>NW_027280075.1:0-344877 GCF_046629955.1 Centroberyx affinis
GTCACTCTTTCATACAGCGCTCTAAGCAACCTGTGCATTGAAGTATGCTGTGCTTTGTGTATGTGTGTGTGTGTGTGTGTGTGTGCATGTGTGTGAACTGGTGCCAGGTGGAACTCTGTGCGCCAGACCGGTGAGGGTGCCACAGAGGGAAAATGTACACACACACACACACACACACACACACACACACACACACACACACTGTCCCTCCCTCTCTCTCCCTCTCCCTCTCTCTCACACACTCACAGAGCTAGACTGGCCCTGTGCCAGTGAAAATGGACCAGGGAGGAACAAGGCAAACACCATCCATCGCTCTCTTTCCAAGCCAACTAGCAGTGAAGGCAGAACAGGGACAAATCCCCCCGAAATTGACTGGAACACAAAGCCTCTGTCCCATCCATCTCAGACAGACAGGGGGAAAAACCCCAATCTGGACTTACACTGAAGTTAAGTCTAAAACTGAAGTCTTTCTAAATTCCTCCCTCATTTTATTTCTCTTACAAAGCCAGAATGTTGTTGAATTCAAACTGTGAATTATGGCTATCTTCATCTTGCACCTCCCCTGACAAAAATGGATTGGATTCAGCTTGGATTGAACTGGCAAGTGAGGTGAAACCAGTCATCCATCCCTTCTCTGACTGTCAGTCCTAAAATACCTCTGTGGCTTTTTCTAAAACCTGTCTCCTAGGAGATAAGGGCGACCTTGCTGATGTCACGATAGAGAGATGGAGAGTCAGGTTGGGTGGGGTTTTGTGTGTGTGTGTGTGTGTGAGTGTGTGTGTGTCAGTGGGCATCCCTTGATAGTGTAACAGCGTATCAAGGTGCCAGCCAGTCCACGACTTCACACTTGCACTTGTCACATTGATTATTCACAGTCCTACAATGCCACACCAGCACACAGACATGTTGACAGCTGATGCTTAAATTCAAAGAGAAACATCTAAATTCAGTAAGCAGTGTTCCAGGTCAATCTCAGGTCAAATAATTTTTGAACATAACAAAAATATTTTAAACCTAAATCTCAGGTCAAATGGTCTTCTAACATAATGCAATAAAGATGAAAAAATATATATATATTTTTTTTATATTTAAAAAAGATCAATCTCAGGTCAAATGGTCTTCTAAGATAACTCAATATGAAAAAAATATTTTTTAAAATTTTAAAAAGGTTTTAAAGACTTTTTTAAAATGGGCCTAATTCTAGTTTGCAAGAAAAATGGTGTTAAACCAATTCCCTCATCATTTTCCTAACACTCAGCAACAGGCTACTTTACATTACAAGACAGCTATCGGTGAATAGCGAACTCTTGGATTTTTCACTGTATTACTTTACATTACATAAATTGATTAGTGAATGAGCTGAGGGTGCAGACGGTATCTTGGCTCTCAGCGATAGTGATCTGAGGGGAAGATGGATTTTACTGAGCATCAGTCATACAAGATGTAATGAAAGAGCTAGTTTCTCTCTCTCAGATGGATCTCTACTACACTACCTCTGTTACAAAATCATCTTGGCATCTTGAACAAGAGCAAGAACTGGTTTCCATGGCAGCGCACAGATCTGTGCGGTGAAGCTGGCCACTTCTTTCTCACGAAGTGTTGGATAATGATTTCAATAAGTGACATTTTTAAGAACAGGAAGTGTCTGTGAATATATTTTTATCAACATTTAATCAGGCAAAGTAAGAGAAAGGAGATATTATGCAAGCTGCAGTGTGCTCAGAGGCGAACAGCCAATGTTCCTGTTTCCGTAGCATGTGGCAGCATTATGTGCACGTCCAGCCTCTGGTCAGCATGCAGCCTGTTGTCGAGCTACACTCCCATTCCCAGAGTTTCCGCTGAGTGCCAAGCAGAGAGGCACCGAGTCTCCGCTGGAAATGAAAGTCCCAACCTCAGAATCTCAGAGACGATGCTGGCCGGTCTCTCCAGCCTCATCGACTGCAACCCAGCAAATGAACTGAACATCACTTGAGTATGGGAAAAAATAGATATATATTTAGCTGGTTTATCCAAAGTGTGTAACTGGCGCCCCCTGCTGAAGCACTGACACCTCACTACAGGCTTTGTTTACATTTACAATTACATTACATTTACAATTTCTCTCTCCAATTTATTGTCTGGGCTTTTAAATTAATGATTGACAGTGTGTGAAAATGTAACATTAATTTTACATTTATTTTTGTAAGATGGACTTAAGGGCTAAGAAAGATTTAAAAAGCTTAATTTCCCCAACTACAAACAACAGAGAACATATTATGAGTACAGACAAAATTTAGATGGTCAAAAAATGTAATCTTTGATAAAAATGTGTCATATACACACATTAAGCATCAGTGGCATAGCCACACTCCCTAACTTTAATTTACTGTAGTATTTCAGGTTAAAAAAAATCTCTGCGAGGTTTAATTAAAGCTGTGCTAATATAACCAACAACATGTTAATGACTGGCTAATTCCCTGAACAGGCAACAAAACAGATGAGCTAAATGACTTAAAAGAAGAGCGTGCGCATACACACACACACTCTCTTTCTCTCACACACACCCCCACACACACACATTATCTTCATTCAAATTAAATGCAAACCTGCAGTGAGGCAATGTGTCATATTCCTTGTTTCCCATCTCTAATCATCCAGAAATTCAAATTCTGTGTGGTTAGAGATATGAACTGAGACGTTTCAGTCTTAGTTCAAAGCCATTTCACTTTATTAGTTGATGAATAACTCAACCTGAAGGTAAATAACCTATATGATTATTTGACTCATTCCTCTTTTTGTCCGGGTTGGGCTAGCGACTTGTTAGTGGAGACTGGTGCTTTGACTTGAAATTCATAATTATGGTCAGAACGATTACATGTCTGTCAATCAGTTGTTAGAGCTTGATGTATCCTCATTACCCAGTAGACATGTTGTCTCAGGCATCTTTAAGTCTATTATGGCTTTGCTTTGTGATGCCCTACAGGGACATTACTCAATATAATCAATGCTTATACATTATTCAAAAGTAAAAGCTACTTTTACAACAACCGTTGTCAAAGTAGAAAACTAGAACCATTTCTCTCTTAATTAAAATAAATTATAACTGAATACTGACTGAATACTTAAATATTGTAATTTATTGTCTTTTAATAGAATCATACTGTGATTAAATAATGATATTGAGTTATCCAGATACACAATTCTGTTTTGATAAAAACAAACACTAATCAATTGCTTTCACAAAATGAGATCTGAAACAAACTACGGGATATTATTTGAAAATTACACTTTTACCATACTTTATATTATCATGCAGTTCAATGTGATGAGCACCAATTTGATAATTTAGCATGATTTTGCATGTTAGCACATAAATCATTGTGATAATAATTTTGTCCATATTGTATATTCCATTTTCTATTTGCTGTCCTGACTGTTTGAAAATAGGAAATCTTAAGACACATAAAGCATAATAGCTTCCATTTAGCGGTGTGCTCTGAACAGCAACACAACACTGTAATACAAAACAGAAGCGATAACATCCCTAAGCCTCCTAAACCGCCTCACCTGGCGCCCGTTGCCCTTTGAGCCCTGGAGGCTGCAGCGTCCCAGGCTGCCATTTGGTGTGGTGCCACAGCTGCTGATGATCTGCAGCTGTTTCTCGGCGCGGTCGGCGCGGTCCAGCAGCTCCTCGATGAATTGTTGCAGGCGCACCTTGGCGTTAGCTTCGCGCGCCGCCGTCTCCTGAAGGAACTGGTCAATCTGGGCGACCTCCCTGGAGCGAGAGGGGGAATGGCAGCGTTAGTGGGACATTCATTATACTGGAGGAAATACTACATTACATCAAAACCAAACAGTTTTTCTCTCTCAATGATTTGTAAAAGCTGCCTCTTATTAGGGCTCAAACTGCAGATCTGCTGTACCTCGCTTGAGGCAGGGAGATACAAGAGGACACGTTATATTTGACGGTTGTGTATTCTACCAGTGTGTCTTATGTGACTGCAGGCGACTCTTGGAAAGCCATCTCTCACATTCCCACAGTGGATCTGGGGATCTGCTGTACCTTTTGCATGAAAACTATGCACAGAGGTAAATACGCAATACAAAAACAAACCAAGAATAGGGAGAAAGGGAAGGAGAGAGAGGGGGAGACAGAGGGCAAGAGAGCAGCTGGATATTTATGCTACCACAGGCAGAGTAGGGGCAAGTTCCCATCACCTTAGCAACTGTTTTGACTGCATGGGCCGTTACCCAAACACAGAGACAAACAAACCAGGAAGCAGAACTTTGCCCACCATTCATTTTCATGAATGGACATCTCTTAATTCAGAATATATTAGTTAGTAGTCATCTCCAGCCTGCTTGACAATATAATTCTAGCTATCGCTGCAGTAATTCTATCTGGTGTCATCTGAAAAAAGTCTGTATGAGTGAACAATCATATTTGTGCACTCTGGCACTGATTAAGACTCTTAAATCTGATCTGATCAGATCTGATTAGTTATATTAGATCTCACCTACATTTTAACCACAAACAATATGAGCTGTCAGCCAGGAAAAGTGAAATTCATTTGCTAAGCTGCGGTGTCTGAACATCCAACGTTGATCTCGGCATTAATGGGAACTGGCCTTGATCAGCCAACTGGAACCAGTGAGCGCACCCACCTATAGATCAGTGACAGTGTCTACATTGAAAAAACACACAGACACGCAAAGGGACACAGGGACGAAACACCTGAATTATAGCACCCCCCCTCCCCCTGCATTCGCTTCATCCTGTATATTATGATGCTCGCCTCACCCAAACTTCACAGATCTTTTCATATCTGCACCCCCCCCCCCCCCCGTCCTGCATAGCTTTCCTCGCTCTTTTCATGCTTGTTAATGTGGAACCGCATTCTACAATTCCCAGAAGATGCCGACTTCATCCAGGCTGCCTCTCCTCTCCTCCCTCTCTGTTTATCTCTGTTTGTGTCCTTATAAACAGCGGCAGCCGCTACTGTCTAAACAATGTAGTCAGGAGAGCTTAACAAGGCCGCTCTGCCATCTGACCTTGACGAGGCCATAGGAACGACGACTAGGTCAGCTGATTAGACATGAGTTCTGACAGAGAATGGGGGACATAAAAGCTGCACCCCTGTGGTTTAAATAGGCTTCTGCTCCTTGTTTTTCTTCCCGTAAACATCTCAAACATGTCATGAAGTAAACCAAGCTGCACATCTGTAGCCTGAAGTGGATTCCTCTCATCTACATACTTGATTTGAACATATGATAGAGGCCCATTGGAAGATACTGTTACGTCTCAAATGTTGTCAAAGGGTTCACTACTATCCATTATCCAATTCACAATCCAGCCCTAAACTGCATTGGCACTCACACTGAAATGTCTTCAAATGGGGGCACACTGGGCTAAAAATAGTTTGCTGTCTGGCACAGTTAACTTTTCCTGTCCTTAGGCAAAGATCTCAAAAATCCAAATCCAAAATTAGACTAGGTGTTTGATTATAGGGAAGAAAAGAAAGCAGATGCGCTATCAAAAGCACACACACTATAAGTAAATAATCAGAACGATGATATCATAATGAAGTGGCCATAGTCTCTCTCCAGTGGCTTTATATGATACCATTTATAGTTTGTCTCTTGGTAATTGTACATACGGTAATAACATGATTTGCATCTACATGTGGCATCAGGTGGTCAAGTGCTGATTATAATCGACTGCAGTCAACCCTTCTCTCTCCACTGCTAAAGATAACACTCTTCAATGCTATGGAAATTCACAGAGTAAACACAGAGAATGCGTGTGCAGGCATATGTGTATGTGTGTGTGTGTGTGTGTGTGTGTGAGAGACAGACATCATTTGTCTCCGCTCCAAGCTCTTCCATCCATCCCATCTTCACTTTAGTGTAAACTCTCCTCTCTTCTGCTGACAGAGAAAAAAGGAATTTCACTCTCTATCCAACACATCACAGAAGTCGTATCAACAAAAGCTCAGCAACAAACTTGGAGAGAGAGAGACAGGAAGGGGCGGGGTCTGATTTGCACCATAATATGGGGGTGTTGGCATGGGTGCTACAGGAAGGGAAAGAATGGAGGTGGTAGAATGAGCGGTTAGCCACATACACTGTCTCCTTCATGCAATATGAATGCAAGAGTATTGGCTATCAGAAACAATCAGGATCACATTGAGAATTCACTGCAAAAACTCAAACTGATATCTACATTGGTGCAGGATTGCAGAGATTCAGATTACTTCCCTCCTTCCAATCAGGGAAAGATTGTCAACCATGTCGGGCCTGAATTAGAGATGAGGTAACGGTCTGTAAGACCACTGTGCTCAACAGCAAACTGAATATCGCTGTTGTCATGGGAAACCCTTGTAACACCAGTTTTGGTGATTTTCATTTTTTCCACTTCAATTGAAGGACTTTATTTTCCTCTGTGGGTGGAGAAAATTCTACTAACCTTGGGCTTATAAAAAACCTTTCAAAGCCCCATTTGAAAAACTCTAAACTGCATGGTGGATAAGCGAAAAGCAAAGCTGTTTCTCTTAGTTCCTGAAAAGTTGCCGTTTTGGAGATACAGGGTTTATACAGTGATTATATGCAGGAAGAGAATCACTGGCTGTAGTAGTGATTATGTTAAAAATATATATCATGCATTGGCAGACTGCCTCAGGAGAATACAGAGATTTCCATCCGTCGCTGATTCATCCTCCACGATGCATCCCATACTTAATGAGTCCAGAAGCATATAATTATTATCATTCAAACATATATGATTGGCACTGGAGCTAATGTTGTAGGACTGCTATGAATACTGTAGATAAGGTAAGGTTGTATGCAGCTTAAAGTAAAGGCCTTTGTGTTTCAGCATCAGCATTTTCATTCAATGTGTCAATAACTTGTAAATTTACGTATCCAGAATCAGTTTCTTGTTGTTAATGGAGACTGCCAGGTTTGAGGCAACATAGAAAATCTCTCTCTCTCTCTCTCTCTCCCTCTCCCTCTCCCTCTCACTCTCTCTTTCTTTCTCTCTCTCTCTCTCTCCCTCATACTGCCTGAAAACCACTTGACTGACTGCACCTTACTCAGCTGGGGTTCTGGGACTTTCTGATGGAGGAGGAGGGGAATTAGGTGAGGGATCGAAAGAACAAGATAGGTGGTGAAGGGTGGGCAGCAGAGGAGGGAGAGAGAGAGAGGTCGCACAGGGGAGAGAGAAGCAGAAGAGAAGGGAAAAAAAACATCAATAGCAAAAGGGAGAAAGATATACACTCACCAGATCAAGGGAAACGTGTGAGGATAAAGGGGTAAAACCAGAAAGAACGAGGAGAGGCGAAACACAGGACAGAGACTGATAGAGGGAGGAATGGGCACAGAGAGAAAGAGAGAGAGAGAGAAAAACACTGCAGAGGACCAGCTAAAGCAACAGACAGCAAACAGAAATCTGCAGTCATGTGGAAGCAGAAAGCAGAGGAGGCTTGAGAGAGGAAAAAAGAGAAATGGGATGCGGCTGCTTCCTGTTGTCAGTCCCATTTTAAACACACACACACACACACACACACACACACACACACACACACACACACACCTGACTCTCGCAGCATTACTGACGCTAACACCTCAGAAATGCAGCCACAAGGTGACAAATATGTGCACACATTTACCCGAACACCGGGGAGTTGAGAAGCAGATCACCATCTTTACTGGGAGATGAATAAGAAGGTTATTAGACTGGGGCAGATGCAGTAAATATGACTGACTAGACACAGCGGGGGTTTCCATGGTGGAGTGCCTCCATCATGACTCTGATCCATGTTTGTGGGCGAGGGGGAGCCACCTATTTGTGACCCCATGTTGACAGGTGGCTGACAGGCTCACACATCTAGTCTCCTTTCTCATTCTCTCTTTTCCATCTCACGTACAGCGTAAACATACATCCGCTCTGCTGTGATGTTGTTCAGCGTTGATGAATTTGAGAATATGTAATAGCAAACAAAGATTTTATGCAACACATTCAGCTTCAAGAATATATGAACGGACCTTCTCTAACAGCATGTCACATGAAGTTTAGGCAGAATAAATAAGATCAGGTTATGTAGTGAATAGTGATGCAGCCCCTTGCCTACATAAAATGCTAGATCTGAATAAAAACTTCAAATGTAGCTGTGTTCCCAGCTAACAAAAACCTAAGAGTCATAGGATTTTGCAGACTAATCAAATATTCTGTTTAAAAGACGAAATTGATCTTACCATATCTCACCATGGTATTATCCTAAAATTAATTCAGCTGCGCAAAATTAACTCTGACTAATATATTTTGCACAGTGTCAGATGCCAGAGATTTGCATACAATTTCACATGACTTCACTTTTAAAACGGATGCATTCTACCTATGCACCATTATTGCAGTGAGTAATTTCAATGAATACTAATGAGTAGGTTAGAGCATTGTAGCATAGGATCCAATCGGACTAAATATTGTGTTCAAGAGCTAGGCTCCCAGGCAAACACGGTGCTTCACTACTGGGAAATACTAATATGGGAGAGACGAAGCCAATTAAAGAGCAGCAGATCCCAGGGAAGCTTTAAAGTAATACTATACTTGAGTATGGCACTTGTAGGTTTTACCACACATTCCCTGTCAGATGATCAGTAAGCCACCAGAATTGCTCTTGCTCTCTGCTGCTTGCTCCCACAAGACTAAAAAAAGGGGCATGTTTGTGAGATATGCATCTAAAAATCTCTAAGCAAATCAGATGGCTACTTGTCGCTTTAAGGTCTTGGAAACAAAAAGGGCAATTTGTTCTTGCACTCCAGTCTTGGTGAATTTAGGTTTTGCAAGCCTGCAACCAAACAACTATCTACCCTGCTGTTATTTTGTGATGGAAAGATAAATCACAATGGATAGTATAAACCTTGAACCTCTCATGCTATCAAGAGCTTGTTTCATTTCCCTGTCACTTAACAGCCATGACAGACAGTCCAGTATAGCCAAGACTGCCAGCCGTAACAGGCATGATTAATAAGGCATGATCTTCTGAAGTATTCTGTTTAAATGTTAATTACAATCACGGTCAGCCTCCTTTCAGAGTTGCCATCATCTCTGGCCATTAATTCAAAATTATTCCTCATTAATATTTAAGAGCAGAGATGACTGACTGAAAGGCCGGAATGATGAAGAATAGGAAGCTATTGTTTGAATAAATGCGTTCTTTGCTTTAACAAGGGCCATCCGCTCGTGTGGCATTTTGTTTTGCCACCTGGATCAGACCCTGGAAATTATGTTTTTTTGGTTAGATGGATTCAGTAGGTTACATCGTGTCATAATGTCACGTACACACACGTTTATATGCATCACACACTTACAAGCACAGACATTCGCATGGACACACACAAACAGAAAAAGAGGAAGGCCGCCTGGAGGCTGTGTAGAGGGTATGGCGACATGAGAGGAGATGAGAGATGCGCTCTGCGAAAGACAGGGATGAAAGGATGAGAGAAAACAGACGATGAAAGAAATACAGGCTGAAATCAAATCAAGGGGAAAGGGGAGAGCACAATGAAGAGAAAGAGAGAATAGGGACAGAAAAAGAGGGAGGGACAGAGGAGAGCGACAGATCCGTTACAGGAATCAGGTGTAAAAATGCAGCGTGAACATCAGACCAATTCACAAGGAGAAAATATGCCTTTCACCGACCTGATGCATTCATCAACCCCCATTTTCAAAGCCTCCTGGTGAAATGCATGACTGGCTTCCCAAGAAGCCAGTCATGCCAGTAATCCAGGTCTTGGCTCTGATCAATCACAGAAAGTAAATATTTTATTGTGGCTCGACCAGCACCATGCTGAGTTCCTGCTGCCTCAGTCACTCCCCAAAATTTAAAACTGCCATCAGAATTCACAGCTAGTTCAGTCACCTAGGGACACAACAGCAAGGTGATTACACAGAGCATTTCAAAACCGTTCCAAAATAGCATGTATTCATTCTGGGAAAAAATGCTACCTGAAATTCATCAGTCAATATTTACAAAATAAATAAATAATCCATCCTCAAATGCTATTGTTTGTAAGCAAAGATTGCAGTGCTTGGCAGTATTCCACTATGTGTTTTGCCCTCATGCCAGCAATCATTTACTACTAGGTAATAGCTTTTTAAATGGTGGAGATCTAGCTTTGGAATGCAACTACTTCCACTGATGTGATGATACAGGAGGATAATTGCCACAAAACTGGAAAAAAATGAACAGATTTAGAATTGGGACTGTGGAGGCTAGTGTAAGGCACACATGCAGTTCAACCCATGCACACCATTCAGCTCTATGACAGCTCAAGATAAAAAGAAATGACAGCATAACCTCGAACTGGGCTTTCCACTGAGGAACAGCACCGCACACACCAACGCAGAAATCCAGTATGGCCTCTAAGCATCTTATTCTGTTATAAGCATAGTGCATTTTCTAACAGTGGAGTGCGCAGTAGTCACTTGAACCTTTCAAGTCAATGTTGACAAAGTGAGAAAGAAGGGGCATGTCCAGTGAAGGAGTGTCTGCGCCAGCCTTCCTGTTTCCTCTTTCCTCTGTCTTCAAAGCACTTCGTCCAGCCTCAAGGACCCACAAATCACTCTTTCCATCACATGACAGGCAGCTACGGCAGAGACCAACCGCCCCGCGCCTATAAATCCTGAGGGACAGCGTTCATTGGACGTTCCATACACTACGTTCTGGGTTATCCACTAACTAGCAGAACCCTTTCTCATTATAAGCCACTGTGTACTGCTGGTGGAAATCTAAGATGCAGCGTCCATGTTGGTTACTTAAATGTCTGTTTTATGTGGTTCCACAATCTTTCTCTGTTTACAGCTATAGCCTACTGTAGCTCTACAATGTGCATTGCAACCCTGTTTATCCAATCATCCAATCCAGCTGGACTACCAAATGAGTATAATGAACAAATATGTGACAATGCAAAAAAAAAGTACAATATTGATTGTACACAGTTATGAGAAATCCCCTGTTAATAAATGGAACTAAAGTACTCCTAATACAAAACAGACTGCACAAGGCAATTGTGCATGCATGTTTTATAGTGTGAAAGTGTTTGGCATCAGTATTGCATTGTATTTCTGTAATCCAAACAATTTGTTGGTTTGGATGACCTCCATCCCTGAGGGGTTTGTATAAACAATACTCTGCTGTATTGTACACTGAATCTATGGAGGACATATTTTATATAAAAAAAAAAATCTAAAGCTAGCATCAGCTACATTCATCTTTCTGACTTTATCTTTATTCACAATCCAAATTGTCCACTTTCTCAGATTTCGCGTTGATCACATTCCTACACTTGTTTCATTCCATTAGAAGCCTTCAGAAGTCACTGCAACAGCTTTAACCTTGCTTGCTATGCTAATAACTGCACGCTCCTCTGTGTCAGACTCTGCCGTTAATGAGGCAAGTTCTCTCTCTAGCCTGACAGCTTCACTTTGCATTCAAGGATACTGCTCAATGAAAAACACGCGTGCTTCCACAGAAGCAACAGTGACAGCGATAGCGAGCGAGGCTCCTCCGCGTGCTCCGCCGCCCTCCCACTAACGTCTGCTGGGAACAGGTTGAGAACGCCCTTTCAGTTCGTCACATGGGCCTTTCTTGTGCTGCACAGTGCGCTCGCTCCCTTAATCGTGGCTGGGTGTAGGAATAAATCAAGCCTCGGGGTTGAGGCCTACTGCAGCAACTGGGTGTGTGCTGAATATGATATGAAAAAACCTGACAGGGGCCTAAATCTTCTTCTGTTTTCCTTTCATATGCATGCCCATCACACTGATTGCTCTCTATTGCTGTGCTTTTTTTCCATATATAGATATACAAGATTTTCCTACGAGAAGAGAGGCAATAAAGTCCTAACCAAACCTCAGTTAAGGGAAGGCGTACATAAAGACAGCACACAGAAAAACACATTTATTCTCCATGTTTGCAGAGTTGCCCTTCGTTGCCTTTAAACCTACATGTCACAGTGGGTGGTGATCTGGCTGCCACTGAAGCGTATTATCCTCCTGCAGGAACACTCAGCGTGGTTGGCCATCATTTCCTGGGCTATGTATAAAATGGCCAACAAAAACACTGTTGCAAATTGAACTGCAGTCTTAAATGTTACTCACAAGATCAAAATTGATGAGAAATGGCACTTCAAAATGATCGACTGGCGCAATGAATTGACTATTAGCCTATTAGCAATTGGCAGAATTACATAATAACCATAACCACAGACAGCCCTTACTGTATGTCATTAATGGCTGGAAAGATTATGGCAGCATATTTCTTGGCAGCAGTTTTCTAATCTAAGATGAGTGAATTTGTAAAGCACTGAAATGATGGAGATAAGCCTCACACTGTCATTTGTCCTAAGGCTAAGATTTCTGTTGATTAAGGCTGGATGGCTCTACCAGGGGCGTTTTTGTACACTAGTTTCTTTTCCTAATCGTTTACAATGTTTCTGAGTGCAGCGAGAAATGATTAGATCTGTGTCTCATTTTTGTGCGTGGCACTGCTAGCAGCAAAAGCCAGCTCTCATGAGTTTCCTACGGTTGCATAGCAACACTCAGTTAGCTGACTAGCATTTTTAGCATCCGCCAGCATTTGATGTAAAAAATGATATCCATGTCCTCCTTGAGGGGGACACTTAGCTTCACAGACCCTTTTAACTCTAACCCAAAATGACAGAATGCAGCTGCTGTAACTGACACCCACAATGTATGGGATTGTTAGACAACCATGTTTGAACCGATGAGCTGCTCTGTGTCTGTTAACTACTGCTTAGTCATCCTCACAGCCAACCCTGCTGAACATTCACCGCCTGTGATGCTCTTTTTCCATCTCTGAGCTACTCTGTATTTTACAGTCTGAAAGAGCTCACTGTTCAACTGCCAGCTTTTCCTTAGAGAGAGGGAGAGGGAGAGAAAGAGAGAGAGAGAGAGAGACAGAGAGAGAGAGAGAGAGAGAGAGAGACAGATGTTGGGCCGTTGGCATAGCTGGGAGGCAGTCACATAGCCCAGGCGGTGCTTTGTGACTGAACTTCTCAGACAATTTGTTGCTGACAGGTTTGTGATACAAAACCACAGCTACTTTATCCTTTACCATAGGGACACATAGAGAGGCGGGGCCGAGCAGAAAGAAAATCACACTGATCCTCTCCTCAGATTCCCATTCAAACCAATGAAATGCTGTCATGAATGAAAGGCTGGATGACCCATTTGTTATCGAATGCAGTTTAGACACATACAGCTCAGCACTGCTCTAATTCACATTATCTCAGGATACAAAATGAGAGCAGTGAAGCAGGGTGGATGACACACATCCGTTCCCCACAATGAATACGCAACAGCCTTGTAATAGTAATGTAGAGAATATACAATATGTGCCATTCTCTACGGTTTATTTACAAATACACACACACACACACACACACACAGTGATGTGTGCTGCATGTCAGTTTTGTGTTTGTGATGAGATTGGAGGCCTGGCCCTGGACAGTGTCTTTCTGTCTGTGGCCTAGTGCTGACGTCCAGGACTGATAAGAAGACTGAAGAGAAGAGATAAAAACCAAGAGGAAGATAGAGAGATGCAGCTGGCTCTCCTGACAGATTAACACACTTGTATATGGAAAACACATTACAGATTACACCCGACTTTACTGTAAACCATGAATGATGTTTGTCCACGCGTTCTAGGTCAACAAAATAACAAAAATAATTTAATAATTTTCTGAGACCCATTCAGGATTTTTCTAATATTGAAAACAACAATAACCTCTTGTCTGTCTTTTTCCTGACCCTTTTATTGTGCTATCTGAAAATCAAATCAGTTGCTTAAGGAGAATAAAGCCTTCAAATGAAATGTGTTTTCTGATAAGTAGCAGTTAATCCTACTTCCGCCCGTATTTGTAATTCAATCATTCAAACACTGCTTTGATGACTAATACTCATAACATCAGAATTTGAACCAGCTCATACCTGACTTGCATCATGCACAAGTTCCTCAGGTAAAACAACATATTTGAAGAAATTTATTTTATTCAGTCTTTCATGGGTTCATAACTCATATTTTTGGTGCCAAAAAACCTGTTTTCCCAGGTTAGCAACTTTTTGCCTGTGGAAAATTTTGGGGAATTGGATTGTCAGTGCGTCTCATGCCTCCCTTTTGTAAACACTTGGCATTAATTCTAAGAAACTGGATGGCCGCAGGCTGTTTGGCATTGGCCGAATACATTTTTTATGGAGATTCAATGCAATGAGTTGTCACATCTAATTTTCAAAGTAAATTTAAAGAAAAAGTCAACCAACTTACTGATACTGCAGAAGGCTAACCTACCAACTATGTATGATTAATGTGAGAGGATCGAGTATTTTCATTTATTACCTTTCATTTTGAAATAGGGTTACCTACCATAAAAAAAAAATGATACATGTTACATTGTCTCTATCCGGAAATCTAACATCACAATTTAGACTACACCATAAACTACCTTGGGATTAATTTAAATACACAAAAATTAAAAGTCACTCTTTTTTCAACAACACAGAAATCCAAACCATGTTTGCATTACCCCTACTATTAGTTCATAAAACACAATGGCAGCTCTATGGAGAGTCAGGCCAAGTGCTGTGAGAGCGCCCAGTCGTGCCAACCCAGCTGCTCCTGTCCAGCCCTCCATTCAGCATGAGCGGCTAAGCAGTGCTAGCAGGCACTCAGAGAAATAGAGACAGCGGCGGGACAGATGCAGCCTGCATCTGGTAGGAGGATACGACTGAGGATCACACTATCAACAGAGAGGCAGAGGTGGGAAAGAGGAGGGGAGACATACGTTTCTGCGTTGTGCTTACTGCGTTGTGTGGGAGTGTGTGTTTGTCTGGTAGTGGGTTTTATACAAGGATACGCAGGAGTTAAGAGCAGCCTGTAGCAAGGTTCAGGTAGGACTCCATATCAGAGCTCAGAACTAGGTCTCAGTTATTGGGAAGGCAGGCGGCAACCCGCCATAAGCACAGCGACTAGGGACAGACCAGTATATCACTCACTGCTGTTTGTGGTTGAGCTCCTCCTCCTTGTTGACCAGGTCCTGCTTGAGATTGGCCAGCATCTCCACGGAGACGTCCACCTGCCGGGAGAGCTCCGAGGCCTTGTCCTCCAGGTCCTGCTTCTCCTGGCTCAGCCGGTCGCTCTCCTGCTTGGCCCGCTCCAGCTCCGAGCTCTTCCTCTCCAGCTCCGCCTGAAGACGGCCGACACGAGCCGCTATTTTCTGCTCCACCTACAAACAAGAGGCACTTGAGCTGCTTCATGTCCTGCCATAATCAGCCTGATATAGTAAACAGAACCAGTTATGAAGATCAGGTTATTAATTAAGCTAATGAATGCATCAAGCAGCAAATATTTCTGTCAACATACATGTCTTCACACAACGTGAGTGGTATTAATATGAACTCTATCTTAAAGCGTTACAAAGTTACAGTAGTTGTTCCTCATTATATGCAAATTTATGCAGTAAGGTGCTTCTGAATCTAATCAGGTCATCTCCTCTATAGGGGGAACCTGTGGTGAAAGTATGAAGCTTTTATCATGTATTGTTCTTGAGTTATTGTGTTCACTAGAATGTGTCACACAGACAGACACACAGACAGACAAACAGACAAGACAGGGCATAAAAAGCAATGAAGCACTAGCTCTGATGAGAAAATATTTGTTTATTCTAAATGTAGGAATTTTGACCATATATTTTCTAGGTCATAATTTTATTCCCTCTTGCCCTAGAGATGTTTGACTTTTTTCTAAAGTGGTACAGCAATACAGAGATAAAAACAAAGAGCCTATGGTTTATTGTGCTAATTTGGTTTCCGGTCAATCAAATAGTAATTTGTCACAAAGAAAATCAATCTTAGCCCTCATGAAATGGCAGATTTACATCCTGGATTTGATGCATTTCCTGTTGGGGCGGAACATAATGCAATGAGGGATCATTCAAAAGTCTAAACCAATGGAATATGAGTCAGGGAGAGAAAGGCGATTTTATTTAATGGGACTGGTGTGGAGGGACGGGATTGTTCAAAAATCTGATGGTTTTATTGGTTAGAAATTTATATTTTAGACCTACTAGAGCAGAATGAGGTTACCATTAAAGATACTGTATTTTCCAGGAAGTAAAAGTAATGGGAGTTAATTTCATGGGGTTTTTAAAGACTGAATCTAACAAGATCTCAATACAAACATTAAAATGCGGTGGCTCTCTCCAGTACCATAATGACTATAATGATCCTAATTACCTCTTCAGACAGTTTCTCCAGCCTCTCATCAAGCTCCAGTCGCTCAAACGCCCGTGCCTTCAGCCTGGCCAGACCTTCCTCGTAGGCCGCCTCCACTGCGCTGGCCGCTACATTGGCCGCCACTGCTACAGCTGTACTGGGGTTTCCATGGGGACCCGGGTCAGCGGATGTCATGGCTTTCTTCATAAAAATCTCCCCTAGGGGAAACTCCACATTGGGAATGTACCGGGCTGCGGCGTTGGAGTTAGCCGGGGTCAAACCCAGGTCGTCCGGGCAGGGAAGCTCGCGGCAGGGGAAGCGTCGCTCCTTGAAGGCGGAGGGTCGAAGCGGCTCGAAAGGGTCGTTGTTGTTGGCGGGTGTGAGGAGAGCTCCCTCAGCCACTAGCGGGAGCAGAGCAGCGGCGTCACACACACTGTTGGACTTGGAGAGGACGTAGAGGGTCTCGTACGTGTGGTTGTACTCCAGGTGGGCGCGTAAGGACGACAGGCTTCGGAAGCGCTTGTGCTCCCCGCAGCGAGGACAGCGGTATGGCAGGTCCAGAGAGGCCATTCCGTGCAATAACCGCCGGAGGAGTCGGGGGGGGGGGTGGCGCTCACGCAGCACAACAGTGGCGCCGGGACGAGGGCACGGTGGCCGAGCGCCAGACGGATCCTCTCATGGTGAAAACGGAGCAGTAGGGCAGTTAGTGGAAGGTGGTAGGACCCAGAGAGATCCCACGTGCGACGGAGGAGCCCAGTTCAATCACAGAACCACACATAGTGGCGACATTCACATCCACACATTTTCTTGTGTCACCCGTTTCATGAGTTCCTACTGGTCTTTTCACTTCTGCTTCTCTTCTGGTTCCCCTGCCTGTGGTCCTAAAAACAGAGAGAGAAAAATACAGATGATAGGTCAAGCACGTCATACATTGAATGAGTGGCTCCTTTTGATATAAAATAATACAGCCGAGAATCAACCAAACTAAGGGAATGTAATCAAAATAAATAAATAAATGCATAAAGGGTTGCTCAAAGGAAATTCATGACGAGGGTTGTGCTTGTGCCTAATGCAACCTGCTGCATAATGTTAAAGCTGCGAAGCAATCTTTTAGGGAAAAACTGACGGGCTGAACTTATTTTTAGAAATGTATCTGGCATTTCAGTGCGGCAAAGTCAAGTGACTGCTGCTGTTTGGAAATACTGCTGAGAAAAGAAAATGCATATCTTATCTCCTCAGTAGTGATGTTGGCATATCAGCATATCAATTGGACATCTCAGGAACTTGTTTTGTATGTTGTTTGGAATTGAATGGGAATGAATGAGCTTGAGAGGAATGGCATAACTGATTTAAAAATATCATTAATCATGAGATATGATATGAGAACATGTAGGAACTCTTCCAGAAGAATCCAGATGATGGTCCCATAGCCTAGTCCTCATCCCTTCACTCAGTCCATCCCTCACTATGTGCTACTTCTGCTGACTGGACAGGCAGACATTAGGGCCTGCTATGTCTCAACTCTTTAAAGTAAGAATATTGATCTAAGGTCAGCGGTCAGGAAACATGAAACCTAAACTTCACTATAGCTGAAGAAGCAAACTGCTCTCAAATCTGCACTCCTATCCTGAAAGGAAGAGAAGAGTGGGGAAAGGGGAAATGGATCCATTAGTGTGAGAGCCTGTGAATGCTGAAGGCATTTTCCATATCAATGTCTGAAGTCTACGAGGTCAGGCTGGACCATGCTATGAGTCCTGCACAAGGGATCTCATAACCCACACAAGTAAAAAAAACGCCACTATCTATTGTCTGAGTTGCAGCCTCTTCATCCAACCCTTGCCTGATATTTCTAACTATGACCTGGTAATAACTGAAGAAGAAATAAGTAAACGCATACCGAAAAGTCAAAAAAAAAGACAAAGCATACAATTAGTCACAACCACGTGACTATCAACATGTTATATAAGCGGGGTCAGGAATAGAGACGTTTAACATTCATTATTTCCATCCGCCACTAAGGCCGTAGACGCTGAGTGCGAACAGTTGGGCCGCTGCAAAGAACATTGCATCGCCGCGTTCAGCCAATTAGCCTGCAATTGATGCCCCTGGTTTAATAAATCCAATTAATTCAGCATGGCGGCTTCCACCGACTGTTGTTTCCCGTGCATCAGTTTCTCTAATTAAGCAAGCACGAGTTTAAAGAGTCAGTGCAAAGATCCTGTGCTAAACGATCTCTCACATGAGATCCTCAGGTCCGTCTCAGATACCAGGCCAGTCGCAATTAAAGGCTGGTGAGGTTCAGCTCATTACAGACAATATTGACTATGGAATTGACAGCGATGTGGCTTGTCCCCACGAAACCACAAGAGCACTGAGTTTAACAGTATAATCCACTGTCTCTGACAGGCAATCAATGAGGCTCGATGGGTCTTTGGGTCTAGATGGGTCTCGGACAATAACCACAACAGTCTATAGAACCACTCAGGTCATCTGGGTATTTGCGAGGTACAGTTCCTCTGTTGATAGCAGAGACAGACAAATATTTAGTCAGCTGGACTAACATCACGACAGGCCAACAAAAACACAAAATAGATGTGTAGATTTGGTTCGCCTATGATCTAAAAAGTCCTTGGATGTCAATACAACAGCTGGGCACGACTATGTACTCTGCTACAACATTTTTTTCTTTTTTTTGTGTATTTATTTCTAAAACGAGCCCATCTGATGCTGAGATACGGTGCAAGTCTTGCTTCACACAAATTATGTGTAGTCATTTTATATTGGACAGTAGCTATTACTGTAATTTCTATTTAAAAAATGGCACTTGTGGGAACTGGTTAATTTTATTATCTGGGTAAGAACATTTTTATATGGGCTGCTCCTACATGAGGAGCTGCTAATGTGAAAGAGAGCAGATTAGAGACTGCTTGCACACTTCAGCACTCTCTACTACAAAGAGTTTGTTCATAAACCCCTAAAGCTCTGCTGAAGTCGTCCTCCATAATGTCTAGTGTTGCTGGACCCTATGCAATATGGATCCTATTGTGACTATCACTATCACTTAATAATATCACAGATACCTCATCCAAGCAATGACAGTATATGACATTACTACAACTTGTTCAGTAGATCTGTCTTGCAAGCAGCAACCCTATGAGCAATGGTTCAAAGACCAAGCATATTAACCAGAACAGACTCTTTGGGATTTGGCAACGCTCTCTACAACATCTATTAATGAGTGAAGCAGGCACAGACATTGGCGTAATCATACAGCACAGACACAGGCCCTTCTTAGCAGAGGGCTCATACACTGGCAATCCCCAACAAGGCACCAATGAGGCAGGAGACTGTTATTAGAAGTCTGGTGAGGGTAAAATGGGGAGTGTACTGGCAAGCCGTGCCCACTTATTAAAGAAGGAGGATTTCAGTCACAGTCACTACACTGCAGACAGCAGGCTTTTCCATCTGCTTAAAATTGCTAAGTGAGGTATTTAATTGGGCAGGAGAAAGGAAGTGAGGCTGCTTGGTAGCCACATGTCACATCCTGCCAATGGCACGCAGCTGTGGCATCCCAGAGGACTGTCTGTAATGTTTCAATGTGGATTGCCAGTACGTGTGTGTGTGTTTGGGTTTGTAATTCACACACAGATCTCCAAGGCCCATCAGGTTCCCTCTTCTCTAACTGCAGCATCATCTCTGTCCCGTCTGCCTCCAAGATATATAGTTCAGTAGCCTGTACCTTTTAACTGCCAACCTTAGATCACACAACTTTATGACTTGGGCAAGGCTGGCAGGTAAGGGGAGGACAGATGATATAGGCTAATGCGTTTAAAGGTGCGGGTTCAGATATACAGGATGTCTATGAGCAGGGGTAAAGGCTGTAGAATCGCACTGGAAAAGCCCAGTGCTTCTTTCTCATTCAGGCACTAATTAGAGACACATCTGCCACTGTCCCAAGTCCAAGTCTTGTGTTGTGATGCTATTCTGGGATACAAGCATACGCCGAATCGCTCTGTAACGATGATGATTCCACAAAGCAGCCACCTGGTGCTACGACAAACTTCACAGTGGCATAGTCTTTGGCACAAATGATTAAGAAGTACAGTATATATTTCTTATTAACTCTCTAGCCTATTTAAAATGATCATATTTTTACTTGGTCGAAAGCATTTAGTTGTTTCTGATTTATTTAGGTATGCTATTCCAGGGGATTTGGAACACACTTGACACATTCTTGACTGACATGATAGGCCAACAAAAACATCATCCTAATTGGTTGTTTTGTTTCTTTTCTTTGAGTGACCCTATTATGCCAGGATGTATCTTTCTGGAACGGCCTTTGAAGGGAAATCTAGTTTTTAAAGACTATCCGCTGGCAAACGCTAATAATCTCATTTTCATTGTCTGTCAGTCCTATACAAGCTTTCAGACAGTGAAACGAGACATTAATGTCAGGCCAATCTAACCGTATGTACCTAGATGAGACAGAACGAGGGGCTCAAGGCACATCATCTGTTGCCGCTGACCTGATGGCTGTAACCTGAGGGAAAGGAGCGTATAGAAATGGAAGGTTACCCACTCCCACAATACATTTCTACCATAAATAAAAGGTTGGTTTACTAACTTACAGTCAGGAGGGAGACAAAGGTGAAAGTTGTCAGATGGATGGAGAGAAGGAAGATGTAGACAGGTGATGGCAGTGAACAGGCAGAGGACAGGCAGGTGGGCGGAGGTGTGGGTGTGAAGAAGCTGGAAGAGGGGGACAGGCAGAGAGGGTGAGAGTGTTTCAGAGTGGTAGGAAGGGACAGAGGCGGCGCAGGAGGTTTAGAGATTGGCAGGTAGAAGTTATAATCAGAGGCTGCAGCACGGGGCCAAGAGAGCACAGCCTCTGTAAATCTGGTTTCAAATTGGTAAAGCTGCACGTGGCAACTTTGCACACATTGGGTTGAGAAATAATTGTTTGACAAATCTGAACTTCATGTTTACCAACCCGGCCAGTCTGTGATTGCCAAAGGAGACCAAAGGGACAAGAGAAGCAAAGAACCGCTCCCTCACTGCTGTTTAGGAGACATTTGCATTTTGCCCTTAAATTGGTTTGAATCCATAGACATCTAATAGACATCAGAAGTCACTGGTTGCAAGCGAAATGTCTCTCAGCCTCACACAATCTTGATTCATCAGACCAACTCTGCTGCACCATCACAGAGTAAGGTGAGATTTATTCCTCTCTGTGGTCTCTGATAAAGATTTTTTTTGCTTGGAGGCATGGGGAGGAGAGTGAGTCAAGGTGCATCAGATCCACCCTGCCTGTTCTCTGCAAAGTTTCACATGGAGACACTGCAGCACTGAACTCAAACTGCCGGTTAGCGGTATGTTACTGTACGTAATACCAGAGGTACCAAGGCTGTGTGCAAGGTGTGACACGAGCGTCTGCCTACGCTTCAACAATGGTGTTGTTATCGCTGCTGAGATTTTGCATTGGGAAAATATGATACTCACACCCTCAGGACATTGTTTTCACAGTACGATGATAAATTTGTGCACCCCAGTAAAATATGGAGACAACTGACATGAAGAACTATACATTGCCCAACCCAAGATTGCACTGTATGGCACATGACACAGCACCGTTACAGTGGAAATGTGTGTGATAGGCCGCAAGCACTTTGACAGCAGCAGACACGGATGGGAAGCCTTCAGAGCCTTAACATGTTCCCAGGAGCTCAACAGGCTGTACTACAGTGTATGGACTCCACTACAACCTGAAGGAGAGGTTTAGTGAAATCTCCTAACGCCTGCTAGGCTTCTACATGAGCATGTCAAAGTGTGTTAGCCCTGAGTAAGCCATGGGACTCCCATGACAGGCCAATCACACCGCCTGGGGCTCCTCACCTGACAGCAAAGGGCAAGCCTAACCAAAGATTCAGCATGCTCTCCTCATTAAGGAGACTCTTTTGAAATAGACCAGACCGACAAAGTTTTATCTCAATAGACAATACTTGATGGCCGCTACAAGATGAAAATACAATTGTTGAGAACTATGATAACTGTCCAGTCGTTTAGTTGCTAGTTTAGTGTTATAAAGGACATAAGATGATGTTTTGTGATACAGGAAGAAACCTGTTGAAGCAGTGTTAAAATAATGTCACCACAGTAAGAATGAACATAAGCAAGCTGTGGAAGTCGCACTGCTGTCACTGCTCTCAGGACGAGGCTGGGACAGCGAATGAGAGAGAGTGACTTTCACAAAGGCTGGCCAGAAGGCAAATGTAGGTCTACGGTCAGACTCATTCCTTGGCTCTCCGCTGTCTACTATTGATCCAAGGAGCTGTTCACAGAAACAATTATCTGCCAGTATACATAGATCATCATCACATGCCACGCATGCCAGGAGGACGTCACTAAAAACACTAGCAGCACTGGCCCATTTCCAGCCTCCACGCCGTTAATAGGCCTGCTGTAATCATTATGTGTGTGTAGGGAAACAGATACAGTATGGATTAATGATTGAGAATGTATGAGTCTGTTCATGTTCAGTCAGCTCATTGTCATGGATGAGGAAGGTCATTTAGATTAGGACAAGGCGACAAAGGGCAAAAATACCATATCCAATTGCAAACCCAATGTACAAATGTCTTTTCTGAATGAAGTAATGACAAGACTCTAATCATTCATGTGACAGTTTCCTTAACAGGTAACAGACTCAGTAATAAGTCAGAAGATTCAGTGTCAGCTTTTTTCAATACCCAGGCCCATTAATTTAAGCCAGTGCTGGCTGTGTAGATAGCCCTCTGACCTATGGCTATGTTTATTGCCTCCATCGAGGAGTGTTGCCACAGCATCTTATCTAACCAAGGCACTCTTTCTCATAGTTGAGCTACACAGACACACAGAAGCAAATTCTTTATGTACAAAATGCCTGGTGTGCTAGCATGAACAAGATTGGGAACGTAGCATCTATAGAGGACATCTGTGGGAAATGATGTAGAAAAAGGCATCTGTGATTTCTGGTTGTATTTTGACTGTCTCTCAGGCCCTCTTACACTCATTAATCCTGAGCATGTGGTGGCATGATATTCAAATTGCTGGTAGAGGGGTGAAGAAACCAGTGCAGATGAAATGCTTCCTTAATAGGGCTGACAATGAGTGGGAAGTTCACACTCTGCCTAACAAGGCTTAAGACTGACTCAACACCAGTGCTTAATTTGTAAATGATGAGGTCCCGGTGTTCTACCATATTTGGTGACCCATCAGATTCTCTGGCCTGCAGTGTTGGTTAGGTTGGTTAGGTTTAGGCATGAGGAGTGAGATGGTTGGGGTTAGGGTAAGAATATCAGGGCAGGTCACAGAATCTGATGGGTCACCAAATTCGGTGTAACACCGGAACACCAAGCGGTCGGTGTTCCCGTGAGTCGGTGTGGAAGGAAAAGGTTCCAGAACATATCAAGACAACAAGCACATTGGAGGCACGGTGGTGCTCAGTGCAGCCATATAGCTTACTGTAGACCTAACAGCCTAAACATTACTAAATGACTGACTATATGACCTTAGAGCTCCAACTACTGGGGACCTATAACAATATTTGATTATTGCATAGGGTACATAATGCTCATTTTTACAAACCTGCCCTTCAAGTAGTAGACTAAAGATATAACTGCACTGTGCACAACATAAAAATGCCCACATAGGCTACTATGAGACATCCTAATCATACATAAAGGAAACTGCAATGGCTTCAACCATTTACCAGAGAAATTCTGGTTCGAGTAGTTCCGCATCAATATTCAATACAAATACTTTCATAGGATATCGACTTTGAATGTAGGAAACAATGTCAGCAAATAATGCAATAAAACGTGTCGTGGTGCAGCTAGAAGTAGACCTAAATGCGACACTCAGCTGGACCGCGCTGGTTTTGAAATGCCCACAGTGATGTGGCTTACAGCCCTTCACGTCAACCAATTCTCATGTTATTAGCCTCCCAATTATTTCTGGACACTCAACATAACATGCGCAATTGCCCGCATATATAACTGTGGGACTTACAGGTCCGCACTCCAAAAAAATTCTGTTTCGCAGTCATCTAGTTATGCAAATATGAATTTTGATTGTCCCAGCAGAGACCTAATAGATTACAGAATATGCTAACACGTTTACAAAAAAAAAAAATCATGCTTACCTTGTCTAATTTTCCAAAATAGTCCACACAGTGGACATATGGACAGCAAATTCAACTTTTAGCCATGACGCTGTCTGAAGTTTACCATAACACTCTGCAGAGCAGCTCGATCATGTGTGATTCCTATGCGCTTGTTGTTACTTTCTAATAGGGTAATTACCTGTCTTCATATGGAAATGAGACAGGTTTTTGGAAGGGAGGGGAAAGGAAAGAAGAGTCCACTATTGGGAGTATTACATGGCAGACAAAAAAAACAAAAAAAAAAACGTTTCAAGCCAGCAGGTGCCGGGACACCGGGTCCACGCAAAAAGGTAGGCTACTGGAACGCAGGTAGTCCAAAACGGCGAGGTGCCGGATCCTGTTCCGGCAGGATCCAGCACAAATTAAGCACTGCTCAACACCAAGTTGGTTTGAGCATACCGATAGAATTTGACCACATCAATTCAGAATGAAACAAAAACAGGTCAAATGTAATTATTCAAATCATGTCAAAACTCCTCAAACTATTCAAAACACTACGCGTGTCTGTTTCATACTCAAGTCATACCAACCACAAGGCATAAATGGTCATCCAATGGTTTGAAAAGCAAAATAATAATGTTAAAGCATGTGCAGATTAGTGTCTGTCACAGTGTTATTTCCACATGTAGTTTCTGGCAGCCATGAGTCATCAGAAAAGTTTAAACGCCCTATGGCTAGTATCAATTAGCACTAGCCTTGATCTCTAAGTGATGGTTGGATGAAAACCACGTTGCAATGTGCAGGCACAACCATAACAGCACTGCCAGGAGATGGCTGAACCAGCTGTGCATAAGCACAAAAATAGCCTTGTTATAACACAAGGGGTTACTGAGTCCTGATTTACTGATTTACTGATAGGTGAATACAAAGTTTGATCACAAGAAAACAGCTAGTCACAATGTAGATCTAAGTAACAATGAAATTGCTTAGGAATAAACCTGGTGCAACCAAGTCCAGAGTCTTGAAGAGTTAATGTTGGTGGTTCAATACGTTGCCCATTCTCTGCGATTATTGTGACTAAAGGACACACTTACACACCTACACTTACATTTTGTTCACTGTGACCGATATCAGGACCTGTACATAAATACCTGTAGAGGCCTTTTTGATAAATCGATCAAGATAAAATATGTTTCAGTATGCAGACTCCTAGCTGGTATCTGCGTGGCCCGACTCCCACCATCCTGACAGAGGGATTGCTCTTTGCATCTGCATCCTCATCCTACCTCTGAACCCCCACATCCAGAGAGGCAGCCTGTTAATCAGCCTCTTTCTAGCTTTGCTGCCTCGTTCTCACATCCACGTTTACCCAACCCATCTCTGGAGAGGCATAAACAGAGCCGCTGAACAAAGGGGGAACTGATTGAATGAGAATAGTGGGGAATGGCTGGCAGGAGATGAGGGCGTTACAGCAAAAACAGATAGATAGATAGATAGATAGATAGATCAGTCAAATTAAATAAAAAAAACAGATCTTGTTCACAGAGGAATGGCCATATATATTTGACTATAGAGTTCTCATTCAGGATCGATAGGGAGATCAGAGGCAGTCGACAGTCAATGCCTTGCATGTAAACAAACCCGTATTCCCTTATTGTCCCAGAAAGGCATGATGATCATGTGGCGAACATGTACGAATACCTTTCACTAGACGAGGATTCCTATCTGCTGTGGGATCATGAATAATGAATATGGGATGCACTGTCACACTTCTAACAGCCTGACACACACACTATCCTACTCATAAACACATAACGCTAGCAATACTGAATGCCAAAGACTGCACAACAGACTGTAAAATATTCTGCTTGAGTATGTATTCCTTTGAAATACCCTTTCGAAGAGAGCTGCTGCCTGACAAGTGATCACGGGAAAACCATCTGTCACCAAGGACATACCTCAACGTTAAAAACCGCAGGCATACTGTCTCAAAATCTGTCTTGGAACAGTGGATGGAGCAGTCGTTAGCCTGTCATGGGGACTGCACACAAGCACGTGGTGTTTGTGTATATGTGTGTGTGTGTGTGTGTGTGTGTGTTGTATACTGCTGCAGTGCAGATGCTGGACACAATTCTCTCTTGATAAGAAGAGCAAACCACAGTACACCGGCTTAAATACCTGAAATGTCATCATGCAGTAAAATTTGATCTCAATCAGCAGAAACCATGCGGATGTGCCTGCTTTCTGCTTTCATTCTTCCAGCAGTCAGCTCGTTAAGTTATTCTTCCTCACTTCAGCATGACTGGTCTAACTTTTGTCACATCTGATTCTCCAAACAGAGCAGCACACAAGGCCCAGCGACTCAGATTTCTCATGCACTGTACAGTCACATGACAGTTTCCCAAACTCCAGCAGCCTGGCTGTTTGTCACTTTTAGCAATGTGCTGCTTCAAGAGCCTAACCATACTGGGGGAGTTTTAAGTGTCCCATGGGAATACTGCATGATTTCCTTTAAACACTTTCCCCTTCAAAATCAAAGTGTGCTCAGGGCAAGATGACAAACCCACACTGCCTGAGGACTCCTGTCTGTGAAAATGATTGCAAAAAGATAATACATTATTGTATTTTGCTATCAAATGGTAAAACTGCTCATATGAAGTCATGTCACACACAGACTGAAACAAACAGGTTACACCCGTGTGCATACTGTATAAAAAGACATATTTCACTTCTGATAGACCACATTAATATTTCTAAATACAGCAACGACATGCACAGTCCCCACAGTGTACACATCCAGGCCACACAGGCCAGTCAAGGTCCCCAGGCAGTTTGGAAAGCTGATCCAGGCTTTTCGATTGACAACTGGTTTAACGATATGACAATAAACACTGGCACGTTCAGCGCTAAAGGTTATTAATATTCATATCTGCACTGCACTTGGATCAATCACATGCAACATATCATGTGGGTGTGGACAAGCGGCATCACCAAACACTCAACTTCAAGCAACGAAACCCATCCTAATGACTGAAAATTACCGATAGGCCTACAGTTAGCATAATTCACGCCGATGCCGAAGGCAGCAGTGCCTTCTCGAAGGAAAAGCGGGGACTTGGGAGAGCCTGGCATGCCCCGGTTTTCTCCCATTTCCCCAGCACTGGCTCATGGCTTGACTCCGGTGCTGCGTTATTTAAAAAATCGTTGCACAAAGCGCAAAAGGAGCCGCGGCGTCAATGAACCGATAATTGTTTACATAAATGGCACACACAGACGCGTCCGTAAAACGCGTAAAATGTACCAGAAGGAAGGAAGAGGGGAACAAAAAAACAGAAAATGCGCGTCTCACCTCGCAATTTTCTCCCCATTTTCTCGCTCCAGCCAAGGAACCGCTCCAGCATTCATTGACGTCACGCAGCCCCACTCTGCTGCAGAGAGCAGCAGGCCTGCAGAGGACGAACAGAGAGAGAGAGAGAGAGAGAGAGGGAGAGAGAGAGAGAGAGAGAGAGAGAGAGAGAGAGAGAGAGAGAGAGAGGGGAGGGGGGGGGGGGGAGAGAATGCCTTAACAGATGCAAAACTATGAATCATAAAAAAAAAAACATCCTTTCCCTCCCCTAACTGAGTGTACCTGTGCCCGTGGCTGTGGGTGTGGATCTGTCACAACATACAGATAGACAGACAGATAGACAGGTAGACAGGCAGGCAGGCAGACAGACAGACTGCCAACACTGTCATACAAGTTGAACAGCTGTTTGTTGTTATGTAGCACCAGTTGTTTATATTTTTATTCAGTTGTTTTTAAATGCTTTGGCACTGCTGTTCATCTAACATTCATGCCAATAAAGCACACTGAACACAACTGAAAGAGAGAGAGAGAACATATCACACTCATCCAGCTCAGCATCACAAGCTGGTAAGACAAGTTGGTCCTTCAACTGCCGCTTCACTCTATAAATCAGTAGAAGCATTGGGGGATTGTGAAAAATCAGCAGTGTGTCAAAGCTTTCCCTATTCAACATCCAGTCAGTCACAGTATGTTTCTCAGTCTTGATACCAATGGGGGCTTAGCCCCTATAGGTCCCCTATAGGGGCTATTGCTGGTCATCAGCAAAATGAAAGACAGTCAAATTTCACTATTACTGTTATTTGATTCACTAAAAGTTAGTATAGAATGTAGAAAAATGACAACTTTGATTGCAGATTTCACTCTCTCCGCTGTTATGTCTCCAACTATAAGGTCAACAGTTATGTAATTTTTTACAGTTGTAATAACTGCAAAAATCCTCTCAGATAGGGTATTGAATGGGGTTCAGTGGCTTAATGTCTATCTGTTTGGGGGTCCTTGACATGAAAAAGTTTGGGAACCCCTTGCATTAGCGGTTGTGGGTCTGTGTGTGTGTGAAGATGGAGGGGGTTATAACTGTCACAAGAATGTGTATAGATGAATAGCAAGTTGCCATGTGGTGACAGTGATGTCACATAAAAATGAAATTGAGAGATGAACTTCTCCAGTCATGCCACCTGCACAATTTTCAATAAGAAGACAGCTATTATTTTAGTTTTATATGAGGCTATCTAATGAAATGGTATGATTGTTTATCAGACAGAGAGAGAGAGAGACCTTTGTTGCTTTGGCAACATTGTTTGTAAACTTTTATGCCAATAAAGCAAATTGAATTAAATTAAATTAAATTAAATTAAATTAAATTAAATTAAATTAAATTAAATTAAATTAAATTAAATTAAATTGAGACCAGATTTCTATCAGTGAATTACTAACTGGAACTTGTCAATCTCAACTAGTTTTTATTTTTTTCCTCAAAATGGACTCCAAAGACCTTGTCACGTTAAGCATCTCTAAATAAACATTAGATTTTGGGAATGGTGCAAGGTGTCAAGATTGATGAGGCTGTAATAATTATCCAGGTCAGATCAGTTTTAAATAATACAACTGGGCTCTTTGGAAGAGAAAGGTCTTGTTTCATACCTTTGAAATCGAACCCCAAGACAGTATGGGGTACACAGCATGCCTTTTTATTGTTTTGTGTTTTGACTTTTGGAGTTTGTATTGTGAGGATTTCCACAAGTAGCTTTAAAGATCCCCTTATCTTGAACCAACCAAGGACGTTTTCATACAAAGGATCAAATAGCATTGTCATTTGAGCTATGATTTATGAGATTGGGAAATCCTGAAGCTGTATAAGCGTACTCTTAGTCAGTGCGGTCAGATTGATATCAGCTGTGACTGTCGTATCAGGACTCCTGTTATTAATCACATCATCACACAAGGATGTACTCTAAGTGCCCACTCAGCAGAAAAGAGTCTCATATTTGTAACAAGCAAATAGTAAACATGTTGTCCCCCACCAGTGATGCAGTTCCACCTTGGGTCAGTCAGTGATTGCTGAGTGTACTTGAAATATGAGTGAAATTGTATTTTCATATGGGACAATGAAAGGACAGATTGACATATATTTCTGTTGCCTACTCTCCTCAGAATCAGGCTTACAAGTTATATCTTGAAATGTAGTAACTGTAATTGTCCTGTTTTTACTCAATACAGTACAAAATATAAGAACTACAATACGCAATAAATACAATCCGTACATTACACAATGTACACTACAATACAATTCATAATACAATATACAATATAACATACAACACCAAGTGATATATGGTATTGCACAGTAGGTAAGGGGTAATATGATATAAGTAGTCAACACTGACGGCACAGTGGTAGTGCAGTGATGAGTGCAATAACAGTACAACAGTCCAACAACTGTACAATAACTACAGTGTCTTGTGGTTAGAGGTTTGCCCAAAAATTCTCCATTGACTCTCACTTCAACACATCAACCCAGTCTGATGTCTCCAAGTGTGTAGCGTGTGTAGACTATTATGTTACCTATGATAACTTTAACTGTATTGCTTTACCACTGAGTCCCCATTCACTGTCCCCCACATTGTATGATAACTTTAACTGTATGACCTGCTTTACCACTGAGTCCCCATTCATTGTCAATGCCGACCCCTAGTGGCACAAAGTCAACGTTACAGTGTGACTAACTAACGAACTAACTAACTAACTAACTAACGGATGGAGACCGATCCATAGTCCCCCCTTTGGTGGGAGACAATTACCATCAACAGATGTCATTCAAAGACCACATAGGGGGGACAGTGGGTAGAAATGTGCAGAAACTTTGCAAAAATGGCTTATTAAAAATCACATGTTGTCGAGTTTTAGTATTGAGAAGAATAAGTGAGTATGGTAAAACTTCCTCTTTCTGATAAACCCATTAGCAGTAGTTAGAAGTAGGAATCCTTAAAAGACGGCCACATCTATTTTCTTAAGTATTTTGCTTTGTGTTCTTTATATTTTTGCTCAGGCATCATCTCAGCTATAGCATGTATTGAGTGAAGTATTTCAGTCTGAGTGGATACATTGGTATGGAAGTCCATCCCTCGAGGTAACTTTAACCACTGTAATAGCCTGAGCATAATGTGACTGTTCACTTCAGAATCTCAATATCAAGTTTGATTGTATCTGTGAATTGTGTTTTAAAAAAGCAAAAACTGGGGGCTTGCTCCCCTAAATTCCCCACATTAAATAAATGGGGAGAAACTCAAATTTTTGACTTTTGCTCCATTGCTCTCTGTGTGTGTGTGTGTGTGTGTGTGTGTGTGTGTGTGTGTGTGTGTGTGTTGCAGGTGCACCAGAAATATCATTAAGGAGCTGAAGCACCACATAGTGGTCAAAGAAGGGAGGTACACCGTGCACAGAATTTATCATTTGAAAAAAAAAAAGAGCTGGCACAGATAGGTACAGACTGATATCTGGTGACAGTCATTTACCACAGGAACACTGGAATACCACAGGTCATGCCAACTCTCCTTCATGATCATCATACATCTGGTGAATTGAAATGAAAACCTAGTGTGTTTATCTCTGTAGCCTGCCATCTATTGTATTGTGTAACACACTCTAACAAAGTCAAGTCAAATCAAGTGTATTTAGGCCACAGTGGTTTGTTACAAAGTGCTTGTTGTAAAGGCACAGATGTTCTATGATACAGTGTGTAAATTGCCATTAATGTTACTGTGAAAGACATAAAACTCATATAGAAGAAAACTATTAGAGCTCCAGCAATGAGCTTTTTCATCATTAATCAGGTCAGAACATTTTAAAACTGAAATGGAAGGATGCCAAAAGTGGCATCCTGAAATCTTGGACATATTAAGAATTTATTCAGTATAGTAGTTATTTTTAGGATATAGTCAAAAAGTCTTACTGTATAATGATATCTAACACCCATAAACCTGAACGTTAATATTTTATTTTAAACTTCTGTCTTGATTCTTTTTGTCTTCCATTGTATCTCTATGAAAATTCATCCGTGTTAGGCTTGACCCGATTAGCAGCTGGATTCACAGCAAAAGAGGCGGTGGTACGGTGCAACCAAAGGTGTTTATTCACCCACAAAAATGACATAACAAGACAGCAAACTGGTTGACAAAAATGAGAGGCATGGCTGTGAGCAGCTCTCCAGGGTCCTACCAACAGCAGAGTCAGATAAACACTGGCAGCCTTTTATACTCTGCCTCAGGTAATTAACCTGGATGCTACCAACTATAGGGGTCACTTAAACAATAGCATTCAACAATACAATATACTGCCCCTTCAACCTACCATTCTACATATCTATCGAATACATACAGTTAAATAGATGTTGCTCTCAAACAATAAATACTGCAACATATAAACAATATACATTTTAGTTCAAACCCACACACACAACACCCCCCTCTCCTATCCCATCACATGGTCCCTCCCCGAATTATATATAGGTGCTCAGACACCCCGGGGAACTCTTTTGCCCGAACACCCTGGAACACAGACAAGACAGCACAGGTAAGTGATTCCATGAACCAACAATTAAAACCCTTATATTGCACCAATGTAGTATTGCACTTAGAAGTATATATTGCACTAAGGAAGTATTGCACTTAGAAATATTGCACTTGCCCATACTAAATCATAACATTCAACCAAACAGTGAAAACCTATTTTATGTCAGGTTAAGTACTGAACATTTGTTTGTTTTCTTCAGGTGGAGCTTCAATCCTTGCCCATGCTGATTAACTGCTCCAGCAGGACAAGATAAAATAACTCACACAAACTTAAATATTTAATAAAATATATCCAATAAAATACTTAATCATGACTCGGTGTGCAATTATTAATGCTGTGCAAATTACGCTGTGCAAACTATTCAGTAAGTCAATAAGTGTACAATATAAATGTACAAATAGTGCAAAGGATTGGTAACGAAGTGCGCCTTCATTACATATCCTCCCTACTCTCCTGTGGGAGCACACTACCTCAATCCTCATGGACAGTCAGCACGACGTTGGACTTCCCTGACCTGTAGTGGACAGTGAAGTCATATGGCTGCAGGGAGAGGTACCAACCTGCGATGTGCATGTTTGCATCCCTCATGCAATTCAGCCACTGAAGTGCACGATGATCGGTTTCCAGAAAGAAGTGTCGTCCCAGCAGATAGTATCTGAGGGTGTCGATGGCCCACTTCATCGCCAAACACTCCTTTTCCACTGTCAAGTACCTTGTTTCTCTGTCCAACAGCTTGTGACTCAGGAACGCAACCGGCTTCATCTCTTCATCCACCTCCTGCAGCAGCACTGCTCCAAGGCCCACTCCAGAAGCATCTCTTTGCAGGGTGAATGGCTTGTCAAAATCTGGACTGTTGAGAACCGGATGGGTTCAGATTGCTTCCTTGAGATCTCTGAATGCTCTGTCACACTCATCAGTCCAGCCATTATGGGGATTTTGACAATTGCGAATTTGATTTGGGGGCCCCCCACCGCCTCGGCGCTGCTAGTACTATTGACTATTGTCAATGCTTGATCATTCGCACACCTACTGTAAATCTAACACACTCATTATCAATTTTATTAGTTGTAGCTGTGTTGCTTACATCATACCAATGTCAGCCTGGCATGTTTTTACCATTCTATGGGTTTTTTTAATCTTAAAAGGTAGCAAACTCACAAGAGTGGTCTGGTGTTAATTTGAACTTTAATATTCAAAGTGATACAGTACTAAGTGGAATACTGAATGTGGTGTACTGAAAAGTAACAAAATAAACCAGCAGACAATGCATTTACTGTAAACAAGTTAACCACATTAATTGCTTTTGGTTTAAAAAATTTGCAACGTGCAAAAGTGCAGAACAACAATCAACTACAATTAAAATCAAATAACAGTACCTCCTTCAGTAAAGTTTCCTTCTTATATAAAAAATAAATGCAAATGTAAAAAACAGACAATATTAAATAAATACTTAAATGACATAAAATGAACAGAGGAACCTGTAACAAGATAACGTGATCCTGCCTGGAAAAAAATCATGATATGATATTTTTGACATATCGCCCAGACGCCCACCTGTAATGCAAACATACCTTTATCTTTCTGTTTTTTCTCATCTTCTGTTTTCTTCTTTCTTTTCTCTGCTCCAGAAGGATATTTCCTTTTTTGCGACATTACTTTTTGCTGCATTGATGCAGAGGAGAGGACAGTAACCTAACGTTAGTCTGACTGACTGTGCTTGCATCAAAAGTGCGCATTGTGCATGAACGTGACACCAGCTCCGACAGAGGCAGCGGGAATTGATTAAACCAGTAGTATTAGCTAGCCAGCCCGTTAACATAATATTGTGTTTTTGTATGATTACCATTGACATAATATAATATATCATGAAAAAAAACAAATATCAAGCACTCTTGGGGCCCCTAAGCAGGCGCTTAGTTCACTTATGCCTTGCGGCCTTGAGTCCAGCACACTTTATTGGGGGCTGAGGCTCTTGTGAGGTCATTCAGCACTGCTGACCTCTCTGCAATGTGGGGAATTAATTTTCTGTACCACCACACCAGGCCCACAAAGCCTTTCACCTTCCTCTTGGTGGTTGGAACAGGGAAGGAACGGATGGCTTCAACTTTCCCCACTTGTGGCTTGATCTTGCCAAACCCAATGACAAAGCCAAGGTACTGAACTTCTCTCTGGGCAACAGCACACTTCTGAAGGTTGATGGTCAGCCCAGCCGCTCTGATGCATTGCAGGACTTGCTGCAGATGGCACACCACATCATCCAGGTACGCTGCAGAGAACTCAGACACATCCCTCAGCACATGGTCCATTAGTCTCTGGAATGTGGCAGGTGCCCCGTGGAGACCAAATGGCATCACACGGAACTGGTACATACCAAATGGTGTCTTGAACGCCATCAGCTCCTTAGCCTCTGGTGCCAAGACCAGCTGCCAGTAGCCTTTGCTCAGGTCCAATGTGGTGATATACCTTGCTCTGCCGACCCTCTCCACCATGTCATCAATTCGAGGCATTGGGTATGGATCAAAGGCGGATATGGCGTTGAGGTACCTGAAGTCAATACAAAACCGCAGTGGACCATCTTTCTTTGGCACTAGTACAATGGGACTGCACCACTCACTGTTCGAGACCTCAATTATTCCCAACTCTAACATCAACTTGATTTCCTTTTTCAGTGCTAGCACCAACCGCTCAGGAATCCTGTAACTCCTCTGCCGGACTGGGGTATCCTTCTTTAGACGAATCTTGAGTTGGACAACAGAGGTGAAACCTGGTGTCTCCTGGAAAAGCTCTGGTTCCAGGAGGGGCTTGACATCCTCCTGTTGGCTCGGTGACAGATGGGACAGATCCACTGGGGTGGGTTCTGCTGCACTGGTGGGAAAGAACTCTCATTTATGTCCTCATCCTGGACTGCACGTACAAACAGTTGCTGGTGCACAGGCTCTGGGCGAACCTGGAATTCTTTCAACAAGTTTACATGAAAAGTCTGGTGCTTTTTCATTCGCTCTGGCATATAAAGTTCATAGGTGACCTTACCCACTCGTTTAGTGACTTCATAAGTTCCATGCCATTTGGTCAGCAACTTGCTTTCACTGGTGGGAAGCAGCAACAGTACCTGCTGGCCTGGGCCGAAGACTCTCTCCCGGGCTTTCCGGTCATACCATGTTTTTTGGTATTGTTGAGCAGACCTCATGTTCTCCTGTGCAAGCGCTGTCATCTGCTCCAGTCTCTCCCTCATCTTGACCACATATGCCACAACGTTCTCTCCTTCTGGTTTGGGACTTTCCCAGTAGTCCTTCAGAAGGTTCAATGGCCCCCTCATTTGGTGACCATAGACTAGCTCAAATGGCAAAAAGCCTGTTGACACTTGCGGCACCTCTCGGTAGGCGAACAGCAGATATGGCAGCCATTGGTCCCAGTCAGCACCTGTGCAGAAGACAAACTTGCGCAGCATGTTTTTCAGTGTCTGATTGTATTTTTCTACAAGCCTGTCCGTTTGAGGGTGGTAAGGGGTGGTCTTAATACCCTTGACTCCTAACAACTGGTAAACATGCTGCAGCAGTTTAGACAAAAAGTTTGTCCCACAGTCTGTCAAGATCTCCTTGGCTATGCCTACCCTGGAAAACAGCTGTAACAGGCAATTTGCCACATGTCTGGCCTTAACTGACTTAAGGGGGAAGGCTTCAGGGTACCGGGTTGCATAATCACATATGACCAATATGTAGCGATTGGCTGAGGAACTCCTCTCTAATGGTCCCACAACATCCATGGCTATTCTCTCAAAAGGTGTTTCAATGATTGGCAAAGGCTGCAACTGAGCACGCACCACCTCCCTTCCTGAAGTCAGCTGGCATTTTTCACAGGAACTACAGAACTGAGAGATTTGGGTATACATGCCTGGCCAAACAAAGTGACTAGCAATCATATGCAGTGTTTTCTGGAATGCCATGTGTCCTGCCCATGGAATTGAATGTCCAAGTTCCATGACCCTGTGCCTGAACCGCTGTGGCAGTACTAAGGCCTCAACCTTTTCCTTCCGCTGGTAGAGTATCCCACCTTTTACCACATAGGTAGCCTCTTCAAGACAGCCTGCACTGCCCTGCTTAACTCCTTCTACCTCGGTCACCTTCTCAAACCAAGGCTTTAAGGTGGAGTCCTCTCTTTGCAGGCTACCTACATCTGGTGGGATCTCACCGTCTAAAAGACAGCCTGGTGTTGACAGCTCCCCTATCCCTTTTTTTTTAGCTGTGCCCAACAACTTCTCCCACCTTCTCTGAGCCTTAGACTTGGGAGGCTTCACTGGGCCTGACTCAAACTCTACTCCAAAGAAAGGCAACTCCCTGAGAACTGTTCCTGCAGTCTGAGCCCTAGTGGTAACCACATTACAAGGCTGCACTGGCTCTGTGGCTGGTTTGAATTCAGCTTCCCTGCATGGTGGCTCTTTGACTTCCTCACCTGAGCTCTGTGCCTCACTGTTACCCATGCTACCATCTGGCTGGTGCACAAGATCTAGGAGAGTGGGCTAGTAGAATGATGGCATATGGTAAGGTTGGGGCAGAAATGTCTGGCCTCCTACCATCAAATATACCTCTGCAGTGGGGTACTCGTGCTCATCACCATGAACACAGCTGATTATGGCCTTGTCTTCACTCCACTTTTCCCTTGGGACCAGACTGGACAGTACCACTGACTGAAAGTTCCCTGTGTCAAGTAGGGCTTACTCCCGCTGACCATTAACCAAAACAGGCACAATGCAACCTTTCTCCTGTAGTGTGTCTAACCTGGTTGGCTGGGGGACTGAACACAAAAGGGATGGCTTGCTGATTGTTTGCTGGGCAAAAGTACTGAGTGTGACCTAATCCATTGCATTGATAGCACCTAACCTCTTGCTTAGAGGACTTAGGGGAAGAATTCTTAGCCTTGGCTGAAGGGAAGTGCCTACTGCTGGAAAAACCCCTCCCCAGACCAGAGCCATGCCCAACCCCAGTGGACTTACTTGTCTGGGCATGGTGGTTTTCCTGGCCAAAGGTGGTGATTCTGCTCCCCTTTCTGGCTGATGTAAAAACCTCTGCAAGGCAAGCCGCTTCCTCTGCCCTCTTGGAATCATGTTCACGGATCCAAACCTCCAGGTCTGGATGCACCATCCTTAAAAACTAGAATCAACGTTTCTGAGATGTCTTTGACAGTTGATTTTTCTGGTTTGACCCATTTTGAGAACAAGTCTTTCAGGCGTACATACAACTCTGTGGAGTCTCTCCATGATCATTTTTCAGGGACCGGAACCTTCTGCAGTAAGTATCAGCTGTTATTTCATACTTTGCCAAAATTGCTTCTTTCACTTTGTCATAGTCTTCAGAGTCATCAATGTTCATTAGAACATAAGCACTACGTGCTTTACCTGTCAGCAGGGGGACAAGGCGGACAGCCCACTCATCTCTGGCCCACCGGCATACATGGGCAATTCTCTCGAACGTGGTCAAAAAATGTTCAATGTCATCGTCTGGAGACAATGGGAGCAACTTGGGTTCTCTGTGGAAAGGTGGCTCCCTCTGGGGTCTGAAATTACTCCCCTGGCTGGTTCCCTCGTCTGGGTCTTCATTTTCAGTTCTTTCCTGGCACTGCTCCCCATCCTGCTCACGTCCATAGTCTTCTTTCATCCCGTTGACTTGCAACTGGAGCTGTTGAAACTGGTGCTGCATACTCTTCCATCTCTGCTCCTGACGAGAGGAATCTTTCTCCATCTGCTGGTCTCTGGCTGCCTGAGACCGGACAAGAGACTTGACCAGATCTGTGAGTCCTTCCAGCTTCTCTCCTGGATTACCCGCTGCCATGGCCCCTAGGTCAGCTGATGAGCTTGCTCCCTCCTCTGGCTCCTCCTGCACGCCATTCTTCATTGCACCTCTTGTCATCACCTCTTTACTGTGGTGCGGGCCCCAACTTCTGACACCACTTGTTAGGCTTGACCCGATTAGTGGCTGGATTCACAGCAAAAGAGGCGGTGGTACAAACAAAAATGACATAAGACAGCAACAAACTGGTTGACAAAAATGAGAGGCATGGCTGTGAGCAGCTCTCCAGGGTCCTACCAACAGCAGAGTCAGATAAACACTGGCAGCCTTTTATACTCTGCCTCAGGTAATTAACCTGGATGCTACCAACTATAGGGGTCACTTAAATAATAGCATTCAACAATACAATATACTGCCCCTTTAACCTACCATTCTACATATCTATCGAATACATACAGTTAAATAGATGTTGCTCTCAAACAATAAATACTGCAACATATAAACAATATACATTTTAGTTCAAACCCACACACACCCCTCTGCTATCCCATCACATGGTCCCCCCTGGAATTATATATAGGTACTCGGACACCCCGGGGAACTCTTTTGCCCGAACACCCTGGAACACAAACAAGACAGCACAGGCAAGTGATTGCATGAACCAACAATTAAAACCTTTACATTGTACCAATGTAGTATTGCACTTAGAAGTGTATATATTGCACTAAGGAAGTATTGCACTTAGAAATATTGCACTTGCCCATACTAAATCATAACATTCAACCAAACAGTGAAAATCTATTTCATGTCAGGTTAAGTACTGAACATTTGTTTGTTTCCTTCAGGTGGAGTTTCAATCCTTGCCCATGCTGATTAACTGCTCCAGCAGGACAAGATAAAATAACTCACACAAACAACCTTTAATGTTTAATAAAAATATATCCAATAAAATACTTAAAGCATGACTTGGTGTGCAGTTATTAATGCTGTGCAAATGTTACTGTGCAAATTACGCTGTGCAAGCTATTCAATAAGTCAGTAAGTGTACAATATAATGTACAAATAGTGCAAAGGATTGGCAACGAAGTGCGCCTTTGTTACAATCCGTTATTTAACTTAACTCTAAATAATTCTGAGGAAGTATGCAGTACATGGTCAGAGCGAAAGAACAACAAGGGTCTGAGTTATCAAACCAGCCTCCAGTCACCATGTGTCACCAGTGTCAACATTGACATGAATAACCTTGATGGATGATTCTCCCTGATCATTTTCCCATTCAACTATTATGGAATTCATAGAAGAGATGGGCATCAAAGACATGTATGGCATATATTTAATATATTATAATAGCTGATAATGGCAAATTCTCTCTCTCTCTCTCTCTCTCTCTCTCTCTCTCTCTCTCTCTCTCTCTCTCTCTCTCTCTCTCACACACACACACACACAGACCTATTTTGACAACCATCCATCCTCTGTCTACAAATAGGAAGACATAGATTCTCTCTTTGATTTCTTCTGTCAGTGCCTCCTATTGACCAAACCAGTTCTCACTGGCCAGCTAGAAAACACATAGAGAAAGCCTGAAAGAAAGATATCTGGCTCAAGTAAAAAAATATCTGATTCGTTTTTTTGGGGTTAATGTTTCATATGAAAATGTCAGAGATTGTCACTTTGAATATCCTGTTAAGATGCAGAATGAAATGTAGGTCTGATGTAAGTCTATCCATGTTGTTCTTTTTTTTGATGCAATAAACCAAATAGGTTGTCAGCAAACTGTAAATACAGCAACTAGGCATAAGGTGCAGATTCAGTTGCTCACAATCAGTTCAATTATGAAACAGATTGTTTCCAGTCCTCAGTTCTGATTTACTGAGTCTGTTGTAAAATACCTGATAAACGTACACCTGTGCCCACATCACAGTTCATTTAAATACAAACTAAAATCACCACTTATACCGCTACTTGTGTATTGCTTAGCAACAATGTTCTCTAGCTACTGTTCGAGAGCAATATTGCACATTTAATCATTATTATTTAATTTACATTGATTGATCATTAAAGATGTGTTAAACATTTGTAAGCCCTTTTTTATTGCAATTGTGTGTTACCACCATTTAAAAAAAGTAATAATCCACTCAACACAGTGCTTTACAGTGATTTCAGAGCAGCTAGGATGGTTTTACTGCTTTGCGTTGTGCCTAGCAACTCCTCTTAGCTCTTCTAAAATCACTGTAAAGCTTTTCATCCAATAGCTGCTAAATACAGTGACTAGCCAGACACAAGCAATCTGACTGGTCAAAGACAATTCTTATGGCTAAAATCAAAATTGGTTGCTATTTTCTTTTGTGGCAAACAAGGTGCTAGTAAGCTATCTTTCAGGCTTTCTCTTGTTTTATTTTCTTATGGAGGTACACAAAAATAACTTTTATATACTGTTCACTTGAATTGTAACTGTTGTGTAAAACCAAAACAATAAAATACTACTTTGTGTGATTAGGAGTTGGCCTAGTGCTGACAGTATTCTCTGTACCTTCAGTATGCCATCGTACCCATAACCACAGTAAAGGATGCCCTTTAGTCGAGGGTATTATTTAAGTTAGAAGCTGCGGGAGCTCATGAGCAGTAGCTAAACAAAGTGGTTGCTAAGTGACACATACTGTATGTAGCAGCATGAGTGGTACTATTCAGCTATAATGCGGTCACAGATGACTGTTTCCATTTCATAATGCTATATTGTTTGATATATCTTTGAAATTTGCATTTCCTTTTTTCTACAAAATATCCCCCCCCCCCCCACACACACACACACACACACACCCCACCCTACCCTTAATTAAATAAGTAAAAACCCAAACCTGTTACATTTATCTCCGCCCTCTACATGCTGCACTTCATCCAGACATGACAAGAAAAGAGTGACATACAAAAGATTAAAAACTCCGGACATTTTGATAGGATGAATATGATGCTGAGCCGTTTCTAGTTCTCACGTCAAAAACCCATGGCAAATTTAGATTGAACACCTTTATCCATCCCTCCTTATTCATATTTATGAGAAGTGACTGACATATTCATTGTGGGGTAATTACAGTGTGGTGAACCTTCATTGTCTTTAGATTGGTAGAGACTGAGACATGCTGTGCTTTGGCTTGCTGCACTCATGCAAACCTCTTCCGTGTAGATATTATTAGCCACTATTTGCTTAGCAACCGTAACACATGTCTGACATTTTTGCACAATGAAGTCGTTTTGCCTAGAGTTTATTTTATTTTGGCTGTGAGGATGTAAAAAGGGTGAAAGGAGAGGAGGAGAATAAAAGGATAGAGGCAAACTCTCTCATTATTCTGTCTGAACCTCAACATTAAGTATGTTGATGTCATTTCAAAACTCTTTTGTTTTTGAGGACGCTGAACAGTGATGTCTTTACTGAATATGACACAAAAAGTAAGAGACAAACATCCAGAAGTAGCCATGGTGATTACGCATAAAATTCATCATAAAGGAAAAGCTACAGGTTTTTTTTGTACATCATAATTACTCCCCAAGGCAGTTATTATCTTAAAGAAATGAGCATGCTCGGGTGACCTTAAGATCAATTTAATTCAATAGGTCACGTCAAACAAAATATCCCATACTTAAACACATCATTAAGCTACAGTTGTGTGATGTAGCAACACCAATGTGTCAACAAAACCAGAGAGAGGACGAAGCTGCAGCTTTGAACAGCAGGGGGCACCAGTAATATGCAAGGAATGATGCACATAATACAACTTACCATGAGAAATATGACTTGTGAATCATCAGACCCAAATACTCTCAATATAATATTTAAAATCCCTGTTATTGTGTGTGCAGTAGAATTTGTATCTTGGTGGGTGAATGTTATCCTTTTCTTATCTCTAGAATGAGTGCGCCATGGTACTAAAGTAATGCATAAAAATGACTTACTTGAGTACTGTGTAATATATACAAAAGATTTGACTGTATTAGCCCTTGTGTCCTCTGTGCTGTTTGAAGAAGAGACTTTTAACAAAGCAATGTACTCACTGATAAGAGACCAGATGAAAGCACAAGGGCACAATGACAGCCAGCCTGATTTCCAAGAAGGATGAGACATTTTTGCTACATCAGTAACTCAAATAGATTGTCAACGTGTGCTGTTGTTTCACTTTGCTGTTGCCCTCTGTTAAGTTAACACAGGGTAAAACAACAGAACAACACACAAGCCTGTGGGAGCGCAGCCTATATCAATATATCACCTCAAGTGCCAATTAAACCCATTAAGTGGATAAAATGTGACAAACTGCAGGCGAAAGGCTTGAAAACCATAATCACATTCACTGCATAACAATGTAACTACGTGTACTGTTTATTTTCCTCTTTAGTAGTCCTGCTAAGAATATAAGCATGTGCAAAGACACTTTGGGAAGCCAAACAACTGGTAATAAAACATTTGAGAATGATTCAAAATCATTTTGGCCTTTTTTTTTTTCAAACATTGCTACTAGTAATTACACTTGACGCTTCAAATCATCAGTGCCCTGAAAAATCTTTCTATCTCAGAAAAGTACTAAGATCTTATTTGCCCATTGATACAAATCTATTTTCTGGAAATTTCAAATATGTGGCTTAGTCCATGAAACATTCTCCATGTGCTTTAGACAATGTCAGCTGTCAGTAAAATGGCAAAACTGGAGATGAGTGTTTTTTGGTGGATTGAATGCTTGGATTTATTTAATAAATTACAATACAATATACAACTAAGCGTGCTAAAATCAGGCTTACACAATAAAGTTGTAAAGGTCCTTGAACCATTTGGGAGGCAGCAAATGCTTACTAATTACACTTACACTTGAGAAAAATGAATACATTGCTCACCATTTTATACAACACAATCTTAGGGTCCAATGGCTACTGTTTCTGCAGGATATGCAACAAATGCTGTTACATGCCTTTTGCCAGACAAACAACAAAATCAAGTGCTTTTAAGTGATTCATTAATGCCATCATTTGTGTAAATTGCCACCATATTTTGTATTTATTTACTGCAGTACAACTCATATCAGTACAGCAAAGAATACACAGAATACATTAAGCATCATTCAGCTAGAATGATGGGCAGAGCCTTGTTGTACAGTATATAGGCAATCCTCAGTATACATACAGCCTTTATTAAAATGATATGTGAATGAAGAAAGATCTTACTAACTGCAACCACATTACTGTCCCAATTTTGCAATACATGGGTCTTATAGCAAACCCCATGTATCACAATGACAACGATTATCCAGATCTCTGCATTCTTAGCTTGAGCCATGGATGTTGCCATAGTAACACGAGTATGTCTTATCAAGTATGGCCCTTGTGATTTTTCACTGCAACTTATTTGGGCTTTTCACTGTAGGTATGACAACAGGCTATTGAGTTGTTGCATTCATTTCCATGTTAATAGAGCTAACAGCCATTGTGTGTTAGCTTAACCTCTGACCTTGTCGTGTCAAATTGTTGTCACCTAATATTAAGATAGAAATAGAGGCATTTTATGCAAATGGTGTTAAATACTTAAAAACTATAAATAGGCATAATTCTGCTGAGAGCTAATGAGATAGTGATATCAAAACATTTTTGCTCCACTTCAATGATCAGATAGCAAAAAGCAATTTATTACACTGTATATTCAGCACATATTGTCTTGAATTTTGGCAAACTAGAATGTTGGCTGGTGTGGTATCTTGCGTATTTTCAGCTTAAGATTTAGCCCATGAAATTCAGTATATACAATATAATAATCTTACTCATCACCCTCACAGTATATTTCTAATTCAGTACTGTACACCAACTCAGCATGCACATTGTAGATGTCTGCAGGTGGTTGCAAATCATGCTGGATTCTCATGTTAAAGCAACAAAGGTCCCATTTTCCACATCATTTCCAGCAAATCTTATGTAAATATCAGTGAAAATGGTGACATAAAGCTCTCTTTCACGTCTGGAGAAATACTTTAATCTCTGCAGACAACCTTTGCCGTCTGCCTATAGCGGGCTAGGTGGCCTGCATTTTGCTTGCATAGCATAACCACAAAGTGTAGGTTTTATTTGAACTTGGTAGTCACTTTGTAGCCCCCACTCGTCATACACTTGCGCTTCCTCCCTTGTTGAAAATAATGAGGCTGTTTGATGTGAGGCTACTATAAGCCATAATGAGAGGAGTATGCTGTTCAGAAGACATGAAAGCTCTTCAGTCCATTTGGTCCATGAGCGGCCATTATGGCGCAGGACAGAGCCATCATGGAGGTCTGCTGACTTTATGAAGGGGAACAGTATTTAATGATGGAGGCAACAGCTGAATCTGTCACCCTTTTAACGTCTCATGGGAGAATGGAGAGAATATTTCAAATGGTGTTAAATCTTGGGGAGACCCACAGAATTCAAGTGCAGGGTGAATGGGCTGTATGAAATGAAACATCAACACATTTAGCCTCAATAAAATGCTTGTGTACAAGACAGATAGGAGACCACATCACAGATGAAGGGAATTTGCTGTATACAGTAAAGTCCTTGATTATATTAGTTGTGCAACCATTTTAGTGACTGTTCAACTTTTAACATACACAATTGAGCTATATAAATAATAGGAAGCGCAGGAGCATCCGTTCTTAATTGTCATTTCTTTGGCGGTTACTCTTTATTTACAAAAAAAAAAATGTCATCACAACCCACAAAGCTTTGGACTGATGAGTCCATAAATTATCTTTTCACATCCAGAGGCAGGAAGCAGCACATCTACCTCTTGTCATATCAATCTCTTTATCCTCCACAAGACGCCACTGTCAGTGGTGCCAGAAGAAACAGAGAGATACAAATGGAGCGAGCGGCTGAGTAGGAGGAGGGATGGTGACGGAGGGATCAGCCTCTCTCCATTTGTCTGTGGGACGATAGGAAGCGCCCCAGCGGTGATGGGGTTAATGTTTCTCCAGCCTCAGTTGTAGGGAACACTGTGATTTGTCACCTCAGTAGTAAGCCCCGGAGCCCAGCGTCTAGTTAATGGTTAGACACAGCATCCTGCCACTGGGCACCATTTTGGCTCCATAACAATGGAAGGCCTGCCTCAGCCTGGGTGTGCTGTGGAGGGCCAGGACCCTGTCGCTATCTGTCTCCCCAAAGACGGCAGTTCCTGATCAGTTAATAGTTAATGGACATGTGGGAGCATCAATCCAGAGAACTGTCAAGGAGTACAAATGCACAAATACACAGACGGTGGGGGCCCAATGCTGATGCTGTAAACATATCTTGTTAACAGGAAGCAGACCCTATGCCACCACAGAATTGACTGACAGGATCACAGATGACTAACAATAACAGCACAGATTTTTTTTTTCTCTCCTGTTGCCTAACTAAGCATTTGTGCTGCCAATTCTTCAAAGCTGGAATAAGCGTTATTCCCTCTGAGAGCTCTTTACAGGAGACTCTCTATACAAAAATTAGGTTATTATGCTCCTTTGACATAGAAGGAACTACAGTATGTATTTAAACCAGACATGACCATAAGCCATAATGACTGAATCAGTGATGTGTGAAAGTAGTCTATACAGAGAGCACTTTATATTGTTTTTTACATTATTCTAGTCTGATATAGCTACCATTTCATATTTAAATCAAAACTTGGCAGCATCTACCTCAAGCAAGAATTAACTTTGTGTATGTCACTGCTCCATTTCTACATTTTCAGCTTCACCTGTCCATGTTAAAACACAATCTGATGAAACAAAAGCAATTACAAAAACCACAACCCGATTCACATTGTGACTGACTACATAGCCACAAACCAATTCACATGGCGATCACTGGATTACAACACAAGGCAAGGGAATTGGGGCCTGCAATGAGAGAAAGTGTTTTGATTTTCAAATGCATAGCGCTGATCTGACTCATACATATGAAAGCCCCATTTAAAGCACCAAGAATCACGGGGCAACAAAATCAGTCTCTTTAGGTTTCCAACACTCTACAGGTTTGAGATCAGAGGCAGCTTCTGTGTGATACGGCCTGGGCTTTTAGGCTTGGGAAACATACTGTAGCATATAAGCCCTTGTGTGACCCCAGCATGGCTCCTATACACTCAGACAGGGTGAGACGTCCCTCTCTTTGCACTCCCCCGGTGAAAGTGACGGTCCATCAGTAGCTTAAAGCCGCTGGGGGGCGGAACGGGCCATTATGCACTATTGAGGGGGAAACAGAAAGGAGGGGAGGGGATTGTGTGATGCTTACAGCTCTGCTATGCTGCTAAGCGGAGGGGGGTAAAGCAGCAGGTACAAGCAGAGCTGACTGAGAGAAGAGAGGCATTCTTTTAGTTTTGCGCTCAGCAGCCTCACAGGGATTTCCGACTGAGCGACTTAGACACTGCAGGTGTTGCAAGCTAACAGAACATAGAGCATACTGTATGACATGATGTTATATATATTACCATAAAGCCATAAAGATGAATTAAGGTTAAAGAGGACAGGAGGTTGATAGACCTGTCAGTCCTGAGGTGGGCTACAACTGCAAACTTTAGTAACAATTTATCAATTTTCACAAAGATCTGGTTGAACATTTTCTGTCATATTTTTTTTTCCTTCACCACCCAATCATGCAGATTTATCTGTGATAGCCTCTTCTGTGTTTAAGACATTACAATAGAATAGAACAGAACAGAACAGAATAGAACAGAAAATACGAGAAAATAGTGGCTACAGCTTATACTGTATATATAAGCATACTTATTAAACATGATTAAAAATATACCACATGAAAAATTAAGTGATCTGACACCTTCTAAACTAACCCGCTGAATGATTCTCACTGTTTCATTTACATCACTCAGCTACCTGTCCAGAAAATAACCAGGCTCTCTGTGCTCTGTGTTATTCTTTACTAATGGCCCCAGTTCACATCTATCAACATTCAGCAGGCATTAAAACAACTGTTCTGGTAGATAAAGCATGCTAATGCTGAAGTAGCTACATTTTGCATACATTTCATGCAGCTCAGAAGTGAGATGCTTGATTTTGATGGTTAATTTAGATGCAGAATACATTGCTGGCATTGAGGTTGGTAAGCGCATGCAAATCGTCACCCTGCTTAACAGAGGGTACGGTGTATGAGCTGAGCATGTTCAGCCCACTCATTTTATATTACTAGTCTTTATGTCCCAGCCTAGGCTCCTCTCCCAGTCTCTAACTCCATCTTGGCCATGACAGACATGAACACACACACACACACACACACACACATGTATAAACACTCACACACACATAAACAGTGACACACTAATACACGATTGCATATTCTCTCAATCTCTCTCTCTCTCTCTCTCTCTCACTCTCTTTCACTCTCTCTCTCACTAAAACACACATGCGCACAGATTCCTCAGACTTCGACATATTCTCTCTACTTCTCCACGGGTGAGCCATCATTATCTGGAGAGAGTGCCAGTGTTTGGCCACAGTATGTCTCCTTCCCAGCGTTGAACTGAACAGCCGAGACATAGGCTGCTGGTAGTGACACAGCTGTCACAGACATGCCTCATTACTGCTGTTGCAAATGTCAAAGCACTAAAGTAATCACTCACAGCTCTGCTGGACACATGGTGATAATTTATTTTATGGAAAGAGGATTTACAATTGTGTGAATATGGCAATGTTATATAGATGAGTGAGTTTTACATATTGTTTTTTTACTCTAAAGTAACAGGTTCTTGCGGAGATAGATACTTTGCAAGACGGCGGAATGCTAATGTGATGGCATGTATCAGGATATTTGGCACAAGTAAAAGCATGATAGACATTTCGTTCACAAACAGTGAAGAGGAATCTACTCTGCATGCTTCAGAGTTATTACTGTCAATCCAGGGCGCTCTCAGCTATCATGTTTCTCTCTCATGAGGTTGATGTCACAGTATATTTCAGGTGTATATGAGCCTGAGGCTGTAGAATTCCTCCCGACATGTTAAAGCGGGCGTGCTGGACATTGTTAAAAGGGTTTCCCAGCTTTGTTTGAGCAACAAAGTGCTGAGAGGATGGGTGGGATTTTTTTGTACACAGCCACTAGCATCTATCATGACAGATTTGAGTGATCATTCACTGTTAGAGGAAGCTGTGCTACTCTGCCACCGGCTGATCTGGTTAAATGTTAACATTTCATCCTGTCATCAATACCCTCTGCTGCCATAGCCATCCCAACTGGGCAGGACCAAAGTCAGTGGCATTGTTATGGAAGGTGGGGGGGAGCAGCTAATTAAGTCTGTGTTGTTGTAAGAAGATGAGTGGGTTGTCTTGATTGAGAACTTGTCATGGTGTTTTAATTATTTTTCTTTAAAGAACCCTAAGGGTTCAAGCTGTCTTGTAAATATATGAATTAGGATTTGGAAGCTGCTATCTTACTGTAAATGTCTTGACAAACCTTTCAAAATACCCCAAGAGCCCTGAGTTCATGGACTAACCACCAGCTTCAAAGGGACTGGGGCTTACAACGCTGTTTGCATAGATTGTAAAGTTTATTTTCATTGACTGCCCAGATTCCTGGAAGTTGCCATAGTATAGCCAGCTGTACCACAGTACTGAAGCCATATTGTAAGGGCCCAAACCTGGGCTGCTCCAAGGGCAGCTGTCAATTTTCCTGCAGAGTAATTGAATTGCCATGAAGTCATTCAGCTGGCTTGGGCATGTTCACCTCTCTCCATTCACTTTAGGTGCAGCATATAAGTCCTTTGACTTAGTTACCATAGAGATGTTGTGCACAGGATGAAAACGGTAGACAGGACTCCTTGACCCAGGGTTGACTTGTAATTTATGAAGGAGCTGGGAAAAGTTATCCTCTCAATCTAGTGCTTCGCCTGATCAGCAATACAAATGAAGAATTTGGGAGCCAGAACAATGGAAAGAATTAGGTACTTTAAAATGTTTGCATAACGAGCTCCTTCTCGCTGCAATGGTTCTCTTCTTCTTAATCACCTGCACTCTCCAGAACACCTACACCCTTCTTCGTGATCAGATACAGGACCGACGGGCTGATGTATGATCCGAGGAATTAATCTGCTCAGCCTGATTGCCATTACCGCCATGCGATTATGCACCTTGATTACTGAGCCCACCCCAAGGACCATGACGTGCCCCAGTGCACATTTTAAAGGTGCGCATAAAATTATGTGGTGATTACCCCACAATAGATCAATCCAGAAGTGAATGAGACTGTGTGGCCATATGGACCGTCTCAAGTAGGACTGTGATTATTAATAGGTACTTGAGGTGACCTGATACCTGAAGCTTGAACCACTGAAACAGCCTCTGATCCCTAATATAAGCAAATAAATTCAGTTTCATAAATTTTGAAGGTCATTATTGGATTATTGTTGTAGAGATGGAATTGTTTGGAGTTCAAGCATGGATTAAAGGGATGTTAGGCTCTTCAGAGACTACTGGGGCTGTACTTGTCCCACTTAAGATAGGCTTCAGACATTAAACAGCACCACAATTGCGGGTTGGCTTGATGCTGAGGTGGGCGGCGTGCCACGATTAGCAGCCTACATCATATAGACCTAATGGAGGTCAGTATTTGCTTAGGTACAGTGCAAAAGAAAATAAAAATAGAGTATGCAAAATAACCTAACTTTCTGTGTGCCAACCAGAGGGAACAGATAGCTTGTCCTTATAAGTATCGTACATGCAAGAACATATCATTCTGCAATGACACTGATCCTCAGTATTTGCGCCCATCTAATCCTTCACTCTGTCATTTGTAAGGATTTTTTATTTAATCCTGAGCCAAAGTACTCATTTGGTACAGCAGATAAATAGTCCCATTGACTTATCCAGAAGCAATACTACATCAAGCGATTAATTGGATGAGACAATGAAGAAGTGAAATCACATTTGTTTATGGTTTTCTCCCTGGTTACATGGAATACTTCAGTCACACAGGAACATTATCTTGGATAAAACCCCAACTAGCAGTCCTAATGTTAACATGTTTGCATTAGTAAAGCACTGGCAAGGATTTAATGGACTTGATGGGCTACCATTCACAGCAGAAGAGACCCATATTCTGAGAAAGCATGATGTTCAGTGGCGGTCATGAGCCCTCCCAACACAATTACTTAATGGCTTCAGCAATTACGCATATCTACGGTAGTTGCAAACATAAATGTCATTCAGTGGAAAGGAACTGAGCTATGGTTTGTTGTTGTCTGTATCAAAGCTTAGAAAAGCTTTATGATATGGTAAAGGTATTCAATAAAGGCAACACAGCTGATTAAAGTTGAAACTGTACTCATATAGATATATCAAGAGCCATTTACAGTATGCAAATGTGAATTTGAGCTGCCGAATGCAGAGATTCCATCAGTGGCCAGAGTTCAATGACTCTTCAGTCTTCAAGTGTCTGGATAATGGTCACTGTGACAGCACAGCGCTGCAATTCAAAACCTCAACTATCCATCACTGGACAATGTTTGCCACTAAAACAACATGCACACGGGACTGCATGTTCATCTGTTTGGCCCTGTGCAATTGTAAGTGATGATGAGTGATGGACAGGAGAGGATGGGTACATACTATTCACAGTGCTCCATGTGGCAGCTCGCATTTTCACACTGGTACTGTATGTTTGTCAGCTACAGACAACGCAGGCACTTACGCACTGCCGTGGGCAAGCAAAGTGGTGTTCTGCCAGCCAACTGCGTCACGGGCACATGGGTGTCCTACGTACCACCGCGGAGTCCCTGCCACTGCATGCCTGTCTGCCTGTCCACTGTGCATCGACAGATTGCAAGAGCTTGGCATCCAAGAAAGATGCACAGACAACACAGTATGCTGGAGTCCCACTTTGAGGGTGGTGGTCTTCTTCTCAAACCTGTAGCTCTCTCTCTCATACGTACAGCTTACACCCTAAAGGTAAATGCCTCACATTTGCTGCCCTTGAACATTACTGCTGTAGCACTCACAGCATTGGGAATATTACCAGTTCGCATGGGAATGCTATGCCATTTGGGACTGTCCCTGATATACTGACCTGGAATCACTCAAACTCAATTTTTGAGATAAATGGCTCTCACTTGAAGATGAAAACAAAAAAATCACAATGTCATCGACCTATACAATGTGCAGATACGTGCTTTATCATTTTAGCAGAAAGGATTCAGCGGAGGAGACACGGTGGCCATTAACTGCATTTACAAGAACGCACAGGAAATTTTGCCAATAGAAGACTTCATTGGCACAATTCTCTGAGAGAAAAGGAATTTGATAATAGACCATAACGCTGTTCAGTAATTGAGAAGAAATTACCATCCCTGTATTGTGAAAATGAATGACTGATTGAACAAAGGAATGAATGAACTGAGAAAAATCATATCATCTCATTGAAATGGCAAGAAAATATCCTGTTGGAAGGGATTTGGTCTAACATGGTGTTCATCTCTACATTTAGAACGCATGAAAAGTGATCTTTGAAGTCAAGGAGCTCCGGAATCACAGCACTGAGTAATAGGGTATTCACTTTAATGTGTTTGAGTCAAAAGCCTTGTGAGTCACAGGATAGAACTGTGATGTCTAATGTTAGGGCTACACTATGTGGTGCCACAGGTGGCCTGTTATAATGTATATTTTGGGAAGACACACACACACACACACACATACACACACACACACACACACACTCATCATCCATATGACTGCTCTGATGGGAGGATTTAATGTTGCATGAGACAGATGGTCAGAATAAGGAAGGGAGAATAGTCATGCAGATAATTATAGACCATGCACAAGACACTTGTGCTTCCAGAAAATGTTTATTTTGTTCATAAATTTTTTTCATAAAAATAACAACATCAATATTAATTTAAAGTATTGTAGAAATTGTGTATATACAAAATCTTTACTTGAACAGTTAATATAACTTAAGGCGAGTTAAATTACTTTTTTGCAGTACCCTGACTGTTGGTGATGATTCCACCAAACTCTCACCATTGTTTTTTGCTAAAGTGAACATTTCAGCATGATCTTCAGCAAATGACACTGCGAGCCAAACTCTTTCATCTCCAAGGTAAAGTCCACAGAAACTCGCAGCAATGTGTGCTACCTGATTACTCAAAAGCAATGTTTATATGATCTGCTAGTTATTTCTAGCTTGATTAAACATACTTCTGTACATACTGTAAAATCGCATCATTGAAAAACCATACTACAACTAGTGTACATTCTGGTCCCTTTCAGATCTAGATCAGCAGTTCAAGGAAATAAGTCTTATCATATCAACAATGGGATGAAGTGCGAAAATGTTTTTGATATCAAATTGTAACATTTAAAATATTGTGTTGCTAAACAATAGCCCTCCAAAACCAAAACATTGTGAATGACTTAGAATGCATTTCACTTTAAAAATGAAGCTCAAATGTGGTAAATGTAAAATATACAGTTAGCTATAAAAATACAAAGAAGTACAGTAATACAAATATATTTATTTCCCATTTATGATATATCTTTCACAATTGTAATAATTCAAACAATTGTAACACAACACAAAGACCAATGACAAAAACACCGACAGCCAAATGATAAAAAGTTAAACAAACACTAAATCTGGGCAAAGATGGACAGCTTTATGGTCAAAGCCATAAATATGTTAGCCTACATTCATGTCATAAACCTTCACTGTGGAGTGAAGGACTACCTTGACAGTGGTCGATAATCCGTTAAAAGAAAAAAACACTGACATAAACATGCATTTTAAGAACCATTGTCCAAACCATTGCTCTAAAAATGCTAAAAGCAGAAAATAAGAATCTTAAGTGGAAATATTAATAATCTTTAAGTTTAAGTGCAATCCATCCCAGGCTCACAACGCGGATGGTTTTCTTATCGAGGTTGGAGCTGTCCAGATGAAGAGGTGCTGAACAGCAGTCATGCAATGCGCAGTGAGGTTTGGCTGTGTTGACAGTAACAGCAACAAGTCAATGCTGAGCTGTTAACCCACTTTTACAACTTATGCATCATTGCATAGAGTCAGCAGCATCAACAGCAGGCAATAGGGCCGAAGCAGATCCCTTTTTTCCATTCTGCCCCTCCAGCATCTTGCAACATTCGCAAAACCTCTTGTTGTCAGGCTTGGACTTGCCAGTCAAACCAACTGAGACATCAACTTGTAATCAGCTGGCTTATCTTCCAAGACGGAAAGATCCTAATATTGTGTGGACACATATAGTATTCTGGGGCGTTATCACTCTTCAGATTCCCTCGGGAAGAGTGAACGGCCATGCACTGGTGGCAACCTGTGGCTTTATTTCCATTTTCTCCTTCTGTTTCAGGTGTACGCGTCCGTGTCGTTTCCTCTCGTCGCTGCGGGCGAAACGTTTGCCGCAGACGTCGCAGGAAAACGGCTTCTCTCCAGTGTGAGTCCTGGTGTGGGTGGTAAGGTGATCGCTACGGCTGAAACTGCGCAAACAGATGCGGCACTGGAAGGGTTTGTGGCCCGTGTGGATGCGAATGTGCCGGTTCAGCTCGTCCGAGCGGGAAAAGCGCCGGTCGCAGCTCTCCATGGGGCAGGTGAAGGGTTTCTCTTTGGCTGGGCCGTGAGAGGCGGCGGGGCTCTTTCTGGCCCGGGGGGGCTTCGTCACACGGGTGTAACTTTGGGCAAATGAGTCTGGCAGCAAGGAAGAATACAGGATGGAGTCTATGGTGCTCGGTAAAGCTGGTGATGTGTATAAGGAATCGCACTGATTGGACGGTTGTGGAAGTTCAACGGGGAATGTGACTGGTTTCAGGTTGGATGAGAGGCCCATCGGCGGTGGCGGGTAGTTAGTGTAGAGAGGACTGGAGTAGCTCTGAGAACAGGTGTCAGAGAAACACGGCTCCTGCTTTATACCCCCCTCCACTTTAAACTCCATATCTGGGTTGGGGCAAATTGGGGGGAATGTGTCCAAGAGTTCCTTTACATCCATTGGCTGGTCAGGGGGGAAGTCACTTGACATCGGGAAGGTTTCTGTCTGGAAGCCCGTTTCCAAACAGTCAGACTTATTGAAAGTGCCCCACTCGTAGCAGCTGCTTTCAAACTCGTTCTTGACCACTACAGGGAAAGACGCAGCTTCCGACTTTGGCTCAACCTTCTTCTGGTTTGGAGCTCGGGAGGAGCCGAAGCTCAGCTGTGAAGAGGCGGGGTCTTGAGTCTGGCTCCCGGCCTGGTCATCAGCGTACCTCGGGCACGTCTGGTCAGGAGAAAACCCGGGGGGAGTGGGTCCGGAGCAGGTGTAGGATTGCCTCTTGACGCCGGGGTCTCCAAAATTGCCGTGGCTGCTTTCCATCGGCGCAGGCGACGGATAAGTTCCCCGGCCATTGCCGCTCTGTTGCACTTCTGAGATTGGTAATGTAGATATACCAACGATCTCTGTGATCATGTTGAGAAGTGTTTCGGTGCTGCACGGCGCCCCCTGAGATGCTTCAACATAGAAACTGCCGGAGTAGGCGAGGGAGGAGGGGGTGTAGGTGTCTTTTGGGCACTCGCAGGGGTTAAAAGCAAATTCCGAGTTGGAGGCTTCGGTTTTGAGGGTTACAGGGGTTCCCTCTGTTGAATTAGAAAGAGAGAAAACTTTGTCATCACAAGTGTTTCGTTTAGAGAATCAGTGCAAATTTAAACGGGCAAAGACGCACCATTACATAAACATTCACGCCTAATCGGCACAGCAATGCCATGATAATAACTGCCTTGATATGCTCGTTAAGTGTAATCTCTTTCTGAAATACCCACATTTGGACACATTTAATTTCATCTTTCCATGCATGCACATTTTATCGCTTGTGCGGTGTTGCAATAATGCGAACTCACCGTGGCCAAACTGGGCAGGTACCCCCCGCTCTGCATCGACATACACCTCCTGGTTATCTTTCCGCACGCTATTTTCCATTCCCAGGGAAGAACTGTTGCAATTCTCAAACTGGGGGTAGAAAGAATCTTTAGCATTCAAATCCATATTGTTCAACATAATGGTGCACTTAGAAGTCCGTCTCTCCCAGGGAAATGGTACAGGGGGAAGATGCCAAACGGACGCAAATAACTGTTCTTTCAACCCCACAGATGGTTTCAACAAATCATCCAAAGTGGTGTGTCTATGTCAAAAGGTGTAAAAAGCAATTAGGTATTCCTTTTCGTCTCAGCTCCGCGGTTATTTGCTGCTGTGGATTTCACATCAGCGACTTCCCCTCTCTCTCCTTATATACACTTTGGCGGCTCCCTCGGCCCTCCTCCCCATTCATCAGCTCCAGTGAGAGGATTCCCCGCTGCGTGTAAACTTCATGCCCATACATGGAAAGAGGATGTGACGGGCTCCCCCCTCTCTCCTCCTCCTCTCCCCCTCTCATATTGGAGAGAGATGGAGTCTGACGTTGCAACAAGTGGCGACCAGTGTTGGGTGGTAACACGTTACAGTGAATGTATTTCTTTTCACTGTAACGAGTAGTGTGAGGAATTACCGTTTCTCTTTCAGTTATAACATTGAAGTTACCAAATCCAAAACAATGAAGTCGCTATTATTGTTATCGACCGTCCTCCATCCCTCCAAATATCAGACTGAAGTTGAATTATCCCAAACTGCATATCACCATCCCCCGATTGTTTTTGGTCAGAAACGTCGTCCTCTCACATTAAACTGGCTTAGATGACAAATGGCAGCAAAGTTTACTTTCTCCGGGTGGAAATATTTGCACTGCTTTGATTTTATGAAGGGAAATGATGACAAGAACATTTGACATCAACGCTGATTGATCATCCTGATCATTAACAGGAGGGTTATCCCGTTTTTTGAAGGTAAGAGGGGATGCAGTCGGCAACGTATAGGGGTGTAATGGAAAAGTAATGTAACGAGTAATGTTACAATTAACTGCTACCAGTGAGTAATAAGTGAAGTGATGATATTATGAATAAAACGAGTAATGAATTACTTTCCGAGTAACGAGCCCAACACTGGCGGCGACTCGAGATGAAGAGCTGACCATCTGACACCTTTAGTAAGTAGTAAGTGAAGTTATTGTGTAAATAGACTTAACATATCTAGATCAAATGTGATATAGGATAAGACTTTTGATGTCATCATTTCACACAGCAACAACAGATTTGTTCAAAGTTTGTTCATTTTCCCCATTCAATTAACAGCCGTTACGACAAAACACTATGTGAATTCTATTATATATTTTAGAGGGATGATATACATATATCACAGCAAAACTAGGCTATACTGTAAACTAGATATAATGTCCTAGGAATATTATAGTGATAGAAATTTAAAAAAAAAAAAAAAACATAAAGTACGATGTGGTCCTATAAACCCACTGTCACATGTTATTGTGATATTAGAGTGATATCATAGGAGAGAGAAATAGCATAAAGTGTCTTATCCTTTAATTTATTATGAACTCAGTGACACTATAACTCTCTATAGGAATACTACAGTGATTTTTCCCTAGGGGACATTTCTCAGATTCTGATTTCAGATGCTGAAGACTATAAAGGCTAAAAGGCTAAATAGTGTCCAGTTCAAGTTCAAGATCATGTGTCTAGTAATGGCTTGCAGCTTAAGCCATACAGCACAACCAGAATCACAATAAACCAAGAGATAAAATACAAAAACATACCTGACACATTATATGAGCTGAAAGAGCAGTAGAGTTGTACTGATTTGGAATTGATTTTATTTCTAAGGTTTAGCCTAGCAGGCGGTGCCACCTGTTCTTTGTAGACCTGACAGCCGACATTCATGAGCTATGTGATTTAAGGACATGCCCATTAAAACTGTCAGTTATAGGCTAATGTAACTTTTAAAGAATGTCATTAAGTAAGACAGAGATTTTAGAGTGGAAAAACCGTGCAGGCAGGCCTAGAAAACTAAGACCATACAGGAACTTTAACTTACAGGTGAAAACTGAGCAACCCGAACAAATAATAATATTTTCAACAGTCAGACTCCGCCAGATTATCGTTTAATATGTTTACAAGTGAGAACTAGCACACTGAATAAACCTATTGTCCTAAAGGTGGATACGCACAAAACCAACTTTAATGTAGTCCAGAGATTCAACTAATTCCTCGAGATTTTCACACTGTATCAGTTTAATATCTGTGTCAAACTGCATGGTCTAGATGTTTTCAGTAGTCAAACTGAACACCCCTTCCTGGTAGGTGACTGCTCAGCTTTTGTTTTCAGGTAGGCTTTTCACTTCCTCTGGTGTGGTCGCTGGAAAATGTGATCGCTTACACTATAAGGCGGGCGAGCTGCAAAGCTGTGTCCAAACGAAGCCTTGGCCTTTAAGGAATGAAGGGAGTCGATAACACCCCTGAGGTGTTCAGTGGTTGAACCCAACTGTTCACATGACATTTCAACCCCCAAAGCATTTTTTTATTTCCAGTTTCGCATCTGTTGCTGGGTGCACTCCGTGGTCACATTTCCTATTACAAAAAGTCGATATGCTTTCATAGGATATTACTGTCTGCAGCGGACCTCTGGCACCAGTTTGAGTTTCAGGACCATGGATAGCGCCGGCGCAGCATCGAGTCTAACCAACAGGGTTACTATAATAATACATCTGGCCAAGGAACCACCAACACACAAGCCCTGCTACGCTCAGTGAGTTTCTTGTGGTTCTGTATTTATGTGAGGCGCATTCTCTTGCATGAAATCAATCCCATCATCCCTCAGAGGGCAATAGGGAAATTCCAGTCACTGCTGGCACAATGATTTTGTACTATCGCCTTAATTCTGTAGTTCATTTCTTTCTAGGTGGGAGCAGTGGTCAGCAGAATGATAATATCCCTATTGACACAACATGTGCAGTGGCCCTGTAGTTTAAGCAGCATTGTATTATATCAGCCATATGCTAAGGCTCTCCACAACTTCAGAGTTTTGCATTTGTGGGATATTTTGAGTATTTTGGCTATCTGAGATGGTGTATTCCACAGTCAACATAAAGATGGAGGCCCCAGACAATCCCTAAAAAAAAATCAATATTTCAGTGGTGATGAGCACTGACCTTGCCCCATAGGAGAAGAGTGGATCAAAACCATGCCAAAAAAAAGCATTTCTCAACACCACTACAGACACACCATCACCAAAGGAATTCATTTTTCTTTATTTTGATCACATCCTGTAATGATATAGCTCAGAGCTCAGAGCATGTGAATACTATCTGAGTGGGTTTTGTTATGGACAAGATTAACTCAAAATTAGAAAATGTGTAGGCTATATGGAAATAAATGTATTGTGTCTATTTCAGCACAAATGCAAAGAGACCACTAGACCTAATAAACTGCATGCTTATGCTTTTACTAGACTGTTCAAATTTTATGTTATCTCCTTCAATACCGAGGAGTGGAAAATATATCAAAGGATCTGCGAGTTGCTGCCCTGTCATCTTTTTAAGTTAGTGTATGATAATAGCATATAAGCTCTTTCATTGCGGCTTTGACATTCTCCGGAACAAATCGTTTTCACCTCAGATGTGCACTCTAATTCTAGGCCCAGAGATGTTTAGCTTTGAGGAACTGCCTCCAAGTAATCCAGAGTCTATTAAAACCAATCTGATCACACAGAGTTCAGATCACGAGATGCTGTTATGATAACTGCAGTGTGGCTGTAACCTCTCTCCTCCATAAAATGCCACGGCACAGGACTAAGTAATGGATTTATGTAATGTTAGCACTTACTGACATTACGGCGCTGGGGTAACTCCATACCTGTAAAAGTTAAATGAAAACCTTTGTTGTATTCCATTGCATTTAAGCACTATGAGCAAAAATGCTCTTGTTTCTTAGGGAACAGCATGGCAGCTTGAGACAGAATGTAGAGCGACACAAAGCTGCTTCCATGTTTTAACAAGGATATTGACTTCAAAAGAGGTTCAAAGTGTTGGCTATGCCAAGAAGATGAAACATTGCTGTAATGAAAGGATATCTAGACACTTCTACTCAATGGATAATTTCAGTAAAGCACAAGTGGAACATGCATTAATATAGTCCTGGACTGAAAGAGTTCATGTCTTTCTAATTAGCCAAGGTATTCATTTGACCTCCTACAGAAAGGTAACAAAGCAAAAAGTGCTTTACCCTGAAATACATCAATTTGTGTAAACAATAGCCATGAATGATGATGATCATTTTTATTTTACAAATTTGTTAAGAATTGCACCTAAGCACGTCCTTCACTGAGCGTCGGTTTTATTAATTAATTTATTTAACCAAACTAGAACTGCTTGATCCTTAAGAGACATTTCCAAATTAAGAAAGTTGCAAATGCACATATGGCACTCCTATCGATGCAATGCACATAGGTTTTAATACACATCAACTAATCTTCCTGTACAGCAAATACAAGGGCGGTTTGAAATATAAAGTCTGTATTTTGCAAGCTAGTTTAGTTTGCAAATGCTTCAATATATTAAATGTGCTTAATAACTATAGACCAATTTCATACTTTAATCTTCAAAGGTACTTTTTATTTTCTGTCTTTTTGGAGATAAATTTGAAGATTGTGGCATCAAAGCAACTCCTGGATGCGGTGGAAAGAAACAACTTTTAAGATTCAGGAAATATATCTGATATCTCTGGGACTGGCTCCCATTTTAACTGTCAAACAGAACATTTTCAGTTTCTAATGGTTGATTATATTGTTGATTATTTTTCTTCTGCTTTATATAGAAACGCCTAATGTTACTTTAATTACTGGAATAAATACTTTGTGCCTGAGGGAAGGCTCTATTCTTGGGCCAGTAGTGTTTCCTTCATATATGTTATCCCTTGGCCATGGGACACCCAGGCTCACCCATCCAGCAGGCTTGGGAGTGGAGCTTGCAGGTGAGTGCCTGGTGTGTGGGTGACCCTTGAGGCTCGGTTGGACACGGCCTGAAGAAACAGTGCGGAGCCGCTGCCTTGTGGGCTCACCACCCACAAGATCAAGGACAGGGGTCGTGACATTTTTCATGACTATTATTTATGAAAGGAGCTGCTATACTCAACTAAACAATCCAACTACGTTGTCAGTGTTACATGTCTATGTGTATCTGGTGTCAAGGAATGGATGTTCCAAAATTTTCTTTCAACAAAATTCAGACAAAACTTATTTATGACAATATTTCTATCCTTGGCTGCTGTAATGCCTTGTTCTCCTGTCTCAATCCACCAGCGTGTGTGCAGTCAAGTTATTGATGAAAACCAAACGCACATCGATGGATCATTTTACCCCTTTTTTAGCTTCTCTACACTGATTGTTTGTTGTTTTAGAATTGATTTTAAGATGTTTACTTACTTTTAAGACTCAGATGAGTCTAGCCGCCAATTTCATCTCAGATTTCTTAAACCCTTATGAGCTTGTGAGATCCTCAGGTAGGACCAGTCTGGGCTAAAGTCTGGGCCAGAAACCAAAGGTGACCAAAGGCCATTTGCTGTTTGTGTATTTACATTTTTGTTGTTTTATTTATTTATTTTTTTTGTTTAGTTTTTTGTCTGTAAAGAACATTGTAACTCTGCTTTGATAAGTGCTATACAAATTAAGCCAAAAGCAGATAAGCAGAGGACTTTCACCCCTGCTTTTAAGAATCAATAACCAATTTCAACCATGGATTTTTCAATTGGAATTCCAAAGTTTTGTGATCAGTCAACTCCATGCTTTTTGATTTTCTCAACCCTTGTTGATACAGACTCTCAAGAGTGTAGGTGTTGACATGTCAAGTATTTTGGTGTTGATTCTCCATCCCCAGTATAAAAGACAATACTTTATATTTCATACTTCAAAATAATAGATCTCTATCGTGATTTACAGTAGCACCTCAAAGTCTCAATACCTTGGCATTTTGTCAACTAACCATGCATCCCACACTGTATGAGAGTAAATAATAGAAGAACCTGATCCATACCAGGAAACCCACTGAGATGCAGAGGCTGTCGTTGATGTTTGAAAAAATCACTTCAAACCTACCCTGATCTGGAGGGTTTATGCAGGAAATGGCTACAAATGTGGTTGAAATACAAAAAAATGTTAATAAAAATAAATGTTACCACAATTTGGAAAAAAAAAAACTCTCTGTTGTCAGCTGCCTGTGATTAAAAGAATATAATCTTTTTATATTTATGATAAGAGAATATAGTCCATTGGTGGCATATATTGTTTACTAACCTTTTTGGATCATCTTTTGCATCTTTTGGATTGAAGAAAATAACATATGTATAGATATGGGAACTAACATTAATTATTGAGGTGCCTTTATAAGCAATCATATGGTAATGAAATGCAAATACATCACACTGCACATGCATTTACATTCAGCCTCAAGAACTGTGGTGCACTTTCAGCTAATGCCATTTTAACTTCCCGGATGCACAGCAGATTTTTGGAGCAACCCTACGAAAGCCGGGGTGGTACAAGAGTCGGAGAAATCCATCTGCCTCCCCCAAATCACATTCTGACAACATGTCTCACATTCAAATCTCCCCCCAAGGCGTCAGATGAGAGAACATCTTCAATCTAAACCTGGATACAATAGAGCTTGTAAGACACCGCAAAAATGGATTGGGAGTGCTAACACCACAGAAACCTCTGCCGGAAACACGACTTTCTATAAATACAAGGTACTCGCCTCAGCTGCCAAGTTCGTTATTTTCTCCCTCTCTCCCTCTCTCCCTCTCTCTCTCATGTTGGGCCATACATGGTTATATATACCACATCATCATTCAAACACTGGGCAATTGAAAGAAAAATAGAACAAGTAAGAAAAAGACAGGGAGCGGAAGCGTGGTTCTGCTTTTGAAGGAACATCTCTCTCTCTCTCCCTCCGAGAGTGGGAGTGGGTTAGGGAAGCCCGGTACCAGGCCCCGATGCTGCTGTTGGTGTGGCAGGTTTCCCGTGTGTTCCAAAAATACTTCCACACTCGCCCACTTCGGTCCCCAGCCGCCTGTACACTTTGGTTCTACAATAGGGATAGGTTAGAATCATATTCAGCTCTCCAATCGTGATTGCGGAATGCCCCAGTGTTTCTTCAACCGTGCCCCCAGACTCCCCCACACGCGCTGCACCAGCATGGCTCCCACCTTGCCCTCTTCTCTGCAGGATCCATGCTCAACAGCACTCTGACAGATCAACTCTTGGGCCCGATCCAGCTACCTGCTGTTACCTAACGGCTTGCAGATTTTCATGATAAATCCATGAAATGTAACACTAAAATAATACACGCTGTCCTATTTTGTTTTATTTTCTTTAAATATAATACACAGTGTTGTTGCCTGCTGCTTCAAACGATGACTTTGGATTTATACAATAGAATGCTCTCAGTCCGAGATGATTGATGGTGTGGTAGGTAATAGTTATTACACTGTCAAAAATGCAAATATCTAGGTTATTTGCTTGGCCAGATGCAGCAACAATCCCCTTAAGATGTACGCTCAATAACACCCTCCACACAAAATCATTATCACACAACATGGGACTAATTGCATGTACTTTTGACCACAAGTTAATAAGTGAAATTCTAGTCTAAAATACATCTCAGCCAAATATTCTGCACCCATATTGAATTCTGTCTGTTGCAGATATTCTTACCCAGTGACAGCACAATGTAATATCTGTGGAAAGATATGAATGTTGATAATTAGCAATCATTGTTTCCATCACTGCTTTGATGCACAGTCATCATGAGGAGATGCAATACAAACAGATTCAAACAAATGGCTTACAGCAGACATGTGAGGAAACAGATGAAGAATGTTAAGAGCTTGCAGCTAACAAAAGTAACTATGGAAACGGCCAGCTCTACATTGCACTAGCTTCCACAGCTCTCTCCAGAAATAAAAACTGTTGGGCTAAGAGCGAATCAGGTAAAGACAAAAGATCCCGGGTGAACCTATTTATAGTGGGCCTTACATAACATACACATAGACCTATGTTGGTTGAGGCAAGTTGGGTGCTCAACAGCAAGCTTCTGGGGGGCAAAAAGCGGGATGCACAGGATCGCAGACGGTGGACGGTAGATGCTGGAGGATATTTTATAGAAAGATGTAAAGTATAAAAAGCAGTTAAATCGGTGTGGATGATGATGCTGCTGATGATGACAGCTGAAGCGAAGAGAGGGAGGAAGGCATGCTGTTTTGATGTCAGGCAGGACAAACACTGTGACTGTGTCTTGCGATATTCAAGGGTCCCCTGGGAGGGCAGTGATGTCAATGCTGGAGTTCCACCAACAACAAGCGGCAGTTCACATTAACATGTAGCGAGCTAATGAAAGTTGATAGTGAACAAAACATTAGACAGTTCATAGCCATGGGGTTCAATGAATACACAAAGAAAGACTCAAATGTGTATGTCACATGTTGCATGAGCTCATAGAGAGCTTGCCAAAAGCCTCGTCTATTTGTCTGGGAGGGCAAAAAAGTGGCGTCAGCGGAGAACTAAATCCCCCCCCCCCCACATTATCGTTTAACCTCGGGACAAAACTTCTGACATCTCCCTGCAGACGATGAGAATATACAAGCCCACATATGCATAGAGAACCTGTGTGGAAAGCAGGCGCAATGCATGAACAGTGATTTCCTAGAAATACAGCCTGCCACCATATCTTATATCCAAATGGAGCCATTAGCATAATTATCCACTTATACTGCTTTAATTCTCAGCAGCTCTCTATTGTAAGTAAAATGATAGCTGAGCTGTATTCAAAAAGGCTCTTTTCCACTCACAAATGCCTTATTAATTAGCTCCCTCTAGCATAAGTTCCCAGTAATTACATTCCACAGAGCACTCGGTGCTAGTGGGGGCTATTTCCAGCAATATTAGACAACTTTATGATTACTCTGCTGAGATTTCCACCCTCTTTATTTCAATATTGAGCAGTGGCCATTTGGACACTGTATTCACTATATTCACTGTGTATTCCCTGCACTCACTGCCCAATTAATTGGCACTGGACAGTCACAAAATATTCAATATATTGAAGCTCTGATAAGGTTGAGATAATATGCAAATGAATACTCGCCTGACTCATCTGTTTATTATGCAGTCACATTAGTTAGCTCTGATGCTGTTTGGCTATTATCCCATTTCACTGTGAGAAAAGGGTCCTGGGTGAGGGGGATGGATTGCGCAGTGAGTGCTTTAGTCACACAGATTGTCCGCACTCTTCAAAGGAATAAATGCATTTTTTGACTGTAGTTGCATTGAGGGGATGTGAAATCCATTTCCTCTGAGAGAAACAGCAAAAGGCAGAGGATATGGCTCATCTGTGTCCAAATCCCTTGATAGTGCGCTTTGCGTTAACAGGTCAAAGGGTCAAGTGATGAGCTTGTGTCTCCCACGACTCAGCCCGAAGGCAATGATTGCACATTGATACATCATCCACTGGTAAATAGCTTCAGAGATCTAAACTCACCACAGTTCAGTTAAACGAATGTCTGGCAAAGTTTCTGAGAGAAACATGCACAAAGATATGCTTTACACCTTGAAATAAGCGCGCTGATTTTGTTCAGGAATTGACTTACACAGTCCGTGCAAAATGCCAGATGCTATTAATAATTTCCAAAATCCGCCATCTTGATGAATACAGTAACAGTCTTGACCATAGCTTCTGATAAATGTAGTGAAACTGCCAATCTGTGGCTTCACAGTCTGACTGCTGCTCTGCTTACTGATAGAAGCACTATTTTTAGCCATGCAACCTTACTGCACCATCCAAAGCCTTCAACGACACAACTGCACATCTAGCCTATTCAAAGGATTCATAAAAGACAAGGGGTTGGAACCCAGTGATCGTGCACACACAGTGAGAGCCAACATCAGTGCTCTCGCCACCCAGACGTTTTTTATTTAGTGTCAAAGTATTAATAAGAACATTGCTACTGTATGCCCCGGTGTGTGAATGTATGCCAGTATATATCAACAAGTGAAAAGAATTTGCCATCCGTGTACTCCCATGCCTTTTGATGTTATCTAATTAAGCACCAAGCCCTCACAACAACTGCGCTCCATGGAAACCATGCAGGTAAAAGAAATAACTAGCAGCAGATTGACGTCAGCTAGTGGCCTTCAAATGCGCCGTCTGACAAAAGGAAGAGGACCGGGCTGTTGTACTTAAGGTCACAGTGTGGTGAAGCTACTGTCTGCTTTGACTGACAGAAGAGTGCTGACATCTCTGCTGAACACCTGAGGAGTATTAACCGCAAGATGAAAAAAAACGTCCTGTATTTTCAATGGTTAAATAAGGACATACAGTACAATCTAATACTATATGTACATTGTATGTCAATAACTGGAAACTAAGAAGCAGTAAACAAGCAAATGTATCTACCATGTACTGATGATATTGTGAGTCAGAGTTTAACTCATGACATCCCGATGAATGCCATGCCCACACTTTCTCCTTATTCTTCCTTCCACTCTCCACTGTATACCGGCCATCAAAGCATACATTTTATACATCTTAGCTCTTAACCTTAAACATATTTTTTGGAAGAATAGCCATTCCACATTCCCAGGAGTTTTTTGTAATATATTCAAGATGATAGTGGCAAAAGAAAAAAAAGCCCTAAATCCCAAAACCTTGGGAATTGAGTATTTGATTGCTATTATTAAGTTGAAAGCTTACCCAAAACATGAGACACACATGTGCACACATTCAAAAACTGCCTGCACAGCCTGACGGGCATTTAAAACACGTTTTATTACATGTATCACTGAGAGTCCAACAATTGTGCAGTTAATAAAATAGATTTATGTACTTCTGGATATTTTGTTCATTGCACTCCTTTTGCCAATGAGTCAGTTACGATATCTTGCTTCAGATAAAGTCAATTGTGGTTCCAGTCAGTGCCAGACTTTTTCTCATTATGCTATTTTTGGGCATGGACTGATTCTCTTTGCAAATAAAGATTATTGAGAAGTCTGTTTTTTTGTTTTTTTTTACATTTGAGGCATTTAGCTGATGCTCTCATCCAGATAGATTTACATGAGTGCAATGAGAATAATCTTAAATTCTAAGACCAATTACAAGCACCCAATATGAATAAGCCATAATGCCATAATGCCCTGTCAATGTCCTTGTGACCTTCGAGAAGTGCTAGGAAACAAAATAAACTAAGAACTAAAGGAGAGGTAGAAGGTATTTTTCTGTCTCTTGCTTTCCAAGCATGATTGTAGATACATGCTTAGATTCAATAAATATTTAACTATTTCCCTCAGAGGTAACATACCAACATTACAAACAAGTTACAGTACAACAGAAAAGTAAGATCTTTAAATCATTTATTGTTTCTTAACAAAACAAAAACAATGCCACAGTCAAATTTCATGATGTTCCCTGCCAGTCAAACCACAGGTTGAATATACAAAATACTGCTGCTTTTAGAGGCGCAAAACATTATAAAAGCTATAGACCTATCTGTTTGAAAGACTGGGTCCAAACAGTTTAAATTCAAAATGACCAATCATTAAGACAGCAGAGAATTGAAGACATATTATAGCATGAAGACAAAAATGGCACTATTGAAGACAATGGCCCTCATTTGTCAAGTGAATGCACAACCCATTCATTTGCGCTCATTCTCCTGGAAAATTGCTATAAATTTGATCACAGTTGTACATCATGTAACATCTTGTAACATCATCCTCGCGTCTACTGTGAAAGCATGTAACCTCTTTTGGAGAGGTGGACCAGTGGTTTTCTGCATGTTATGGAAATACAAACAAAAAAATATGCCTTACTTTGTGTGCATTACTGATCTTTGACAATTTCAATCTATAATCATCAATTTTTACCAATACTGTAACTACTAGTCTATTATTTTATTCCTTCAAAAAAAGAAATGATGCCATAACTGTCTTTCAAACAGTTTGTTTGTTTTTTAAGGATACAATTTGGTATGTGTTCTCCTGATATGCATTAATGAGAAATTTCAAGTGTAGAACTGAAGCATTAGACAGCGCTCGGCTCCACACACAGCAAAGAGATGGTACACGCACTTCTCTATAAACTTGTATGCAATCATCCTTCACACATACATACAAATAAATTAATTGATAGGATACCTGCATGAAACCTGTAGATTTCATTAAAGGGCACTGCTAAATGTGGCTGTGTCATTGTGTTCTTGAGAACATGCTTTTTCCATTGGACCTTGTGCTTATATCAATGGGTAGGAAAGTCTCATCAATAAGACAAGGCATGTTTTCCCACAAGCAGTTTAACACTTAACCATGCCTTTGTTTTGATGCTGTGATAAATGAGGGCCAGTATCTTAGAGGACTTGAGAGGAGATCTATAGAATCAGTACTGTTCGGCCATCATTAATACTGTCAGGGCTGACCAGCCAGTGAAGGGGTGGCTTCCTTGGCCCCTGCCAGTGCTGTCACTGTACTGTTCCCAGATATACCCTGTCTCAGCATATTGTCTGTAAACATTGTTGATAACATTAGTCCTGAGTTCCTGATAAAGGGCAGCTGCCTTCTCCTGATATGGCCCTTCGGTGTTGCCGTAGTGGTGCAGGGCTCTGACTGCCAAAAAGTTGATGTTGATCCATACTGGTCCCCTCCAGTAGGGGGCATCGTGCTCTGTGTTTCGCTTCATATACAGGGGATCGGCCCTGGAGAGTGAGCGCAGGCCGTAGGGTGTCCACAGCTTATCGGAGTCTCTCATGTCTCGAATGATATGCTCTAGTTTGGGTGAGTCAGGCTTGAGGATGTGCAGTAAGAAGGGGAACAAGCTAACATAACCTAGAGCATTAACATACTGTAGCTTGGGGGCCCGGCGGACAGAGCGCACGAGGCGTGCCACAGGGAACTGATGGCGCGGCTGCCCAGGTGGGACATATACCTTCTCCTGCTGCAAGGACACAGACTGGGTGTGGTTGCCAAAGTCACTGAAAGCACGGAGTTGTTCTGACCAGTGGAGCTCGTTCAGCAGATTGTTGTCAGTGAGCACCTGGTGGGTCTGCTCATACTCCTGATGGGGCTCACCTAGGTGCCGTGCTATACTAGCCATGATGCCTGAGGCCAATGCCATCCAGCAGTGCAAATCCACGTGGCGCTCATCTGCTGAGGGGTGTGAGGCCCGTGGGTAGTCATCCAGCCCAGACGTTAAGGTTTTGGGATTGAGGAACAGATTGGTGTCCTTGTCACGTCCACGCCAGCGGTAAGAGTTGGGTAGGGGCCCCGACTGTGTGGTGTTGTACCATTCAAACCAGGTTTTGAGTCTGGGGAAGAGCCGTCGGAGGAAAGGCAATGTCGGCTGCGATGCTGCCGTGCCCGGATTTGAAGGGAGCTGTTCAATAAGTTCCTGAAGAGCCAAGAAAAGAGTGGGTGGGTTGGCGTTCTCATTCCGCTGGACTACAAACTCAGCTGGGACTTTACTGCGAGCCTCATCTCCGAGGATCTGCTCACGGGGGATCCAGCCCTCCATATTCATAAGGTCTAGCCAATGGGCAGTGGCCTCCCGTGTCACCTGGGGGTCCCACTTGCTCAGCAGCAGCTGGTGAAACCCCTCGTCCCAAAGGAATCCTCTAGGGAAGAAAGAGCGTGATGGAACGGCAGTAAATAATGCGCCTTCGGGGTACAGGAGCGGGTATTCATTGTAGAGCGACTGGACCACCGACTGGCCATAAAAGTAGCCCATTCCACCCAACATGTTGCTGAGTGCTGCCTTGCTAAACTTGACATGTGCCTGGCTAAAACCTTTGCTCTCAAGGCCAAAAGTCTTCTCAAATTTAGCATCAAACACAGCTTTCCTCTTCTCCAGCTCCTCGGTCATTGTCGTCCCCACCAGTTGGTTGGGGCGGCTGCGGAAGCTTCCAGACTCAAACAGAACTTCGATCTGGAAAGGCGTCTGGACAGTCACCTGGTGAACCACAAAGTCACTCTCCTTCCTGGTGTCAGCAGGTTTCTGTTGGTGTTGGTGGTGGGGAGGCTTGTAGGTGTCTACAGCAATGTAATGCCTCTTCTCACCAGAAGGAGGACTGTAGACAAACCTGCGGTTGAGACTGTTCTTCACAATGTCAGTCAGCTTCTCCAAGCCAGGAGTAACAGTCTGAAGATAGTTATAGCTGAAAAGAGAAACAATTGTCAACCACCCTGCACTTTCAGTATCTTTTCTTCTCATGCTGTCTCTGCTGCCATAGCGGTCAAATAAAACTTACATAAGAGGTCAGACACTATCATAAGTAACCTTAACTGCACTAGCTATGCTTGTTAAGTCTCAACGTAATGCATACTGAGATGCAAGCTGGGCCTGGTGTAAGCCTCTGCTCTGTCACTCATGCTGTACTGGCGACTCAGAGGTTAAACAGCAATTGGTCACACGAGGCATCAATAAAATCAAACCTGTACTGCAGACTGCTAGTTAAACTGCAGCCTTATTATGGTGCATATCATCCATCTCCCTACTTATCAATCACAGTTCATACAATTCTTATAATTCATATGAGGGCATACCTTTCTATTTTGCTACTTTGGTCCTCTCTGGCCTTCATGAAACTGTGAAATATTGGTGCTCCCTCTGAATGTTGCTGGCAGAGTCTTGATCCACTTTCTATTAAAAATTCATGTAATGACTGTTTTCTTCTGATCTCTTCTTTCTCATGTTGGATTTACTTATTTAATGGCAGCTGAGCTGTTCAAGGAGAAGGGTGGGGGCCCACATGCAAACGGTTAAGCTATCTGTGGTTTCTCAAACTTCTATTTTCTAGGCACTGCCCTCCAATAATATATCAAAGCTTTAAGAAACTTACAGTCATTGTTGCTACAGAAATGTGACTGTATCCCGAGCTTTGTGTCAAGCTTTTTCTACATATTGCCTTTCCTAATTTCATTTATTGCTTGATTGGATTAATTAAAGCAATAGTGCACTTTTCTACCATATTGTGTTCATTTGAAGAGTTATTCACAGTTACCCAGTCTTGCCAATAGTCATTGGCAATTCCTATTGTCAGAATTTTTTGCTGCTCATCTTGATAAAACTGTCTGAGGCACTGGCACTCGCTCTGAATACTGTTCCCTCCAGAGTTTCCTTGTCCACTTATCATTAACAACTACCACAATCACTCTCTTTCAAAGCTGCTACTCTATATTCCCTCATGGTCTTACCATTTTCTCATGTATTCAAACAATTACCTGGCATATTTAACACTGGATAACTCCCCAGTGACAGGTTTGCGGAAGGTGATCTTGAAGTTTCCAAGCTCTTCGGAGAACCCTGTGATGGAGCCCAAACGGTTTCTTTCCTCCACATGGGCCTCCAGGGAACCTTGAGTATCTGCTGCTGCGTAGAACATCAGGGAGACGACTGGTGCGTGTGGGGCAGAACTCTGGTGGCAAAACGAACACAAGGAAACAGAATAATATTCAGTGTTAGAAACAGAAAACTAAATACAACCATGAACTGCTATGGCTTGGCAAAAATGGAAATTGTTTGGGGCATCAACTGCTATATAAAAAGATAATCCAATTGAAAAACTATACATTTAAATTATGTGGGATTTATTAATTGGTCAGAAATGGGTGAAATCTCTCCTCACTCAGGGGTCAAGGGAACATCAACATCTGCAAATGAGTCTAAATAAAGCCTTATCCTCTGTCCTCACATGCTGTTTGGCAGTGATCCTCCAGGTCCAGTCTCCTCCATGATCCCCACCCATCCTCTTGACAAACTCTGTGGTCAGGGTGAAGTCATTGTCCCGGACTTCCTGCACGCCAAAGGTGAGCCCATCATGCATCAGCCAGCTGTAGCCTGGCAAACGGTCACTCTGCTCACAAGTGTGCCTCAGGTTCACGTCAATGTCGGAAAACTGACGCATCCACATCAAGCCTAGGCATAAGAGACGTAAATAAATGTGGTTGTATAGCACAGAGGATGCAGAAATGTGCAAAGCTGTTAAATTATATCCCATAGAGTACTATTTGACTATGGGCTCCCAGTCATGTAGGAAACCTAACTTTATTGGCTACAGGTTCCAATGGCCCAAGTTCCAAAAGTGGCCAAGCTCTATTTTACCAGCCAACCACCGATAATTAAGCCCTATTCTCAAAAGAATAGGGCTGTTTAATTATCGGTGGTTGACAGGGTAAACAAACCCACAAGCTGATGCCTAAGTTTACCAACATTTCACTTGTGCCTGTGCTCAATTCCAGCCGTTCCCAATCTAATCAAATTTACCATTTGAGATTTGGGATATAACAATAAAGTAAATATCTTGTTAGTTATCAATAAAATGTTAATAAAAGTAATCAATAAAATGTTAACCATCCCAGGACAAATTTGCTTAGCAACACAAGTCTGACTGCAAAAGAAGGGAGAAAAAATTGTGCCAGGCTACCTGTCACAACTGATCTGGGACTCCTGGTCTTCATGCCAAAGTAGACTTGAGGCCTGTATGAACCCCAGAACCTCTCAGGCGATACCTTTGCATTGGTGCTATTGGCATCAAGGACACAGGGTGAAGGATGCAGAGTCACCACCCGTTTAGCAAGGGTGGACCGCATGTACAGGGCATAAAAGAACCAAATGAGGCTGAATATGCAAAGACCGATGGAAATGTTGATGAAGACTTTGCCAATGTCAACTTTCTTTTTCTTCTCCTTGCGGTGAAATGCAGTGGGCTTCTCATCTTTCCTTGGAGGGGGAGCAGCTTCACCGGTCACCACCCTCTTCCTCTGCCTGCCCATCCTGCCCTGCTGGAGCTGGGGAACAGGAGGAGGAGAGAGGTTTTGGATTGAATGTTTAACAGTCAAGCCAAATAGTCTAGCTTCTGGGCGTTAATGTCAAAGGACCGAAACGGCAAATGTGTTGTTTGCTTCAAACAGTATTATGCACACATTTATCAATCAACTATTTCACGAATTCACACTCGTGCTGTGGGAGATTAAACCCAAACGGCAGGTGGTGTGTCCTGCAACGTTAAATTAACGACAGCTAACGTTAGAGCAAGGAGGCAGTCCAGCTAACCTTGCATGGTAAGACAGGCTGGCCGTGCCTTGTGATCGCGTTTAATGTGCCGATATTTAAAATTCAACCTCAACCTATGTGTAATGTGTCACCCAAATACGACCCACTTAAATACAGCGAAAAAGACACCTGTTTTAGTACACGTTAGTTCATTCGCTACTACTACTACGCCCCGGCGGCACTGCAACGTTGCCTGCACGCTAGTGTTGCCGTCATGCTAGTCTTTAGCTAAGCCGACTGGCTGTGCGGACGGCTGTCACAATGTGTAATGTGGGTAAAATTGGTCTACAGCTACAGTACTGTTGGGCGAAGTTACAGTTAATAAATGTTCATTGAAAAATCCTATTTTGCAAGAGTGAGGTGGTTACTAACCTGTCAAAATACCAGAGTCTCAGCTGCTCATTATCCGTTGCTAGCTTACTCTTACTAGCCACTTCCTGATTACTACCCGTTTGCACTGACGTGTACTCCGAGTCAGTGTGAGTATGTGTGTCATGAACTAGTCTGTTACTTGTTTGTTTGTTTTTTTATTATATATATATATATATAATTATATATATTATTATTATATATATTATATTATTATTATATATATATCATTCAAAATGATTTTATTGCAAGCTAAAACCACCCTGTTACGAATGTGCAAGATGGGAAAAATGCAAATGTGACACTGTAGAGGGAAATATGGAATTTTATTGAAATATACTGTCAGGATGAGATTCTTGTGCAAGGCAGGGAGCTGTGAACAGTTTGCTAATCAAAAATAAACTTGTTTCACTGAACGTGTTCTGTCGATAGTAAAAAGATGACTCTGTAGGAATATATGTACAAAAAAATAAACATTTGCCTCTATTTAAGATGTATCCACATGACAGTTGCATGCATGTATGAATGTGTCCTGTGGGGTTATACCTGTTCTGAAACATAACATGTTACAAAACAAAAGTGTTTTAACAGAATTTCCCTAAACCAGTTATTTACACTGTAGGCATAATACAGCTGTGCTATTAAGACACATAGCCAGGTATCCCATGTAACGTAAAATGGGGTCAGGGGTCAGGGCCTATATTCTTGAGAAAAATACAACAGTGAAACTTTGGCCTCAAGCTGCTTCTCATTTTTACAGGCATCAATTGTCAACATGACATTTTCACACCTGCTCTGACGATAAAAAGCCAGAGAAAGATGGGAAATGAGAGAAACTGAGAGAGGAGGTACAGGTGAAGGCGAATGATAGACAATGATGAAATAAAACATACATGAAGGAACACAGCTGATGACTTTAAACCAACAGCTGTGGTCGATGGCATGTATCTCCACTGTGCCTTCCTGGTTCCCTTCCACCCCCCATTTCCAAAACTGCTGGCATGAACAAAGAATAGACACTTACTTTTGTTGCCTTTTTTTAATCAATGCAATATGTTCTTAACCAACATCCCCTACTTTGGTCAATATGTAAAACTCATCGTCACAAACAGTGGCAGAAAAGTCTGAACATACATTAACATTTTCTCTGTTGTAAGATAAGAATTGGGGGTAGCAATTTCACAGACACATTAAACAAACTCCTTGTTTAGAGACTAATCATTTCTGGATTGATTCTGCTTTCTACACCAGGTTTGGGTTTATCGTATTTTAAGGTTACGTTATCCACATTCCATTGATGAGTGTGTGGCAGTGTTTCCACTAATGTGCCTGCTAAAGATTCAAGCAAAATCAGAATGCTTGAGAGATTGTTGTTTTTTATTTTTTTTGTAGAAGCACTAACCCCAATTCATTCTTAATCTCAGAGAAGGGAGAGGGCTTCCAAAACATACATGCCCTAATCAAAATTTCATATGAACACCCAAACAGTACCCAAACTTCTCTTGCTTTGACTGCTGTGCTTTACAAAGTGAACAATTTGCTAAGGAAAAAACAGAGGACAGAAAAAAAAAAAACTGTACATAAAAACAGACCAATAGAACTGCTATAGAGCAATATTTTTTTCCTTGAAATGAAATTACAAAAACATTTGTGGCAGAAAATAAAATGCATAGATCCTGGTTATTGATCTACTTTACTAAGCGCTTGCTGACAATACAGTATGCTGTGTCTTTTCTTTTGATAAGTGCTTTCTCTCTTATAGCGCAATATATGGGGGGGGGAACAAAACAGAGGGACAGAGCAAAAGGTGTAGCACAGCAGGAGGCAAAAGCACATAACACCCCAATTCATCCCCCATAGAACCCAATGACCGCCTGCCTTTCTTCTCAAGCTTCGACTCAAATCATTCTTGATGGATAAGTACAAAGACTGAGGCAAGACGGGGTGAATCAACCCCAGAAATCAAGAATATTCTTACAAAAATGTCGAAAAAAAAAGAGTGAAAACCAGATGAAGGGAACTGAGTGCCCGGGCCTCTCTTCAGTCTACTTTCACCGAACGTCAACATTGGTGTGTGTGTAATGACGACGTAATCAGGAGAAGAGCAAGGGAAGCTAGACCGCCGGCCTGCCCAGTTTGAGCAAAACAGGCTGGAGCAGAGAAAGGGTGTAAGAACCTGTAGACCCCCCCCCCCCCCTCTCCTCCTCCTCCTCTTCCTCTGGATTAGTTCTTGATCACTCCTCCATCTCCCTCGCTCACAAAACGCTTTCGCCCTCTAGTGGAGAAAAACAGAAGAGTTTGAGAGGCATGCTACAGGAATGATACTGCAATGTATCAAGAGTGAAAACGTGGCAGATGGTGAAAGAAAATACCAATGTTTTGGTATTTTATGGTTTATGGTTTGGCCCTTTAATCACAATGTCCACATATTTTATATTTCATTTGACCATTTCCCCATGCAAGGTGAGCATTTGGAAGATTTTGCAGATGCCCTTTAGTTTACCGCATTTTTATATTTTTTTTAACTGTCACTTCCAAGAAAAATATAGTCTAGACACCATCAGTTATGTGGAACAGAATTGTGAACCTAGCTTACATTTAATACATTACATACATGTATTGTAGTTTCTGGTGGAAAAGCACTGTTCCTTCTGGGAGACTTGAAATATGTCACGGTTGACAGTTTTGGATCTGACTTTAAAAGGATGTTAGCCAAAAACTGAAAACGTGAGCAAGTTATCTCAGGAAATTATATCTGCACCTCTCATCCAATTAGGGATTTCTGAATGTGCACATCATTTTGAAAAGTCTGGAAAGAGAATGACTTTATCATTGAAACTGGGCCTTCATATTAGCCTTATGAAGTAAAGCTGAAAGAAAACATGCACACCGTGCAGCTTCCCTAAACAACGGTTGTTTAACAGTAGTGAATGGCTCCAGGAAAGCAGGGAACAAATGGTACATAACCATTTCTGTGATGACGGATGTAGAAACTTAGAGGAATTATGTAAGACAGAAAAGTCACTCTGGGAAATAAGCAAAACAAGCAAACACGCTGCTATTTTTCATTAACTATCCTACTACTGCACACAAAGGGGCAAATGCACTGAAATACAACAATCCATTTTTACGACAAGCGGGTCTAATCTGGATTGTACACGTCTGAAAAAGATTTGAAGCATAGCCATGCTCCACTTGTTATCGTCTAATAAAAGACATTTGAATATCTGTTTACCATCAACAGTTATGATATGCCACTTTCAGTATCCACTTCCCAACTAACCTGGAGGGACAGGCATCCCTCAGCTGTTTGGTGATGACAGACTCCTGGTAGCACAGATCCACAAAGGTCTCCATGATGGAGTGGGCATGTGGCACATCAAGGTTGATTTCAGGGAGTTCGTCGTACACACGCTGGAAACCCTGCACGACAAACGGTGCACAAAAACGGGAGATGTCATCGCTAAATGGTAAATGGACTGCATTTATATAGCGCTTTTATCCAAAGCGCCTTACAACATGCCTACATTCACCCATTGGTAAATGGACTGCATTATATAGCGGTTTTATCCAAAGGGCCCTACAACACATGCCTACATTCACCCATTCACACACACGTTCATACACCGATGCCGGCAAGCTACCACACAGGGTGCTGGCGCAACCATCGGGAGCAATTTGGGGTTCAGTATCTTGCCCAAGGACACTTCGACATGTGGACTGGAGGAGCCGGGGATCGAACCACCGACCTTCTGATTAGTGGACGACCCGCACTACCTCCTAAGCCACAGCCGCCCCCAATCGCTACAAGGCTAAATACATATTACATTTTATAATAAACCTACACTGGACAATTAATTAATTAATAGCAACTACCACTTGACATAAAGGGACTGACCCTGTTCATCTGATCCACCGTGATGAGGCCCGTCTTCCAGAAGGCCTGCAGCAGCTTCACCATCATATGGATGGCCGTGTCTCCTTTGGACTCCAGCACCATCACTACAGCCTGAAGAACAGTGATGTATGAGAAGAGAGAGAAGATGTGCTGCACCATGTGCCATCATCTAATTAACACGTCAAATATCAATACCACTAGAAGCTTTCCTCTTACAGAAAAGGTCATATTCATTGTTTTATAGTTAAGTTTTATAGTTAAGTGAATAAGGCCCCAATAAAAATTTGACTTTTTAGAGATGCTTAAGATGCGCATTTCGCCACACGGTGGCAGCATTTGCAATTTCCTGAGAGCTGTTTGTCATCAGACATCATGGCAGAATACAGTTGTATACTCAAGGGACAACATAAGGTAAAGAAACAGGAATTTGTTCACAGTAACAGTTCTCTTTTTTATTTAAGGAACATGTGTAAGGCGATAAATATCTATGATTGATGGATGGAAGTGCAGGTGAGCTTGACGACAATTGTTTTAATATTGTTGACTCAAATAATTTCAGCTTTTCCTTTTCAATTTGTAAACCTCTGAAGACAAAAGGATGAGAACTCATATTCACCTACATCAAACAAAACACTATGCTACTATGCACTATACAGATATGTTACTACTATAACATAATGAGAGTAATAACATGCTATCATTTAATACAAATTTATAAAGTTAGTTTTCAGTTACATCTCTAAAACAAATACAGTTAAATACAGTGCAAAGTGTATTTTATTGATGCAATGTTACTTTATGCTCCATCACCTCTTGTCCTCAATCTAAAGTATGTGACAGTCAAATGCTCCATCTGTAGGTCTGACTGTGCATCTGTACACAGAGAGATTTGAAGCCCAACTGAGTTGGTCTGTTTTGATTTAGAAAACCATACATGCAAATGTTTAACAGAAAATATCTTATCAAATAATTAAATTTGCTTTCAATAAAAAAAAGAAAATATCGAAAACAAAATGGTGTCAAATTAGATGCATCCGAATCATAATTAAAATTTTCAGTAGCACCCATGTTAATCAAAATCTCACTGAGGAATTCAATTTGTTTTTTGTATGGAGCATACTGACAGCTCATGTTACGCAATGTGCTTCTGTTTTTTGGAATTGATCATGACTGCAAGCTTTCTCAATAGATGTTATGCAAATGAGAGAACAGCCCTGCCACACACACACACAATCCTTGGCATACAAACAAAAACCTTCTCACAGTAACAGCAGCCATTAAAAAGACATCAAAGACTATTTTAAGTTTTGGTCTGTTAATTCACTAGGCACTGTCTTTAAATAAATCTTTTATAAATCTCTATAAATCTTCATATACCTCATAGACCAGCTCATGGTGGAAGTGGGGGACTTCCAGGTCCCGCAGACAGTGTTCTGCCTCGGACACCTCTCCTGATATCAGGTACTCCTTCAGCAGGAGGTTCATCTGGAACAAAGACGAACAAACACAATCACATGATGCAAATATCCTGATGTGTGAGGAAGGAAGCTGACTGCCACTTGTCATTTGGCTTTGACAAACATTAAAGACATCTGACTTTAGACAGCCAGTAGGTCCATTAAAATGGACACGTACAGTAAATCACACCATATCTTTCAGTTCAGTCAGTGGACAAATTGATGAGATCAGGACCCTTAATTCTACAGTATTCCTTTTTATAATATGGGATTTCCATGTTTTTGCACAGACATTATTAACTATGATGTGTGCAAACTGCACAAAACACACTGTAAGTTGGAGCAAAACAAGACCTGTAAGCTTTTTGTTGTGTGTGTATGTCTGTGTGTGTGTGTGTGTGTGTGTGTCTGTGGTGGGGGTTGGGGGGTTGGGGGGGGGGGGGGGGGGGGGGGGGGTTGGCTGCTTATAAAGCCTGTCAAATGCAATCTCCTCTGGAATGTGCTAGGAGCAATGTACAGGATGGACAGACAGGCACAGGTGCACATGTCACACACACACACACACACACACACACACACCTCAGCTGGGGGTCGATAAAGCATGAAGATTTATTTGCTTTCCAGGAAACAAGCTCTGCTGCTGCATATGTGTCTACAGGGGGTGTGAGTGTCAGGAAACATGCATACTGTACATACAGACTTGTGATTTGGACAAAACAAAGTTCCACCCTTCCATAATATATATACACTGTATAAACTAATAGAGTTTATTATAAAATATTATATATCTATTGTATTTTTTTTACCTGATGCCCATCATTCAATATAAAAAAAAAAAAAAAAGAGAGACAGTTTCACAAATCCCCTCCTTCAAACGATTACCATTAACATGCCCTTGAGCAAGGCACTGCAAACTAACCTGTATGCATCAGTGTCACATTATATATTATCTAAAATATTTTACTGGTGAAGACAACAGCTTACATTGAAGGTGGGAAGAGTTGAACATATAGAGGTCCATAATGGCTCAAAGCATCCTTCCCTCATGAGAATCTCATCAAGCTGTCAATAATAATGCAAATTCTAAACTACTCGATGAGAATTTGCATTTTTTGAGGCAGAGCCATGGTATAATTTCAATTAACTCAATAAAAGATTCTCTCTGGCTCTAACCTGATTTCCTTGGAAAGAAAACAAAATCTGGCAAGCCGGTCTGATGTACCTGACAACTTGCAGTCAGTAATAAGAATATGGATTTCTTTCCTCTTTGCAGCCTTGTACGAATCAAGCAATCTCTGTCTAATTTGGTGCTACTGCTTGGTTATGTCACTCCCACTGCTGAGTGGAGTGGACATCAACAGCCACCGCTTCGCGTAAAATTATTTATGGCACAATTAGTCATACCACTTGAGCTTCGAGTGGAGTATGATTGATGCAACAAGTTCAAAATCCGCCGTGCTGGACCAATAGCTTAGAGTTGACTCTTTGTCTAACATGCCGAGCCAGGGGAATTTGTGGTCATCTGCTCTCTCAACTCCTGCTTTGACTTTAATTCAGCGCGTTAACTGAAGGCACTGAACCCAGAACAACAGATAACAGCAGGGAATGTAGAGCAGACAGACAAGACGGTGTCGGAGGAATGGAAGAAGAGGCTGAGCAACTCAATTAAAACGGATTAGAAGAGGGCAAACGAGAGGACAAAGAGTGAATCGGAAAGAAGAGCGAGAGAGGAGCTGCTGGTGAAAGAGGCCTTGTGCCGGCTGCAGCCCAGTGAAGCCCACTCTGTGCTGCCCCGGGCCGGACACGACCAGGCAGGAAATCAAAACTGGACAGGAGTCTCAGGGCTACTGAGGGTTATGCAATGCTCTAGGACTGAGGGCGTAGTGATAGATCACACTCCCATTCCTAAACTCACACACACACACACACAATTGCTTAAATGTTGCATAACTTGCAATTTTACAACATGTACACTTGGAAACTCCTACGCCCCTATGCACGCCCACATTAACATGCAAATTCCAGAGAATCCTTCTAGATCAAAGAACAATAATTCCAAAGATGCACACAGAAAGAGGGCGGCTTGTGGGGTGTGAGTGCATGTGTGTGCATGAACAGCGTGTGTGTTTGCAGTGCGTGTTTCAGTTTGATGTTAGGGTGTGTGTGTGTGTGTGTGTGTGTGTGTGTGTGTGTGTGTATATCAGTGTCTGCTCCTCCTTTGCCCTCGGTTTTGCAAATCCAACTTCTCGAGGGAGAAAAGTGTTCTGCTGACACAGCAAGAGAGCAGAGGGCAGGCCTGTGGCTCTTCACCCAGCATGCACTCCTGCCTTCTGTTTACGTTACATAAGAGTAGCAGAGTAGCAGAGCTAGTCGATACAAACAGTTCGATCTCAGGTGTTGAAAGATTATAATCCAGCTATTAAATTCAACATAAATTGACGTTCACAACATTTAAAAAAAAAAAAGATTTCTGAATATGCAAAGACACAACAGAAGCAATTGTGCATTCAATGATTTATCATAGCTGAATTGTTTATTGTAGTTTAATGGGCAACATTCTGCCCCCTTGGCCAGAGCTTACCTCTTTAATGAGATGTTTGACAGGTCTAAGGCCTCCACCCACGCCCCACACATTATCTAGCCGAACTATCTCTCTCTTCATGGACAGCAGCACTGCAGCGCGGTCTAAAGCCGCTCTGGAGAAAGATCATAACCACAGTGTAACAAACATGCACAAAAATGGAATCATGTGAAGTCTTTTCAGCATTAACCACAACCGATGATAGCACTAAAACACAGTTTTACCGTTTAAACATTATCTGTTAACTCACAGTGTGATACGTGGGAGATGAAGAAAGCTATTCATCTTGAAAGAGATGCTTTTTCAATTCAAAGTAAGGAGGGGAAACTAAAGACCCTCCCTGTAGTGCTGGTAATCAGCTCTGGAGAAGGAACAGTCATTTGACGAGTCACTGAAAACAAACAGCTGCCCTTGCTGACAGGGAGAAACGCTCGCTTCCTTATCTGGAGATTCTTAAAAACGATTATCCGACTGTAAAATCAACAAGAAGATTTCAGCTTGCCTTACCCTAAGAAAACGTAACCTAAATCAAATCATATAGCAATTGCATTTAAGGCTGATTTATCAATTCTTCATCAATCAGCAGCCATCTTATTGACATTTTTAACTTTGAGTCTGGGCTCACCTGGCATGGTCACAGTCCACTTTGCCCTTGTAGCGGTCCAGGAAAGCCATGGAGAGGACATGGTCTGCTATGGCTCTGGCTATAAACTGGCCCAACATCTGAGAGACACGAGAGAAAAACGATTATATCCTTAAAACATGCATGTGTTCCCACATCACATTTCTTTTTTATGGTGATGTATAAAGCAATATGCCAACAGGCAGATTTAGTGCATTTGGCTGCCGTTTATTTCGTTCTTCTTTAATCCACTGATCACAGAAATCCATATTTTAAATGTGCGCCCTTTCAATAAACACTGAAAATCATACACTGTTTATGAAATTACTTCCTTTAAGAGCACTTTCATTTCTGAGCCAACCATTAAATATGATCCCACTGATGCATATCTTGCGGTCCTTAAGACTAAAAGAATATATATTTATGACACAAATAAGTAATGTATCCTTTGATCACACTTAATGGGACACCTTTCTTAGGGCTATTACAGGAACGTTTCCAGGGAACTGCTCTGAATATGTGAAAGCACTCTTTGAATTTGAGTTACATCTAAGACCGGAGACATAGTTCACAACTTTTAGACCAATTATAGCCACGATTTGGCCATCCAGACTGACTGGCAAGATCAGACCTAGTCCATTCTAGACACTCCACACAGATGATCTTGTGGTGTGTGAGTGTTGAGGACTTTAATCTTTTACCTCCTGATCCAGGCGCAACCATCATGATTACAACACACATGCTTGATTTTTCCGACTTAGCAGGTCTTGACACTCCTGTAGTACGAGCTGGTCAATGACAATAGCCAATGAGACTGTTCAGTCCTGTAGTGCGTCCCCAGCCTTATGTGTACAACAAAAGTCATAAATCCTTATGTTTAATGGATCTAGACACTACTTTCCCCTCCGCTTATCAGGTCTACCTGTGGAGCCTCCGGCGTGTCCAGTATGAGGTCTGGCAGCTCTTTGAGCATCTTGTCGAAGGCACGGGCCATGTCAGCTTGTGACATCACCTTGCCCGACAGGTCGGACAGTAGACGGGAGGTCAGCTCTCTGTGGCTGGCCTTGCCTTCGAGGGACAGGGACACGGCCACGGAGGAGAACTCAAACTTATTGGGGCCCAGGTTCAGCTCCTTCAGCAACATCTGAAAAATGACAACAATGAAAATTAAGGTTGTGAAGCTGATTAACTGATGCTGACCTGGAAATTTAAAAGTTACATAACGATGTGGAATGTTTTATATATTTGTAAGGGAGCGTGTACAATGTTAAACATATTATGCATTTATTATGCATTGAGCTTGGAAAAAAGTGTACAGAACTACTGAGCCTACAACCACTGGGTCCTGCAAATATCCGCACTGATCCAGTGATCTGTACATGTGACTTCTCCATCTCTTGCTTCATGCTGATTCATTTACCTGGACCTCTTTTGTGTCTCCATGCTCAAAGTACTCCTGTACAATTGGGTTGACTGTTTTTTCCAGTTCCTTCTCATCCAGCTCTGGCACAACTGTTGCATAAACTGTGTCCCCCTTTGAAAGAACAAATGCATTACAGTCAAAAAAAATCTACAGACAATACACAAAGCACATGGACACTCATGATCATGAGCATGTACACACACACACACTTCTTGAAAGTTATCCAATATTCTATATATATATTCCTCACCTTCACACAAATATTTAACATTTCTCACATCATCTTCATTTCCACACTGTCAATTGAATTTTAATCATCATCATCTTGTTTATTATCCCTTACTAATACCATGAGCTTCGTGAATAATCAATATCGATTAGAGCTGTCAACCATCATCATATGACCAGAAAACTCAATTTACATTGTCACAGCTCTAAATTAATATGCAAGCAAGGTTTGAGCACTCCAGTTCAGCTAAAATGCCCACGTTACCGATCAGTCACTGTTCTGTCCTGCTGATACAATCGCTCATCATGAAACTAATCTTCTCCCTTTAGTATCAACACATTCACGTTGCCGATTTAAAAATCCACATGAGCTTCCCAAATGCAGGAATGTGCTAAAAATACTAAAAACTAACAGATTCGAGTACAGAGTGAACAAGCACAAATACATTTTACTCAGAATTGGTTCAGAAATAGTTAATAGCCCTGATCAATTACTGACCTTTGTATGTCCCTTATATATTTGTGAATGTTAAATGATGGCTGATTCAAGATCATACGTTTCCTGTCTGCATTTGTGAATGTCATTAGTGCCAGCCGAAACTGGTCCAACTCACTTTTCAGGTGAGGTTTTTGCCAGACCTGGAGAGAACAATAGCGAGCACTGATGGAACAATAGCCTTGGCAGATTGAACACAACACTTTGAGGTCCTACAAACTACAATAGGAGAATGAGTGTTTTGGCTCGTTTGAGAGAAGAGCTGGTTTCCTCCTAATGCGCTGCAGAATCTAGAGCGCGAGGAGTGAGAGCTCTATTGTTTTGACCTCCTCTGAAAAAGCCCAAGTTCATAGGATAGGAAAAAAATATTAGTATAGAGAAGGATTTAGGCCAGCAGTCCACGCTGACTCACTTTCCTGTTTTCTCCTTGTTAAGCAAAGTGATCCTAGACTGTAGCAGGCAATTGAAAAGAACCAAAACACTACCTTTATGGCCAAAAGACATGGCAGGATATCAAGCACCTGTACCAAGAAACACTTCCGCACATGCTGCTCATTGTTTATTCTGTTTAGGGGTCAAAGAGGAGGAAAGGGAGAGGTTTGTAAGGATGCTATAGTTCCATCTGCAGGGCTACTGACCTTCAATTTAAGTTTTATTTTTAGATTTTGTCTTTTTCCCAAGAACAAGATGACCTGCACCATTTCTCCACCCAGACCACTCATTAGAAATCCTACATTAGGTCCCCCCCCCGCCCGGCACTGATTCAAAGGCTACTGTCTGGACATGTGCAGTGTGTACTTTTCTGTGCCAGCCTGTCCTAGTTACTCTTTACCACACTGCCATCATTCCAATTCAGTGCCATTTCTACAACGGTCAAGGCCAAATGACACTGGCTTGTCTGAGTTTTTCCCAATCCATTATCAACTGGGACACTTGCCTTGACAGAAGCACCATTCCCATTCTGCAGTCCGAGTCAGGGACACGCAGCAACAGCTTGCTTGATAACAGGGTTAAAGATTGAAAATACTGTCGATTGTGATGGGACAGAGCCATCTGGATGGATATGATAATCTGACAAGCCTCGCTGTAAATGTGCTTTGGCCAATTCCTATGGACTTTGGCATAAAAGAATTTAGGATCTCCAAACAGATAACATGATTACATGGCTAATTCAATAAAAGCTCTAAAAACTATTTGTTCCCAGTGCTATAATCAAATATACAGCATCATATTCAACTGTCCATTAGCATCCCTTTGATAGTGGGAGGACAATTAATTATGTTATCCAAGACACTACCATTCATTTCAACACAGAGGACAATGCATTGTGTGATTCATCAGAAAGACGGGTAGGCATATGCTTGTTGTCTGTACGCGGACAATCAGCTTGTTCAGAGCGTGAAGCCTCTTTTACATCCAGCGTGTCCCAGCCGCAGCTCCTCCAACATCATCAGCGTGTTTGTTTGCCACAAAACTGGGGCTGCTGCAATAATTTAATAATCGAGTGATTGCGACTGTAGGAGCCAACCGCAATTATTTTGTATAACTGCGATCACCGTTTTGTTCATCATTTTCACCCTACGGATTTTCCTCTTCCATATTAACTATAAAAAAAAGCAAATGCGTTCGCAAATTGGTCAAAATTTATATCCCATCGCCCACTTCAGAACAACCGTGTGATGAGTTCCTGGACATGAAATGTGGGATATGTCTGTGGATGAACTGAAAACATTCATTGTGCCTCTGTACTTCTGTGCAAAATATATGGTATGAACATTTTTTGGCAAGGAACCACTTCAGGGAAATCCTGCAAGAGTGCGTATCGGATGAATGAGAGGAGACAAATGAGTGCGTGCGTAAAGGAAGGATTTAATGGACTGATCTCATTATACTATTATTGAGCTCTGTAATTGTGAGGGTTGAGTCCCAAGTCATCCAGATAAACATGTAAACAAACACATAATCACGTACAATCAGTTTTAAATCCACAGTCTCCCACACTCACTCACCTGAGCAGATTCATCATAGTTGGGGTCCCGTACGTCTGGCTCCTCGACTTCGTAGACCATCCCCGCAGCCCCCCACACTCCTTTACCACCCGCCCCACCTGGGAGACACAAAGTGACACAAATGTGAGGCCACATGTGAGGGACATGGCCAACAAAGAGCACAAGCTTACTGCCGGTCTTTGCTGGGGCCAACATTGACGTAGCTCCAAAATCTACCTTTTTTGGGTAGGCCCCGGCCTTTGCCAGTCCTGGACTTGCGGTCGTTGGCGTTGAGTTTACCCTTGGGACTGTGTGGATCGGTCCCCGCCAACTCCCCCGATTCGGAAATCGACTCGCTGGTGGAATTGCGGGACGAGGACTTGCGCAGGCGACGCTTAGCTTTAGCTTTGAGCCGTGCCTCATGGAGTGCTTTCTCCTGGGGCGTCCAGTTGCCGTTGACCTCCGCCTCATTCAGCCCGTCGTCGTCACTATAGGGATGCTCGGCATTCACCTGGTTGTCGTCAAAGGAGAACATCCCTGTGATCGGAAAATGGAAAGGTTGATCACAGTTAATAATGTGGCCAGTTATTTTATGGTAACATGTGGATACGGAAAATGATTTGTCTCCTTTACCTCCTTTGCTATTATACTTTCAAAAAAATATGTGCTTGTGGAGATATGTGGAGATATTACTGTACATTCTGTCGGAATACAGTTGAAAAAATGATTTATAGAAACAAAATATATTACAAATTGGGAATGGATAAAAAAAAAAACAACAGGAAATATTAATTGGATAAAGTAGAAATACAGAAATCTCTATTAGAGATTAATGGTAGTTCCATATCCAAATAACTTGAAATCTTGAGGAAAAAATAACCCCAGATGGTGTCAGAGAAAGGCATACCTTCTCATCTATATTGGTGTGCTGTTTTCAGAATTATGCAATTTTTACAACCTCCTACACAATGTTTCAAAGACTGCAGTGGGCTGAATCTTTATGGTATAGTTCTACTGCTAATGTACCATAGAGCTGGAGCCGTAAGTCTAACAAGGTAAATGTAGTATGTAGGCAAGCTTCAGCCAGAGTTGTTTATCACACCAAGTCAGAAAATCTGCGAACAACAGCTGGTGAATATGGTTTGTTTAGTGGCACCTATCTGCCTTTAAAAGGGATGTATTCTGGTGATAAGACAGGACAATGTTTCAGTTGGCACCTGATCTGAAGAGATATGACTAGAGGACGTGGTAATTCACAGATGGTGCAACAATATAGTGAAAGAGTAGCAGCAGTTTGGGTTCTCTGCAGCCTAGATTTAGTTGCACTGTGGTAACTCCATATATCTAGTGTGTATAGCCCAAACGGCACTCCCCAATGTATGACAGCCGAGACTATATATCAAATTCTGAGGTATATTATTGGTAGTACTACAGCCACCGCCATTTGTAAAGGACATGTTTTGCATGTCAAGCCAAAGGTCACAAAACCGCCTAACACATAACTCAGGAAGATGGCAGCATATGCGCAAATATACACACATTCTTGTGGCACTCACCAGCCATTCAGCTCTATCAAATGATTTTGGCAAGGTTACTTAATACAATATTCTTCTGTGTTAAGAGAAATGTCTAGGAAAATGTCTGCAAAGTTCAGCTTGCTTCTTCTAAGTATGGAGAAAGAGACAACAACAAATGGGAGTGGAGTGTTACTGTAGCCATGGGAGGAGGAAGGGAGCAAAGGGGAACACATGGTGGAGAAATGCTGACACCAGTTTTTTTTCTCCCTCCTCCTCTTTGCCGTCTTCTCGCGCTCCATACTAGCTAGAGTGGACCTGACTACATATGGCAGTGTTGGGGCCGCGGCCAGTCACATGACCGGACTGTAGGAGATTTGGAAAGCAGAGTAGGAATCTGAGGGTGTAATGAATACTCAGGATCGCTTCTGCAAAGCCTAAATGCCAGTCTGAAAAGTTATGGCCCTATAGATTACAGGACATGCAGACACGTGGAGTGGGAGGACAGGGGAAAATATCCAAGCCACAGATCCAACCCAACAGCTCATGCTCTCTCTGAAAGAGTGCATGAAAAAGCAGCAGCTCAGTGGCCCTGTTGCACTACAAAACAATCAGATAATCAAAACTAGTTATCCTGTGTAAATATCACGCCTCTGGTGCAGCAAAAACAATTCAGTTATGACCCACTTTCAAGTTACACTAAAAAAAGCAGAAATACTTGATTACAAAATGTTTGACTTTTGCAGAGAACAAACAGAACAGCCTCCTGCATGTGAGCCCAAAGGAAAGTAAGCACCTCTGAGCACAACTCACTCATTTAAACTGTTGTAACAGGTAGCACCACTCCCTTGTCCTGCAAAATCTGTAAACAGCAGACCACGTGTCATCTCCTCCTTCAGCTCCTCCCCTCTCCCTCATATAGGCTACAGGCCCTGCCAGAGCAGTAAATTAGGAACTAACCAATGGCAGTGTGCCAAACACACAACCAGCCAATTGGAAACGGCAGAAAAAGAGAAGGCAGGAAAAGCTGGGGCTGCTCGCCAGGGCAAGAGTTGCAAAAGGAGCAAAACAAAAAATGCAGCCTACCTAGCTAACGAGTGAACACAACTTTTTAACACCGTTGACACCATGTGCCTCGCCACCTCCGTAACGCAGCGCTCACTGAGGGAAGTGGTGTCACTGTAAGCACAGGGAAATGAAACTTCTCAAAGAGTTTTCTGTTCTTCACCCTTGTTAAGCATTACTCTACAATGGTAGGTTTGTGTGTTTGTGCATCACTTATCACAGCCCAGTTCTCATTGTGCAACTGAAGCTATCACAGCTATCCCCTTCTGCTCTGTCTTTAAGCCTGAAATCCCCAAAGCCCACAATGTTAAAACACTATCATAATGGTTCTCCTAACCTCCCCCACAGTTGGCCAGTTTTAAACACACAAACACAAGAGCCAGATGCTCCAACAGTTTGGGGCTCCATCCAGGCCTGTAGAGGACCTTTGCAGTTTCCCACAGCCAGCAAGCCTGATGAACAGCGTTAAGGTGTTCAGTCTATATGTGCAGATACAGTAAGATTGTTATGAGTGAACAGAAGGGGGTCAGTAGAGCAAAGTTTTCACAGAGCTCCCAAGGGACTGACCTAGTTTTCACCACTGTAAATGGCTGTCTGGTGTGAGGTGACAATCTACTAAAGAGATCAGTCTCTCTCTCTCTCTCTCTCGCTCTCTCTCACACACACACACACACAAATGCACACACAAAATGTACTATAAGTCAAGACATGTGTGATGTCCTTAACAGCCAAATAAGAGGCTACATAATGATATGGAAAAAAACACCCATGCATGGTGTGGTGATTAGCTAATGAGGGGAGAAAGGGGTGTGGTGGGTGTGACTGTCCTGAGGGGTTCAACTGTCATTTCTTATAATGCAAGAAGAAGACCTGGGCAGAATTACTCATGGAGTTCAGTTTGAAACATGCTTGAGACATGCTTCACACATCCCCAATTTCCTACCAGAGTGACCAAGCTATGCTAAACGATTGGTTGTGAAAGGAATTTGCATAAAATAGCCCTAACCTGCATGCATAAAGGGATTTGTGTGTTTAAAAATACAACAGCAACAACAGAAACTGGACTGGAGGGACTCGCCACTTGCGCACACATGCAGCTGAAATAAAGTCAACATGTTGCCACACATTAGAGCTGCAACGATTAATCGATTAATCGATTAGTTGTCAACTATTAAATTAATCGCCAACTATTTTGATAATCGATTAATCGGTTTGAGTAATTTTTTAAGAAAAATAAGTCAAACTTCTCTGATTCCAGCTTCTTAAATGTGAATATTTTCTGGTTTCTTTACTCCTCTATGACAGTAAACTGAATATCTTTGGGTTGTGGACAAAACAAGACATTTGAGGACGTCATCTTGGGCTTTGGGAAACACTGATCCACATTTTTCACCATTTTCTGACATTTTATAGACCAAACAACTAATCGATTAATCGAGAAAATAATCGACAGATTAATCGACAATGAAAATAATCGTTAGTTGCAGCCCTACCACACATGAAACAAAAGTTAGGTCTTGCTTGCTTCATGTGGCGAGACGCAAAAAAGAAACTAGGGTCGATGCCTCGACAGAGAGTCATGTAGATCTGCTGACTGTTCTGCTTGACTCACCCTGTGCAACAGCTGCAGTGCAACAACACAGATAAAGTGCAAGGGTAGTTGTATACAAAAGATTAGAGCTGATCTAAGAGCCAGTTAAGAGTCTGATAACAAGTTTTTCTCCAGATAATCGACCACTATCCATATATTCACTGATGTATTGTGAAACAAGTATGGTTTCCAAGTATGGTTTGTTTGGTTCCTTAATTGAGCTACATGCAAAAGGATAGCATGTGTGGGTTTGTGTGTGTGTGTGCATGCATGGATTTGAGAGGGGTGGGGGTGCATTTAACAAAAGAACAGAGAGTGAGACCATAACATTATGTGTACTCAGCAGGCCATGAAGTGATCAGGCTTGACATTTATGGCAATGGGTGCACCCCATGATACCCTTATGCCTATATTTATCCAAGGAGTTATATAAATGTTCTAACAGGTAGAGCCTTACGGTGGTGTTAAATCAACAGCATAATGTATTCCTCAATTACGGCTATAAGACACCCATCAGAGGAGAGAGCTATGTCACTCAAAAACTCACCCAACTCTGAAGCCAAATGGTTCAGAGTGAAGCAACAGATGGACATGTTTAGGTCTTTGAAGCATGTGAATAATTGTTCATTAGGGAACATCCACGCCTAATAAAACTATTACACTTGCTTTCAATGCATCAGCAACTTCAGCTATGGTATTAGTTATTCCCATGCTGCTGTTTGAGTTCAGTGGACTAGCTAGTCAATAATGTAACGAGTTGCTCTATCCCCTTTTCTTCAACCCACACAATGGAGTCTTTGACAGTGTGTGATCACCACATCGACAGAGCTGCTTGATCGAGCGTGGCTGACCCTCCTTGAGAAAAGGCCTGTCAAGTTCATATAGAAAACCCCATCAGCACGCTGATGTTTTGGCTATTCTTACCAACACTAAACCTGTGGAGCTGCATTAATCACATTCCAGGGGGCCAGAGCATGGCGTCTCACACACTGTGTGTAATTTCTGCATGCAGCAGAAACACTGATTTACTTCCGTATGAACCCTAGGTGGATCTGTTATTGGCCAATGCATATTTTCAGGGTAACCACATATGACCAAAACACATATTAGCATGCTATTACAGTTATGAAGTCAGAGAGAGTCAGCTCATACTGAATGGCTGGGTGGTTACTGCACTAACAATACATGTCTATTACTTATGTAACCTTTAAATACAGATGAACGTTGAGATTATGTAAGGCATTTCTATTGGTTCTTATAGTAAGCTATACATGTCGACGTCATCGTCAGGCTGAATGGCTACAGTAGTAAAGCAGTCAACAATAGCACCGTGCAAGGTGCAACGTTGGATGAATGCAAACATCGCGCTGTTCATATACGATCCGTACATGACAGCGACAGGTGGGGTGAAAATCTGGAGGTTGGGAGATGAACTGACGGGATGCATAGTTGCATACTGAGTGCAATGCATCTTCCATCTTCTCACAATGATAAAACTGGCCGACGAGATATACTGCAAGCGTCTGGCTTATTAAAAAAAACAAAAGAAACACTAGCGCCTCGTCCAGGAAAGGGGCGTGGTTCAAAACAGCATTGTTTGCACGACATGTAAAGCCTACATATACATGTCAGACAATCAGGCCTGTCAAAAAGTGTTGATAAATACGATATAGGGGAAACGCCAATGTATGTATAATTTAACCCAGCAAAGCATTAACTACGCCAGCTAAAGCTTTTCCGTGCATTCGTTCAATCTAAAAAAAAAATCACATCACAAAATCACACTGCAAATGAAGTCTATCATGCTTGCTTTCAGCTGCGACAGTGTGCACAAACGCTTGCCAAAGCGGAAGTGAGCAGTGTGGCTTCGACCAATCAGAAGCGCGAAAGGGTTAAAGCTGAGCAGATTCAGACAAACAATGACACGTATCAAAGCGCTGAAGCAAAATGTGCAAGACGTTTAAGTCGGTGCTCGTTTAATATAGGATTGCACGTCGAATTTGCCAAGCGGTGTGTCTCTGAAATGCGAGTGTAACGTTGCACAAGTGGTTGTTGGGTGCTTTGCTTCGGAGCACATGGTGGAGCATGGCTGGTACTGCAGCCCAGCCCTGCAGGGACAATGGATCATGGAGAGCACACAGCAGAGCCAATGTTTCCACACATTCAGGCCATACAGTTGCCCCCCCAGTCGCTTGCTCAAATGCAATCCAACGCCTGGTAATTGTTGCACTTCCTGAATCCACTCACCGTCGTGTTTCTGAGCGGTGGCCCATGTCTCCACTTCGGTCGCCATGGCGCTCTGTAAATGCTTGTTTTACCGATTAAAATCCTCGCCGTGCGCTCTTCCGAGGTGGCTGCAAATCCTCAAAAGCGTGCAGCAAAGTGAGGCGTCAATAAAACAGCGTTTCTACTGTAACCTTGTCTTTTGACAAATAGCACGTGTTGGAAAATACCTCGAGTCCCCCTTGCCTTTTTTTCTCTAGCCTATATCTCGTGCTGAATGGTTTAAGGTCTAAAGAAAAAAAAACAGCCTGATGAAATGCAAATACAAAGGAATAGAAAACAAACAACAAGCAATGCAAAGAGTGAGCGAACTAAGACTATCGCACTCTTCTCAGAGGGTTTCTGAAAAGAGCAGGTGAAAACAACAAGCTTGGTGGAGACTGGCTAACTAGTCAGAGAGCATTTCAACGAGCAGCCTGCAAGATAAACAAAGTCTGTTTTTAACTTTGGAAGGAGCGAGCAGACGGAGTCACGTGGAGAAAACGCGCATGGGGAGTGGTCAGAAGAGGGGGTGGGTACTGGTCCGGTCTGACCAATCACCGAGCAGAAACAAAAACAACACGGCCAGCATTTTCAGTGTATTTGTTTTTGTGTAGCACTTTTCTGAAACAACAAAGTGTACACAGTGCCTCAAATTTGTATAGAATGCAACACAGAAACAAAATGCCAAAGAAAAGAATAATAATGATAATAATCATAATATAAAAGAAAAGAAAAAAACAATTTAAAAATTGAATTTCATCAAACCCATATCATATGTACTACCCCAACTCTCTCTCATACTCTCTTATTATTAGTAATAATAGCAGCATTATTATATTTTATTTCATGTTTTACTTTTATAGAGACAATGCACATTAATCAGCATTCCTGTAGGCCTAACTGTGCCAGTGTTAGCTAACTGGTTAGTTTTCGCTTTCCCTGAGCATAATGTTAAATAGCCATTAAAAACAATAAAAACAGACTATCATATTAGTATGGAAATTATTAATATCTGTTCTACCCTAAAGAAAAATCACTCTAATATTCCTGTAACATGTCTTTAGGGACAAGTTTTATCGCAATATTTGTTTAGTAGGCTGTATCCTTTGAAAATTTATCATGGGATTTCTGCTGGGTTTTGTGTGTGTGTGTGTGTGTGTGTGTGTGTGTCCATGCAGGGGTGTTTTGTTGTGAGTGACTGTGCCTCAGAACATGGAGACAGCTTGGGTTTCGTCAGGGTCAGGGGTCAAAACAGTGACCCATACAGTCCTATAACCTCCTTAGACCTTGAGGATTAGCAGCACAGACCCTGGTCCAGTCTGGACGTGTGTTGTTGTTGTGACCCAGGCTACCACTTACTCTGATAGAAATGTTACTCCAGCTCACTCGTATGTCTTCGATATTATGTAGAATTTATCCCAAATATGTATTTGAAGACACAAGGCATCTGTTAAGTTTTCCATAAGTGTTTATTGTTTCTGGATTATGAGGTCCAGTCCTATATGATGTCTGCCAGATTGGCCCTAAAATTATGGTAATTTCCAGCACTGATGCTGTTTATGAGGATTTGCTGCATAGCAATAATGCAAGTGGCCACTGGATGGATGGAAAACTGTTGCTGGTTTTACAGATGTTTGGGTTTCCACCTGAATCCATCATGGAGCAGCATCTCATCAGCCTTCTCCAGTTTAAAAAAATGTGTGTTGGTGTCAGATGAAGATATGGCCATACCCCACTATAGACCCATGTGAAATTTGATTATTTCAAAATGTTCTTGGTGAGTATGTCCTGTGGACGTAGCAAAGAGGTAGACAAAAAACACATTTAAATTTGTCTTTCACCGAGAAAATATACTACACATTTCGGTCGTCCAGATTCACACCACCAGATGGTGTTGAAAGCCTGTACCACTGTGTTTGGTAATGGGTGATCAGTGATCAATTGCCCTTGGTATTACCAATATCAGCCAACTATCCCTTCATTCCATTATAATGGCTACAGATTTAGAAACTTCACTTGAATGTTGGGGGTTTTCCATTCTTTTCCTCTGGGGTTTTCTCTACTGCATGAAAGTTGGACCACAGTAACATACCAGCCTTGTGCTAACTATTTCTCTTGGAACAGTAAAATGTTCCTGGTGAGTTGAATCATGAGATTCATGTCAAGGTCAGATAATGTCTGGGTATGACAGTTCTCGATACACGCATGTATGACTGTAGCCTACGTACCAGAGCCAGTGTGGAAGACTGCTGATAGAATGACTCAGATGTTCTCAAATATTGTGATTGTCATTGCGAATACAAAGTGCAGTCAGTTGGATGTTGACACTGATTTCAACTCATTTTTTTAATATGGTTTACTCTGAAAAAAATAACATGAAGCTTTCAGAGTGACCCCAGCCTAATGATTCATTCTGAGTCTCGGTAACACAAACTCATGAGTAGGTGTGTTGATCTCATTCGCTGCCTAAAAATTTGAGTTTCAAAGCAGAATATTGCTTGAGTCTCAGGCAACTAGGTATGTATAATGCCAATAGTTTGTAATTGTAAAATAAATACACATTTTTCTATACAAAAACATAGACATTTAACTGTGTAGCACTTGGTAACATTTATTTTGACACAAAATCCACAGTTTTTGTTGAATAAAGTGAGGCAGATGTCCATGTACAACATGGTAGAAAACCAACGAACAACAATGAAAGATTGTGAAAAGAAATAAAAAAATGGCAAAATTGAACCGAATACAACTAAGCATTCTGAAAAAGCACCAAGTTATGCAACCAAACAAGTACTTAAAAGATGTGAGAGCATCTCATTGTGAGGATTTACATCAGAATATGCATCAGAAATTACTATGCCATACACAAGGATACAAAATGAATGTGATATTCATTATGAGATAATCTTAAAAATGTTTGGATATTAATATTGACAAATATCATCATGTTAACAAATACCAACAACAATCAACTTTGGCCTCATAATAAGCTTCAATGATTTAACAGCACAACAATACGGTTGACGATAACTCTCTCACACATGCGTACTACACAGATAAGAGCTGCAATTAGAATTGTACAATAAGATACCCTCAAAGAACACCATATGTTGTAATAATATTCATCTGAACTACTCCACTTACAATCACATATAGATACTGCTATAGATTCTGCTGTCTTTCAACGGCCGGTGCAGGAGTAAAAGGAGAACATTTTGTTTCCTGGGAGACAAACAGTCTTGAGCTATCCTGAATCAACAGTGTTTGATATTCTTTTTTTTTTTCCTCGCAAAGTAGTTCAACCAAACCGATGTGGGCTCTATCTCTGTTTTTGAATTCTTCAATTCATCTCTTGGCATTACAAAATAAAGTCAGTACAAATATAGAGTAAATACTATCTTGATAAGGAGAAGTAAACAGTCCTTTGCAGTCATAACTCAGCGAGGTAACAGTCTTATATCGGGCCTTGGCCTATAATGGAAATGAAGGCGGAGATTGGGCGTATACACACTAGTTGCTGACAAGGCAAGGGAGATTAAATTAGTTCCACGCACTGAACTAAGACCAGTTTGGCTTCTGATCCTCACAAGGTGAAATCAGAGTTGGGGTAAGACCAGATAATCTGAGTTTGCACTTAGGAGCAACCTTGAGCCTGAAAGGCATTTAAAATGCTGTGTTGTGTACAATCAAGGGCCTCTGCCCAGCACAGGTTATGGATCAGTATTAAGAGGTAAAAGTCATTTTCACAACGTGTCATTTCCTATCAACCAGCGTTAACTAGAATAAGGAAAAAGTGTGAATACTATGCTATTGCTAAATACTATTTTTGCAAGTCTCACATGTACTACGTACTGTGTATATTTTATAAAGAGACTGCTTAAGTACTGCTAGAAAATGTTTTCCCATTTGGTATACAACTATACACAACTGACAGAAAACACACACATAGCAGCAGTAAACGATAGAATGCCTAACAGAAAATATATTTTCATCTAGGCACAATATACTTCAATAGAGAACTAATGAGATAGAGAACTAATATCTCAATAGAGAACTAATGAGAAAATGATGAGTCTGTCTATTCTTTAGCCAAAAAGTGTACAGTAGCCTACAGGCTTTTTGCTGATATGTTCAGAGTATACAGTTTCCTTCCAGTCGTACTCTACTGAACTCTACTGAGAAGTCTCAGTCAGAATACTCTGTCACCTTTAAAAGACGTCACTGCACAAGACCTCTGAATGTAAAATCTGGTCAGAGGATGTCAAAGTGACATTCATAACCAAACCAAACTGCAACACACACCTGCTTGCACACCCTAGACACACCCACACACACACACACACACACCCACACACAATCTGTCTTTGACAAATAAAGATATCATAAAGATGAACCGAGGCAACACTTTCTGTCCACCTAATTATAAATGAGCTGAAGGCTCGGGCTTTAGGCATTAGGCAATTTGTCAATACCTTTGAAAGCTTGCACAGGCTTTGCACTGAGCCAAGGAAACAAGGAAGTCCTCGTAGCAACAGTCTCTATCAAGTGGCCTCTGCTCAGTGAATAACGGAGACGCTACCTTTGTCTTACAATAATTACAAGAGAAAAAGCGAGACAAACATTTAAAATTAGATTTGAGACATTCTCTCTTTCTTAACCTTGTTCTATGCCTCAGTACATTTTGTACTGAGGAGGTAAAAGTTTGTTTGAGCCAATTTGCTGCATGAGAATTAATGAGCAGATACTACAGTATGTGTGTTCTATGCCCAGCAAGTACTGAGACCAGAAGTGAGGCAGAGAACACTCTGCAGTGATGGATACTGTACAATTGGGCGTAGATTGGTAGATTATTTCACATACAAAAACAGAATGAACCATAATACACAATATCTTAGAGAAAACAGTCCATCTCTAAGTGACCACATGTGGAGCCACAATAATAATCACATAGGACTGAAGAAAACATTGTCATGGCTCTCATTTTAAACCTTCACTTCATACACTTGCACATTTAATATCAGACGATAGCAGAACTGGACCCAGACAGACATTACAATGGGCACTTCATTTCAAATGATATCTTCTTTGTATGCTTTTTTCGGTCAAAGCCCACACCTGACGGATTGCGCTGCCTTCCTGCGGTTTCTGAAGCTTTTCCAGAGGTTTCTGTTAAGCGTCATGCTATACTCGTAAGTTCTTCGTAAACAATTTGGGTTTTGTTGCGATGCATAACCTTTACATTCAATATCAGTGATGAGGATTAGGCTTGAAGTTCCTGCCTCATAAAAACTCAACAGTCCATCATAGAAGGAATCAGATTTAGACCGTGCTGCAAAAGGGCAACAAAGAACCCTAGCACATGTTAAAATACTTCAAATCCAAAGTCAGTCTTTAATGATACAATAAATTCATTTAACAGCCTGGAACAACAATGGATAATCATAAATACCATCATAAAGCTTTGTCACCCACACACAAATTTCATCAGTTTGCATTCCCTCTCATTGAGGGAGAAACAGAAGACACAACGTATAAAAAACACACCCTTTGAATCATATAGTCATATAGTTGTTTTTTTCTCATTGATGCTTTCATTATTGCCTCTGACAGACAGAGGGGACTAAGCTGGTGAAAGCAAAAATACACCCAACAGCAGAATTCACACGTTATTACCGTGATCTTGGACCGTCCGCTCAATATTTGTGACCGCAAACTCTTTCCAAAAGTTAGAATCAATCCAGAGAACAAGACTCTAATAACGTGATGTGATCAAGAGACACTTTCTGGAGCTGCTCCTTTGACAATGAATTGATCACTAACTTTACTTTACTTTAATATACTCATAGAATTTTTTTTTTCCTTTAAGATTTTACAGTAAAGGGAGCAGTGACAACGATTCTAACAATATTAACTGTTACAGTCCACAAAATACAGTCTCTTCAGTGGAGCAACTCAAGAAAATGTGACTTGATAACACACTCTCTTGTTCATGTTTATAGACATTGATTAAACTGTCTGAGATGATAGGAGTAATATGAGGTCTCATTCCAAAATGCTATATAGCCATTATAAAAAAAAGTGTTACCTCATAAAGAGAGATGAAGAGCAAAATAAAAGCGGGATGTTGGGATGTTGACACTGTGCCAAAGACACAGCTGGGTTAGGTAAGCGCGTGTGTGTGTGTGCGTGTGTGTGTGTGTGTCTGTGTATATGAGTGTGTGCACTTGCAAGCTGACTTCACTTGAAGCTGTTGCTTCTTACAGTGACTTCAGCAAGAGAAGGAGAGGAGGGAGACAGAGAGAGCCAGAGCGATCCATGAGCATTTTCATCACTCTGGTCTTTAGAGAAATAAATCTGCCTTCTCCCAAACCAGGAACAGAACGAACTAACAACCACAAAATCAAAGACTTTGAGTTGTGTTCTCTTGGAGTTCCTAATTTGAATTAGAATTATGCAGAAAACAACAAGAGGATCTACATATTTCCCCCCTTGCTAGAAACTATACATACAACCAGCCAGGCTTCTGTTAGGTGTTATGGGTGTTCACCTGCTAGTCTTGATCCACAGAGGATGCGATTAAGCAACCGTAAACACCTCCATTCTGACTTATACTCAGCTGAGATTTTGGTCGCTTCCCGACGACATCTCATTGGTTCACGAGGATTCCACAGTGATGATGGCCTCGCCTGCCTTCGGGACGGCGGCGGCGGACGAGGAGACGTGACCACGTGGCGCGGCGCGGTCCTCCGGGAGCTGGGACTGGACGGCGGCCTGCGCTCGGAGGGAGCAGTCCACGCTGTCGTGCAGCAAGTCCACCCCCTCCCCGTCCCCGACCGCCCCTTTTCCCCCATTACCCGAGTGCCCCTTCTGCAGTTCCTCTCCCTCCTGTTCCTCTCTCTTCACGTGGCAGCGACACACCTCGATGCCCGAGTCGCCCGTCAGCCGGCGATGGCGGAAATGGTCCTCCTCGTCTTCTTCTTCCTCCTCTTCTTCTTCTTCTTCCCCCTCGTCCTCCCTTTTCTCCTCGTTGCGGTTGCGGTGCTCAAATACGTCCACGTTGGAGGAGAAGAGAGCCTGTTTAGGGGGAGACGGAGTGGGCCTGGGAGACGGCCTTCGATCGCAGGGGGAGGCCCCTTCCTCTTTCTGGACAGCCATGGCGCCGAGCGGGTCGGACAGAATGCGAGGACGGACTTGAGCGGAAGGGAGGGAAGGGGAGAGGATCAGGGGAGAGAGCGTCAGGCGAGGAGGGTGCAGAGGACGGGAGGGATTAAGAGAGTGTAAAGGAAGAGAGAGGGACGGAGCGGAAGGCGAGACTCCTTCGCTGCCATTAGAAGAGCGTCTCGGTACGGGGATGACATCTGGAGCGGCAGCTGGAATGAGATCAGGTGGAACTTGGACCGCAGGAGGCGGCGGGGAGGGAGTGGGTGTGAAGGCGGCCCCGTCTAAAGAAGTCCCAACCCGTGGTAGGACAGCCCGGTCGCCCCCCGCCTCACTCGGGGTGGAGAGACGGCTGCTGTCGTACGTCTCGTCCGTCACCTGGACGGAGAAGGAGGTGCTGGAGGGGGAGGTGAGGGAGCAGGACTCGCAGGAGCAGCTGGTGTAGTTGTCGGAGCTCTGGGAGGAGGTGAGGCCACTGGGACCCGGGCCGGGGCCCAGATAGGGGGGGCAGGGGTGGTGGTGGTGGTGATGGGGGTAGGAGGAGCTAGGACCCCCCATGGCACCTCCCTGCAGGGCGAAGACAGAGCTGTAAGGCGGAGGAGGGGTGCTGGGCTGGGCCGCCACCTCCTCGTAGGATGGCAGCTTGAAGGAAGCCAGGAAACCTACGGCGCAAGAAATCAGCTCAGAGGTGGAGTCTGTTTGAATTCAGATGCTGGATTCCACTGAATCCATTGTACTCAAGATGCACTATAGTGACAGTCAAATTATGCTATTTGGCTAGCATTATGTCTTGCACTCAACTGTGTTTTTACCGGACAGCTTGATACAAACATCCAGGGTGTCTCTAAGTTTCAAATTAAATTTTTAATGCCAGTTGCAATTGAAATAAACCTAGTGCTAGTAAACAGTGCACCAAGTAAACCAGAACATGTTTGTAAGATCTCTAAAATGAATTGAATTTGAGACAAGAAATGTTGTACTTAAATGTATTAAATTCCTTATAAGGCCTTGAGTTGAGATAATATGATTAGAGAGTATTATTTATTAACTTAGACAGTTGTAAAGTAGAGAGAGACTTTTTCAGGGCCTGCAGACATCCTGAAGTGAGAACTAGGAACTAGGACTTTTTTTTCAGAAATTGAAAAACATTTGAAATACAAAACACTCTTTCAATATGTTCAAACATAAATGAAGGACTATCTGGAGTGATGTAAACATACTGAGGTCCAGCATTGAGGCAGGGTAGTTGCAGGCCCCGTTGTAGGCGATCAGGTTGATCTCCCTCTGTCTCTGCTGCTGCTGGATCCGCAGCTTGGCCCGGCGGTGGCGGTAGGCACAGAAACAGCTGAAGAGGATCAGCACCGTCCACAGCAGCCAGAACCCTGCAGAAAACACAGGAAACACAACAGGAACCCAACTTTCAACATTATAAAGGAAACAACATGCTTGTTTTGGTCATGCATTGCTTTCTACTTCCTTCTGAATTAGATATCTGAATAGGATAGGGTAGGATAGGATAGGAACTTGCAAATTGTGCCAATGAATACAAGCACTTACTAAACATCTTCTGTGTGGATGTCCAGTACTGTGGCCCGAACTTTTATCTGATCATGTGAAATAACCAAAAGAATCTCTGGCTGCAGTTACACTTGTCATTTCAAAGTGATTTTTGAGATCTAATTCTAAAGATCAGATATTGTTAGATCACATGGCATGCATGAAATGAAATTGTGTGGCTGTATTAATTTATTTGTGTAAATATAAATAAATAAATATGTATCTGTGTCTGTGTTTTTCCTGCTCTGATTCTCCATCTCTTTACATAGCTTGTATGCGTATTGTGGCTGGATTGCGTCCAGACAAAGTAGAATTCTGATCACAATGCGAGCCACGCTATTTCCATTGCTGGTTTTGTGCATCTGATAGCAATGCAAGCAAAATAGTATTTTTGTGTATCCAGGCCTGCTACTTAATGCATCCTGGAGTGACTGGATGAAAGGATGAAAGTCACAGTGAAATGACAAGTATAGCCATAGCCTCTGGACCCTGTCTACAGTGACACAGTGGAGAGAAACCCGATCAGTTGACTCACACCAGAGTTCATAATAGTAGGTACAGCAGCCGGTCTCGCCGCAGCAGTGGCCTGTTTCACACAGGTAACCTGGGTTGTTGTTTACTCCAGGACAGTACTTGGGGCTGACTATAGGCTGGCTGCCAGAGCCCCCATGGTACTTCACCACCTAGTGGACAAAACACCACATTACAATATAATCACACTACAACGTTAGGAGTGATTTATTGAAGAAAGTTGCTGTTTCCCTTTGACAGTTGAGAGCATGTTTTATGGCAGCTATACCTTAAAGTGAAATGAAACAAATCTCACACCTTATTAACTGTGCCCATGTCAGCGTCCTTCTGAGAAACTGTCACCTAAAATGAGAAATGAAAAGACCTCTATGAATTTTACAGTTACATCTTAGTCATTAGGGAGTCATTGCAAGCAAGTGAAGACAGTGAAAATTGAAACCCACTTATTACATTTATTTGACGGATAATAAAAAAACAGAAAGCATCTACGCCTGGGGAGAAGGGACTAGATGAGCTCAGGCACTTAATGCAAAACCATAAACCATAATAATGTGAGGAGAGGTTGCTAGGTCTATTATGTGCATTACTAACGCACCGCACAGGAGAATGATCTGTGCTCACAAATTATGATGTTTTACCAAAGCAGCCGATGTGGTTTCCAGTCAACGAGTTAAAACTTTACATTATCCGGTGGTGTGAAATGTTTGGCTGTGTGTAAAGATTGAGCTCCCTACCGTAGAAGCCTCGGTCCCGTCCAGCCCCTGCAGGGACATGGTCATCTGGCAGACAAGAGACAAGCAAGAGTTAATACATCTGACATTTGGGAGGGGGGGTGGGGGGGTAAAGGTCATGGTCAATACCAGAGAGAGAGCGAGCAACAGACAGAGAGGGAGATGGAGCGGTAAAGTGGAGAGAGAAGTGAGACTATAGAAATGGAAATAAACAAAATGCCATCACCACCAATTTTAACTGTCAAGGACGTATGCTTGAAGAATGCTTGAGCAACAAATTCTACTTCCTCCTTTTTGAATTACACTGAAACTATTTTCCATCAGGATATTTACTGCCAGACACTTATTTCAAAAACATGTTTTTGTCGTCTCCTATTCAGATTTGCATGCTGTCGACTCGTACTCCTAATCAGGCGTGTCAAAAGGTCATCACAGGCCCATTCTCCAGTCTGTAGACAGTGTTCCTCTACTCCTGGCTCTTCAAGGAGACTGAGAGGTCAACGACTTTTTAACAAAACCTATTTCTCCTCTGTGGGTTTTTAGAGAGACGCAGACAGACAGCACAAAAACCCAGACACTCCACCGCCAAAAGCTTGTGCTCTCTCTCTCTGCCTCTCTCTTTCACACACACACACACAAAATATACATTGCTCAAATTTCCTTCCGCATGCTAATTTTAGGCTAATTTTGACAAGTGCCAACCAACAACCATCACACAGGCCTACCTATAAAGATCAATGCCAGCACTCACACATTAGTGACTGACCATAACGACTAGAAGAGAGCCACTGCTGTCCAAATATCTGCAGTGGCAATCAGTACTGTATGCATGTTAACGCCCCCCAAATACCATTCCCCCGTTGTACCGATTTCACCTCAAACTTCAGTGTCAGTCACGCCTGTGTAAATGTCACACTGGCCCGCTGCGAGTAAAAAGAAAATGCCTATCTCTGTGCTGCCGGGGCAGGGGCCGCAGTCAGAGACAATACCGGCATGGAGACTGTGGGGCTTACTGCCTTATTTTACACTGGGCCTGCAGCCATGCAAATCACCGCTCTTTTGTTAAACTCTGGCTGGTGGCTATGTAGTCGGCATGGGGAGCTACGCCGCCACGAGACTGCAGCGTGTACACACATGCACACACACACATACAGGTTCATAATCACAACAGCTACTGCCTCTTTACAAACTAACAAATAAAGCCATTACTATTATACTAAAATGAGCATAGCTTTGAGTCATTCTACACACCGCTCAATGTGATCGTAGTAGCAGTAATAACAGCGTTTGTTAGTTAACCTACAGACCCTTATATTTAGCATATTCCTGACATAGCAGTGCATAGAATACACCTCTTCAGAGCACCCAGTGTATCCACATGTTTATTAGTATTGCATAACATAACATTACATGATATTATAGCTGAAAAGCAATCTCCAGCCCAGGAGACAAGGGCTCCAGATGCAGCAGGGCACTGCAGCATGCAGGGCATGGGACAGGCACCTTACTCTCCTGCCAAAAATTGATCTGGTGGCAGGCAGCAATGTGTGGCCAGGAACACATGAGCTATACAGGCAGGGAGTCCTGCGTCATCAAAACCAGGCATACTAACAATCAACTGATTGCTTCAACAATCAAGATGATTTAATGTTTGTTTTGTTGACTTTTTAATGTGATTACTACTGATTCTAGCTAAATGAAGGGATTGTGTTTGCTGTGCATTTGTTTCTAAGGGGAGTCGAGTTCTGTGAATATTGTGCAACAACAAAATTTAACAGGTGTATGATAATTATGCTGTATATCAAACTGTCACATACAACTTCCAGTCAGTCATTTGCATGAATACAATTCTACATAGTTATGAAAGTCATACAGTAATATGGAGGGGAAATCTCCCACATCATTGATGTAGTTGAGCTTCCTGTGGTAAGCCCATCACACAGCTTTGTACATGTATTCGGGTGTGAAGGGATCATTCAGGCTCTCCCAGAGACCACCGACAAACCACAGACCATTTCTACTTGTGGGGCCCAACCAAAAGCCTCCAAAGCAACATACTTCTTCACTTCCTGCATCTGAAATGTGTGGAAGCTTGCTTCTCTATACGTGCCATTTTGTGTGTGCAGCATGTGTCTGTGGGAGGTCAGTGTCAGTAGAGGAAAGGTGAGAGGAGTGATCTTTTTCACATCTTGTGTAATCCAAGCCTGCAGCCAAACTGACCAGGGCAGGGAGGGCCTTAAAAGGGTCAGCCTCAGTTTGAGTCTTTCTCCACCTACTACGCGATTTGGGAAAATGCATGGGGATGGGGTGGGTGATTGGGAAAGGTTGCAGCATGTATGATGACATTCAAAATTCTATAAACCACTAAAGCGACACTATTCAGGCCAAAGTTGGTGACAGTAAGCAAGAAAACTGCAAAAGTCATTATGTGATGTATGGCTAAGATTATGACTAGGATGGATCATAAAGTTGCCAAGCGCATTAACTTACAGCTGCAAAAAGTGAGTTTAAGGTTTCACATTATGTTACTCCTGTAATACTGAAGCAAACTGTTGTCCTTATGGGGGGGGAGACTGTAGGGTCGCTGTCAGATTGAATTAGAGGAAAGAAACCGCTTTTCTCTCCGCACAACATATCACCTATTAGTGTCAGATGATGTGTGCTGAATGCAGTTTTACATGTCATGCTGACTGCCTGCACACAGAGGTCTCCTTGATTATCCATCACTCGCAGTGTAGAAGTGGAATCCAACTAAGCGTGAAACACATTTCTAGACATATAGTTTTCATTGTGCAGCAAATACAACTGTATAAGGTCAAATGACGGTTATCCCACTTTCAGCAGACTTGTTACAGTACCGTATGTTATACTGTACCATCATCCTGAGTGTTTGGCCAGCAGGGACGACCTACAGATTTCTGAATCAGCAGTATAGTAGCCTATACTCTTCTGCTGGACAAGCAACTGTAAATTACTTTTATTACCAGTCTCTGGCAGTAAAAGCTCTTTTAATTATGGCTGCGTAAATTAGGGTTAATTCCTTGGTGCATTACAGCAATTTTTCTACAAGGAGCAGAGGGAAGAGGGAATCAACTTAACATGGAAGTGCAGTTTCTGCAACACACTGTCAACAAGTAGGCTAGCCCTAACGAAAAATCACTGTAATATTCCTATAGGGACTGATAGAGAGTCTGTGGTACTCAATAGTGAGTTTATAGTGACCTATCGTAATTAATATGGTATTTATCTTTCTATAATCTTCCTATGATAGTCCTATAGGGACTTAAAGTTTTTCTCTTATAGCCTATTTTTATAGTCTAAATTGTATTATCGAATGACTATAGGCCTACATGTTTTCCGTATGGGACAGAAAACCGCATACTCTATTGACCACAACAAATTCAACAGAAACCATAGCTGCCTGACTTTCATACTGGATTGAAAACATTTGCTGCAGTGTATTCGAAATGCACGCTGCTGTCGCGATAAATGTGTCCAACATACAACGACTCAAAGCGAAAATGCAAAAATCCTTCATTTTAAAATAGATGACAACAGTACGAATTTAACAGCAAGGGGAGTAAGACCTCGCAATTAGGCTGCTGTTTGTCAACAACACAGGCCACGGAAAGCATGTTGCCCCTGCAGAATAGCTGAAGCCCAGCTGTTGACAGCAGCAGTGTGTACAGTATCACAGAAAAGGTATGCGTTCATATTGCCGTACCTCCTCAGCCTTCAGCCCGAGGCAGAATGTCAACGTTTTCTCTGGATCCATGGCGCGAGCCGGACGCGGACACAAAACACAAAATAAAAACAAACAAAAAAACAAAAATGTAGGAGTGGGATGTTAGTCTGCTAAGCCCCCATCTCTCTCCCACTCCACAGACACGGCCTCCCCATCCGCCATTCCCCGGACGCCCCTCCCAGACTCCGCTACACACTAGGGTACCAGGACCTGCCCCAACGTATGGCACAGCTTATATGGATGGGACCGGGAACTATGCGCGTGTAAACGAGTCGGTCGTCGACTGGGGTTTGCCGTAGCAGTGATATAAGATGTTTCACTCTTTGTTTTCCCAGATAGGGTCGGAGCTGTGCATGATGTCATGCTTTTCCAGCCCCCAAACTACTTGGAGAGGAGCGCTGCGCCTTTGATTGGACGGAGCTCCCAGCAACAGCCGCAGAGAGGCTGCGAGAGCGGATCACTCTCTCTCTCGTCGGGCTTATAGTCCGTTGTGTCGCGCATGACAGCTAGTACCTGTTAGCTGTTCTCTGTAAATTACGACGTTGTAATATAAATGTTTAACCAATGAAAATTATTAAATGTTATTTTCCGCCTAGCAATATAGTTCTTCAAAGTAGCTAAAACAACCTGTTTGCTGTAGGCTAGTGATTTTCGGTTAGCGCACTAATATTTGAATTAACCTGTCAGGTATTTCTCCACGGCTTCGTGCTCAGCCAATCAGAAACGAGGACCCGAACTACCCGCTTTACAACTGAATTTATTGTGTTTTGGATCAGCAAACTGTCCTTCAAGTGGTAGGCTATTTTATTATGAAGGGGCCAAGTGTAGATGTCCATTTCACATATACTTCAGAATAATATGTTAAGAGATATGTTTCAGATTATACAAAAATGTCTAAAATATTTGTACGCTACATGTAGGCTAGATGACATTAATTCAAAATATATTTTGAGCAGGCAAAGTATAGGCAATTTTGGAAATTGGCCTACTTCAGATAGGCTACAGTAGCCTATATCTGAAGTAGACCTAGAGGAAATTGTATTTAAAGTATCCAAAATATATTTTAAATGCCAAATTTGGTATGTTTAGAAATATATTCTGAAGTGTATGTGAAATGTATTTTTTTTTCAGTATGGGGAGAGAATGGTGTGAGAGAATTATCTCTTCTCATGCGACAATATTGACTGTCCTGCGTCTTGATCCATATCAGCCAATAATCCTTCATTAGACTTTCACTGGAACAAAATGTAAATTGATTTCCAACTGAGACTAATCCACCAGGGTAGACAGAAGACCTGGGTCAGCACAACTCCTGCAGAGCACATCAAGTATCATTAACACTCTAGCCTACCTTTATGTCTGTTCTTCACAAGAGGGCAGTAGACTACAAACTATGGCTTATTTTGGGTCATTTTTCCCAAGGCTATGAAGTTGACTTTAATCAGTGACCCGGGGCAGTTGAAAAATAAAGCCCCGGCTCAGACTTGGGTGAGGAAGTTATACAGTCAAACGAATGCTAATGAAAACACACTTCATAAAAGACTCATTCATCACTTTAATAGAAGTCTGCTTGTCCATCATAAAACACACCCCATCTCTCTCTCCCTCTCTGTATGTATGAGTGTGTGTGTGGTGTGTATGTGTGTATGTATGCGTGTGTGTGTGTTTGAGCCGCTGACACAATGTTACATAGGGAACAAGGAAAACACTGCCCCGCCTATTTTTTCTCCCGTGTTTCATGCCTGTGGTTGAAAAGTGGGTTCAAGTTCAAAAGAAGCTTTATAGGTAGCTCCTGCTTACTATTTTTGGTTGTGAATATGAGCGTAAACCCATTATGCCATCAAGATGAAAGGCACCAATAATGAAGAGGGTAACGCCCATGGGTGTTAACAGAAACTAAACAGTCTAAATGGAGCCCATTGAAATTTTTCTCTAATAGCTCTGTTCGTGCCATGTCAATGAGCCACATGCAGGCAGGTATTTACAATAAGCGTCTTTAATATGTCTACTCGCTGTTCGTAGTAACTGGCCCAAAACTGTTGGCATGTTCTGCCCTCATGGCTCAAAGTTAAAGGCCCGATCCTTAATCCAAATGTGAGCAAGAGAGGCCCGACTGCAGGAAGCCAAATCTGTTGAAACAAAGTCTGAAAGTAGTTCTATATCATGCTTCCAAATCTAGTCTGGTCTAAAAGTGTAATTTCTATTTTTATTATTTATTAACACTGGAATAATATCGATCAGTGTTCTCATGATGGAGAGGGATGAATGAGATATGAAAACCTTTGATCCTTTGATTATCCGTATGTAAACTTAAGGAAACAAGAAGATGTTTTTGTCAACTCAAACTTGTTTGCACACCCACATGGTGACACAGTGTGACAAAATGCACTTCCTGTGACCTATCTCAACACACACACTTGCACGTGCACTCGCTCACACACACACAAAGAAACCTCTAATAACTATCCATTGGCGAGTGAAGCTATGTCTGTATTTTCTGACTGATAATTCATTTAGAATTCATATACAGAAACAGACTGCCGTGATAAACAGATTACTAAAAAACAATTATTCATTAATTTTAAAGAAACGTTGATATTTGATATAAACCTAAACTTAGAATGGTCTTATTCAGAACCATATGTCACGCAAAACTTGTCCAGCAGCCAAAGATCTCTCTGTGCAAAATGAAGGTCTTGTACCGTACTATCACCTGTAGCAATGGGAAGATTCAGCTGTACACAAGAAGATGACAGAACTGTCTGCCATGTGATTTTGAAGAAATTCAAAATGAAACTCATTTTATGTTTTATTGTCCTTCATGTGATGTGTTTATTAGTGTTTATTATGATGCGTTTATTATGATGCATTTATTAGGCTATTACGTGGCCTTGCAGAGCACACTTCTCTCTCTCTCTCTCTCTCTCCCTCTCTCTCCCTCTCTCTCTCTGACTCAGGGTGAATGGCAGCAGTGGCAACGGGTTCAGCAGAAAGCTGGCTGGCTAGCTCACATGTCAGAGCCATCACCCCTCTCTTTCCACAGCAGGGGAGTGGCTCCAGAACAGCTACACATCCACATCTATCCACAAACACACGAAACAAAAGGGATGACAGACATATTTCTCCAAACTGCTCAGACACAAGTGTGTGGGTTTAAAGTGACGGTTTAGGGGAGACTCAGATCAAAGGTCTATTGGCACTAAATCCTGAGTCCAGCAGGGGCATGCGAGGTTACAACCACTGAACCATTTCTTGGCACAGGATGATTTGTTACTATTCTCTAGAAAGCAGTCAGTGTTAAGAATTAGTTTTGGGAATCTCACATATGTGGAATCATAAATTACTGCATCCTGTAAAATCCTGATGTAATTTTACGTTTTTAGTCATGAAATTCAAACTTTTCAGCCAACATATAACAATGTTCTTTATGAATTTATAGATATATAACCCTTTTGAAATACAATTATTACAAGTATTATTGTACTGCCAGTGATGTGGAAGTGAATTTTGATTGCTCCAAACCATGGTGCAAGTTGCATGGGTCCTGCCTTTATTAAAGATATGCTGTGGTGCACTAAAGAGGCCTATTGCTTGTGAGGATGTGTGTTTGTGTGTGTGAGAGAGAGAGAGAGAGAGAGAGAGGGAGAAAGATAGACTGACAGAGAGGCTTACAGTATATGGATTTATGACTTATGACGTACTGTAATGAGAGCTTTGACAGCCCTCTGACTATCAGGACAATGTTCACCCAGAATGACCTTTCCCAGGACGACCAGGCTGTTCTGGTCTCTGTACAGCAATACCTCCCCCTTTGTCCTCACCTGCTGGTAAAACTTCACTTGCACAACCACGTATCATAAATGCATACACACAAATCCACTTTCCATATGAATGTGCTGACATTCGCTTTACGCACTACGACAGCACACTCAGTGGACGTCCCATGACAGCATGGAGAATGACAAAACACAGGTTGTTTTGTGAGAGATTAGATGCAGACAGGGCCAAGACTCAAGAGCTGAAGTTCATACTGTAGACTTTGACACTGTCCTCAGAAATAAAGCCCTTATATGACAGTAAGGAATGTTTCCTGTGGCTATGCGGTCGCTATGTTATTTTGAAACCTGTCCGTCAAATGATAGTCACAAGTCTTGCCAATGATGTCACTCTGGAGAGTAGATAAGGAAAAAGCACAAGGCGTGCAACTACAAACTTCCTTTTTCTTTCTAAATGACCAACAAGAAGACCATGAAGCAACAACCAAGGCTTAATGGGCTAATGCTGTGAAATGCAAAGAGGTCTGGTGCAGCAAAACAACATGCATCTGCCTGCACTCACCACATTCACAAGTCACATCCTGTGCCTCATGTATATGACATTTAAAAATGCCACTCTATATGACAGCAGAGTGCAGGATAGGTCCCTGAGCCCCAGTGAAGGAAGGAGCTAAGCTCCAGAGTGATGCATCCTCTCTGGGGCCACATCGACAGAGGCCCCTAGAAAGGGATATGGTGCCTTCAGGGTCGTCCGCAACAAGCTGAGACAGGGCCTCTGCAGCAGGACACAGGACACATGTTTCTCAGAGAGGCCCAGACAGAGATCACCTGATAGAACTCAATCAATACTGGAGTTTCCCTTACAAATAAGTCATATGAAAAAACCGATATGTGAACTCAAAGCACATGTGCTTTTTCGATACATGCTGGTTTTCAGACTGTAAATGAAATGTGAAATTTCCCATTTCCCATGTGAAAATGATGAATATATAATAATACATAATAATTTTTACCTGTGAATTATCTCCTTGCATGTGAAATTAAGCTTCCACATGTCGTCAGATGTAATGGCAAGTGAAAATGTGAAAAAAAAATCACATGTAGAAAAAAAACTCTAAAATACTCACCTATGAATTGAAATCTTAACATCTGAAGTAAAAACTGTCACATATGATGACAGAATACATGGGAAAAAAAACGTTCGCATATGAAAACCAACATGTGCATTTTGAATTTACATGTGGGTTTTTCACATGTGACATTTTTGTGAGTTATCATTCCTAAACAAGCAAAATCTAACTCAGCGTCTTTCATTCTTATTTTTCTATTTTGGCCGTTGAGTAGAAAGCCTGTTAGCTGTCCCCACAATGAGCATTTATGCATCATCACCCCGTCCCATTGATCACGCACCTGTGACACTAATACAGACAGACCTAGAGTAGGGAAAGTCCCCTAGAAGATCATACAGTAGCCAACAGTCATTGGTTGAGACAGAGCTAGTCAGCGGGGCAGCAGCAGCGTCTCGAGGTCTCCAGGCCTGTTTGTTTGAAGTGTGACTACAGCGCGTTATCAGCAGCATTGTAAATCAGCTGTACTTGTGCCAATATAACGCAGCTGTCAAACAGCACAGTAAAGGGACAGACACACAAAACTATGCCTCCAATGTTTGTCGAAAGATCACAGGCCTAATCTGGGCACAAATATTTGTGTACAGTGTTCCAACCACCATAAACCGATGACTCGCAAAACCATGCGCTGAAAAACACATTACATAGCAATACAACGCTGCATCACATTACACAGATGTGGAGCAAGTAACGCAGCCATTGCTAATATACTGTGGCACACTTCAGCACTTCATGATGCATCCTGGGTAGGTCATGTGAGACATCATGCGATTTGTAGTGGGATACTTCTGCTGATGCATGTCCAGTGGTATTTGGCTGCCGCAGTTTCATTAATGTGAGTCATTATGTGTGGGGAGGAGAGCACACCCAGAACCTGCTAAACACTGAGCTGGTGGAGGATCTGCTGTTGTGGCATAAACCTCAACGCACAACTCGCACAGACTCACAAACAGCTGCCTTTTCTAATGTTCCCTTTTTTTCCACCCTGCTTTTTTTTTATTAATGAAAGTATTGTTTCCACATGATTCCTCCCTAGCTTCAAGAGGAGACGAACACTGGTTACATACAGGGAGAGAAGACATGTGACCAACTGTTTTGCACCGCTGCTCTCCTGTCTCTCTCTTTGACACTGGATTAAAATAACAGACCCCCCGTCACCCCACCCCAACCCACCTCCCACACACCCACACACACACACGCACACACACACACGCGCACACACACGCACACACACACACACAGTCTGGAACCACAGGCCAAACAGAGGTTTCATGACAAGTCCTGACAAGTTAACTTAATGAGGGTAGTAGAGACCTAGACACACACACACACACACACACACACACACACACACACACACACACACACAAGCATTTACTGTCAAACATGAGTGAAACAACCATTGAGAAGTCTTGCATCAGCTTACCTCACTCTGCCTCCTGAAATCCGTAGCTTACCTTCGGAGTATCACAGCCCAAACTAACAAAATAATGTATAAACCAAATTCCCTTTTTTTTTTTTTGATATTTCCATTCACTTCAGGTAATTAAGGGTTAGAGCTTGGACACATATGAGACCAAGTTCTTGTGAGTTCTCATTTGTAATGGAACATGAAGAACAATCAGAGATAATGCATTAAAAACATTTTCAAAAATGTCAAAAAGCTCACCTTAGTTGAAAACAATAAAAGAAACCAGCGACAGTGGTGAATAACGACTTTCTGGGTTGCAAACTTCAACAGGTTGGTTTGGAAACAACACTTTCAGAGATTCATAACAATTAAACCTCATTAAAGGCCATTTTTCTCTGAAATCAAATCACATTTTGCTATAGGTTGCAGCAAAGATCTTCTCTATACCCTATATATCCTTGTCTACTGAGTGATGTCTGATGTAAAGGTATTTTCTTCCTGGTGGTGCATATAGAGGTGCATATAGAGCGATAAGGTTGGTGAGTTGACTCCACTATTGTAATAAATCAGAGTTATAATGGGATTTATATTGCCTTCTGCAGCCACTCCTTCAGTTTTAATCTATTTTTGATACACTTGCGCACATGCACACAGAGCAGTAACACAAACAAACAGCAACTGTCAGTGGTCCACCCTATTCACTGGGGAACACACTGCATATGAAGTGAACTCTGGAAAAACAGCATCTGATAGAGAGGGAGGAGTTGCAACCCACCACTGGAGCACATTCAATTCTTCTACCCGTCCCGAATGAATTATCCAAGGGAGGGTCAGGCATGGGCCCATGGTTAATTGAGACAAGATTCTGGCTAGGCCGGCAGAGATCTTGGACGCCATTGATTTATAACGGAATAAAGAATGGGGGCAGGGAGCCGAGGGAACCAAATATGCAAAGAGAGGGAGAGAGTGAAGGTAGGGAGGCAGAAAAACAGAGAACAGCAGAGAATGATAACAAAGTTGTAGAACAAGAGGGAATAGAAAAAAAAAAAAGTTTGAAAAAGAGAGAGGCTATTGAGGCCCTCCATATCAGCACATCCCTCCGCCCTCCCTCCCTCCCTCTCTCCCTCCCTCCCCAGGACCATGATGGCTTTCTTTCAGTGTTTGGTGCTGCTGACACAAGGCCTTTGTCTCAGTCCAGCACAAAACAAGAGGAACCCAGAGGAGCTTCAGGAACAAGCAAAGCCCGCCGCTCAGCACTCGCAGGAGAGTTTCAGCGAGTTTCACCACCCCGCACACGGATCAGCAGAGCGGTGCAAGACTGTGTGTCACAAGAAGAAAAGCTGGTTCCCATTGCATAACTGAAATGTGTCTGTTTCCCCGTCTGCTTCCCGTGCTTGGGTGATGCGACACTGGTTCAAAGAGCGGACTAAAAACAGCTACAGAATGAGGCCCGACTACTACAGCGGCTCTTTGATAGATAACACACCACTGCAGCACATGACAGACCCAGAGCAGCTTGAGACAGCAGTCATGAAAAAATAAACATGAAGGTTTCCTTGCTCTGACAGAACAGACAGAACTTGCTTGCTTTACATGCTTTACAAATACATGCAAGTGTTTGATTTTTGGTTTGCAAAAGAGTATCATGCAGTCATAGTTCAAATCATCTCTGTCACAGTCAGGGTTTCCAAACACAAACTGATAGATTTATGGCAAGAAGCTGTCAATATTGTGTCTGCAAAGAAAAGGACTGACTGATGTTGAAACACACCCTCTTGTCCTATACTGCAAACAGCTTTTGAGGTTTGCACAGTTTTCTGTGTCACACCTGCCTTGGGTGAAACAAGATGAAAGCTCGCCCATGAGGAGACAACCTTTGCAATCATGGTTAATTTGTTATTCACTCTCTCTCTGACTCATAATAAAACATCTCTGAAGTGATCTGGTCTCTCGGCTCACCAGTCCTGCCCCCCCCCCCCCCCCCCCTCCCTGTAGATTTGTGGCTGCACAACATTTCAATCCAGATGAATTCTTGAGTTGTGAGTGAAAAGCTGGCCTGAGTCTGCCAACGCCTCTCGCACTTTTCCCTTCTCCCTCGCTCTCTGTTTTGTTTCTTTTTTCCTTTTTTTCTGGAGTCCTGAGACACAGTGACCCACTTCCAGTTCCTTCCTCTGCCTCTCTCTGCAGCAGAGTGTGTGTGTAAATGTTAAAGCTAACGGTTTTTGTTTTTGCTCCAGAAGCCCCCCTCTTCTCTCTCTCTCTCTCTCTCTTTCTCTCTCTCTCCTCCAGTTCTCCCATACAACACAGCCCACCCCCACTCTGTCTGCACGGCCCAGCGAAGTGTCCCGTTTGGGAGTATCGGACTGGATAGGGATCTTTGCCATTGAGTCATTACCAGTGGGACCCCTGGCACTCTGCTGTACCCCTCCTCTGCATGCAAGGAATGCTAGAAGCACTTTGCTGCTTTAATGAAAGTGGACATTCGTTCAGATGCAGACAGCAGAACATTATGAAAGTTTGATAGACAGCAGGGTGTTGACAAAGAAAAGCAATATTTGAAAAATGAGGATTTTCCAAGCGTAACACAAAGACCATCCAGAGGACTAGAAAATTGATGGTCAGGAGCTTTTATGAGTTTCTTTCCCCCCTCTTTCTTTTTTAGGTGTGCACAGCTGCACTGCTGGGCTATGGAAACATTTGCAGGCACGCAAAGAGCTGGCTGTCTGACACACTCTGTCATTTAACATGCATGCACACCTTGCCGCCTGTGTTCCTAGGTCCTACACATTCCATGCTTACATAAAACTTTCTTTCCTTCTTCATGTTTTTTTTCCTCTGTTTCTTTTACCCCTCTTAACTCCAGCCTCTCCTCTGTCTTGTTTTTCTCCCTAGTTCCCTCTACCTTCCCCCATGGCTGAGTCTGGCAGGGCCACGGGTTCAAAGACGTGCAAGCAGCAGAATGTAGGTCAGCCATCGGTGCTGAGTTACCGATTAGAAACAGCTGTGCGTTTGTGGGCCATTCTCTCTGTCTGCCCAGGCCGGCAGCCATCCCTAAGCAGCGCTGAGATAACTTTACTGCTGGTGTTCAAACGCCCCCTGCTCCAAAACTCCCGCACTCCACTTTCCTCCCCTGAAAATGATGAATCAGGGAGATAGCATGCGAGCTGTGGTCAGCTGTTATGAACCCTGCATTGTGTGTACACAGCTTTGAATGCTAACAAAAATATCCTGTGAATCATTCTCATCAGAGGTGCTGTCCCACTGCTCTCCCTGTACGCCGAATATATCGAATAGCGCTCTCTTGTCTTTTCCTCTCCCGATGCACAGCGTTTCCTCTCTTGTTGCTCTTTCAGTTCCTTCATAAAAACACCCCTGGAGGTTCATTGCCCTCCTTTTTTTTCCAAGCCCTTAAAAACAGCCAGGCATATCTGTGGTTGTGCCTATTGTTTCAAATGAAAACATTGCTCAACTGCAGAATGTGTTTCCCCTCCTGCCACTCTGGACAATGGCTGATGTTTAGCATAAATTAACCAGTGAATGCCCGGGCCGAGTCGGAGCTGCGGTGGGCCTGAAGGTGACACCGCTACTAGCATGTCTGGATTAGGCCTTCCTGCCCCTCATCGCCCAATGCTGGCTCTCTTACCTTACACACGCATCCACACACGCACACACACACACACACACACACACCACCTGGGGGTAATTACCTGTCAAGGCCCAAGGGGACGGCACCTGTCAAGGGCCTCTGGTGCGTGGAGAGAAGAAAGATGACTCACTTTGCGGGGAGAGAGGAGCTCCTTGTCTATAAATCTTCACATTCAATACTCTCTTGGCTCCAGCACTCACATATGGATGCAAACACATACACACGGCAACCCCCAACCCCCCCCCTCCTCTCCCCAAAACCCAGAGACAAACCCGCACAAGTGAGAAACACACATGTCCTCTGCTTTCTCTTCAGTCGCACAAGGAGAGGGAGCGTTCCTGTCAGCGAAGCAGTGGGAAGGGAGCCGGGATGACTCTTCACAGTCCAGACCCTCAGCACCGCACCCTGCACTGCCAGCTCAGCACCGGATGTGAGCCAAACCCTGTACCTTGCAGCTGTGGGCCTAAAATGCCAGATGGGCAAAATAATGCACCGGCACACACACACACACACACACACACTGTACACTCACAAGCATGCACGCGCACACAAAGTCCACAAACAAAGGCTCACATGCAAACACCCAGCCTGGCAAAACACACACGTCATGTGTCTGACCCCATGAGATGCTAATAATTACAAGGGTGTGTTGTCACTGGCATTTGTCGCTGCCACGCCCCTTGATCACTTATGAGCTGCTAGGTGATGAAAAGCTTGAGTGAGGCGTTTCAGCGACACAGGTCAAATGGTGTAAACATTCAGCGCACACACACACACATACACGTATATTCACACACGCCAGATGCCCAAAACAAAGGCAGATGGCGGTGCACAGGCGCAAGTTCTTTCCAGTGCTTGGGAGTATATGTTAAACCGCTAAAATAGAGGGAAGTGAGCCCCTGTTGCTCAGTTTCCTCGCTGACAGTCTATGAAATGAATGCATGGAAACGCACAGTGAACAAGTTGCAAAGGTCAGAAGCAATGGCACACCAGGGATTTGTAAATCTAGGCATCCTGACAAGGGTTCTCAGTGGGATCAAACTGTTGTAAAAGGGGCGGGGGGGGGGTTATTACTGATTCTCGTCCGACCAACAGAGCGCTTTTAATTTGTAATATTCACCCATTATCAGGAGAGAGTCCGTTCCATTGGTGGGTGGTCTGTCACCTTCCTTCTCAGTCCCCGACACCCACCCGCAAGTGGAGATAGGCCTGGTTTGCATATTTATAGGGAGGATGTTTGTTGTTGGAGACCTGCTGTTTGGGTGTATGAATTAGCTTAAGTTCGCCAGTTGCTATGGTCACGGATATGGTTGTTTTATTTGAGCCCGTTCAGCCTCTCTCTCACACACACGCACACACACACACACACACACACTCTAACTAAAAAAGCCATACAGCTTTAGAAACTCAAGGAAGCCTAAGGGGGGCAGGGATGTGTGAGTGTGTGTGTGTGTGTGTGTGTGTGTGCGTGTGTGTTTCAAGTGTGTTCAGCTTGTGTAGTGTGATTTTTTTCTTGGGTTCCTGTCCTAGCTTAACCAGCGCCACCATAAAGCTTGAAAAACTGAGCAGAAAACAGAATATTGTTTACAGGCTGAAGCAGAACCACAGGTGACGTCACAGTCCGGGGACACATGGCAGGATGGGAAGACAGGAAAACAAACAAAAACATATTATCGCTGTCATGGGAAAGCTTTGTATCTCCAAAATGTCAACTTTTCAAGAACTAAGAAAAACAGCCTTGTTTTTAGCTCGATGACAAGGCATTTTTGAGTTTGTCTAATGTGGTTTTGAAAGGGTTTCTTCAGCCCAAGAGGTCGAAGAGTTTTCAATTGATGTGAAGACATGAAAATCACCAAAACTGGAGTTATGAGGGTTTCACACCAGAGAGATGCATTAGATAAGCTCTAAATAGCAGTTAGCAATTCGCAGCTGGTTTATGGTGTTTCCAGAATAACCCTATTGCTGAGTCAATCCACCAGCAGCTCTGGTGTGTCTTTTGTATCATGTGGGTGTCAGTGGTTTTCTTACAGTAAATTTCCTCTGTTTCCCATGTCCTCAACTACAGTTGCATTCGGCTACAGCCGAATGCAACAGCCCTGTGCGCTCATGCCTTAACGCTGCTTGAGGTCCTGGAGGTCCCATGGAGGACATATGCCGCAGCAACATGGTGCGGTCATGTGGGCCCGAGCAGAGGAGGGGCGGTCGCTCCAACGCAGCACCCAGGCCGGGACAGCAGAGGAACGGAGGGACCCGGGGGTCTGGAGGGAGTCCAGGCGAACAGACTCCCTCCATCTGAAACAGCTCTCGCTCTTCCTCACTCCATTAGGGGCCATTTACATCAACAGACAGAGCGCGGTACAGGTGCTGCCGGTAGTGGCGTGCGAATAGAGGTGGGGCGGCGAGGCTGAAACGGTGTTACGGCGCTGGATCCCCGTCTGGTTCGCCTTTTACCCTCTGCTGCGGGAACAGCCGTTGGCTCTGTGGGCAGAGCGGCATCAAGGGAGAAAGCAAGACAGAGGAGGGGGGACACAGATGGGAGAGAGCGTGGGAGGGAGCAGGGGGAGGAAAGAGTCTTCTGGATGGTCCACACACACACACACACACACACACACACGCACCCAAGTTTCACTGATAAAACATGTCTAGAGAGATGGGGTTTTTTTGATAGCCAGTATGTGCAAAACAAAGCTTCAGTGTTCCATACAGTTATAGATATCTTTCCTTGAAAACAACCAAACTTACATCGAATCAAAGCCTGAATGTAATAATATCTCCAACACGTACTCATTACAATGAAACACCCATGTGTTGTTGGCTATATTAAAAACCTCTCAAATAGATGTGACAGCCAGAATGTGAAGGCTGATAGGACGAATGTTATCTTTAAAATCCCTAAAAAGCAGATGGTCTTCTATAGTCTATATCAGACACTGACACGGTTCAATTGTCGTTGCAAACATAAGCATGAAGACGAAGAAGTGTGATAATTCTGGAAGGAAGATGTCTGCACTGGATGTATGTGTGTGTGTGTTTGTGTCTGTGTGTGTGTGTGTGTATCTGTGTGTGTGGGAGGGCTGCCCTGTTTTTTTCATCTGTGTGATATTCTGGCTGAAAGAAAGAAATGTAAGCCCACGGACTGAGGTTTGAAGCCGAGCTGCATCAAAGGCTGCAAGTCAGGTTTCAGATCTGGTCCCAGGCTCAGAGAAGTTTCATTATGTGCCACACACTGCCAACTGTGCGATGAGAGCGCTCAGGCCTTGAAATCAAAATAATATGATGCAAACATTCCCTCTGTTCTCTATCACAGAAGAATATCAAAACACACAAATCTACAAATATTTTCACATGGTTTGCTTGGTGCAACAGCAACCTGAGAGTTGTTTTTATTTGAACAGCGTAATAAGGCAGAAATGTGCCAAACACAGATTCACGCAATTGGTTGTGTGAGTTACATTAGCGCTACGTCACGTACCGCTTTCCACCTCTGTGTGCATGTGCGTAGGTGTGTGTGTGTGTGTGTGTGTGTGTGTGTGTGTCAGCCTCTATCCTGCACACGCCCCACCTCACCCATTTCCAGACAGTTAACTCTTTGGTTTTTCAGTCAGCGATGACACACAGGATGCTCCTGAAAACGCAGCGGGGGAGGGATGGATGATGACATGTGACCTGTACTGTAATTTTAGTGACTAAGCCATTCGTGTTAGTGTCTACTATATGCAACCCGTGTGGAGTATTGCATCAAGCTGATGCGGAGACACTGAATGGAAAATTGTTAACAGCAGGTGTGAAGTCAAGGGAGCTGTTTAAGGCGCACATGCAGAAACACCCTCTTGTCATGGGACACAATTAGCTTACTGAGCATGAGATCTTGGCTGAGCCCAATCAAGCTTTCACTCTGGCTCAATAAAGGGAATGACATTGTTATATAGGAGTGTAGTCATGCTAATACGCTGTGACCTTTGTCCAGTACAGGCTTGAACGTGGGATTTCTGATCTTAGCCCTTTAATGGGCTTTTATGCTATCAGATGAGGGTTTTAGCATCTATTTAAACCCCCACAAAGCCTGTGTGGCTTGATATGTGTTAAAAAAAGAAACCTTTACTTCCTTAACAATAATCTAGTCCAGGGCCTGTTGATGGAAAATGCAGAATGTGTCTGTGGACTTTTGCCCTCTCTGCACACACTGTAGTGGAGCAGGATTAACAGGCCTAATCCTGATTACATGTGGAACCAAAGTGGTGCTAGGCGGGCTACAGTAACCAAGAGACCTTTGGCCTAAAGGATGGAGTGGAGGGTCGGGGGTGGGGGTGGGGGTGTGTGTGTGTGTGTGTGGGGGGGCTTGGTCACTCGCACATAGGAAGAAACAATCACCGTCAATAAGATAAACAATTCCCAACCCTCTCTCTCCTCGTCTCTTGTTAGCTTTTTTGATTGATGATCACGCTGAGCCACACTTGCAGGAAATGCTCCATCATGTTCAACACCGCTGTAACTGAGCTGCTGTTTTCATTGTCAGAGTTTTCCTCAAGCCTAAACCCTAACAGTGTCAGGGTTCACCAGGACGGGGAATACTATATAACCATGAGGCTGAGCATGGAAGTTCAGCAAGCGGACCTTACTGGGTAAAATCCTCCAGTAAGGTCTGTCACACTTTGCATATTAGATAACAGAGAATAATATTACAGTTAACAAGGTTCTCCCAGACTTGCACCCTGGCAACCCTCCAGGTCAGAGACTGTGCTGGCTCCAGTGCCACAGCCCATTTAACACTGAAAACAAGTTTTATGAGCCACAAACATGACTGTAAATGCAATGAGAGTGAGGAGTCCCATCTGACAAGAACCAGGTCCCAGCCACATATTGAAAGCATTTTGGTTATATCCCGAAAACATCACTTTGATTGGGGGATTATCACTTTGAGGCTCCCTCCCTCAGTTGAGGAATCGCAAAACACATGTTGCTGATACTTTGTTCCTCAAGTGTCAAGTTTAAAAATGAAAATAGGTTGATGCAGGGGAACTGGTTTAGTCAATCAAATCTAATGTTTTCATTTCAGGAAATGTGATACAATTCCTTTTATTTCACTTGACCATGCTATATGGTTGAATTGAACAAGGAAGAGTATACTTTTCACCTTCCTAGTTTGACCGTTAAAAACAAAGTGTGTCTTGGTGTTCTCAGTGATTGCTCTTGGAAGTCTTCCTTGGATTTGCTGCCCAGGCATTGGTGTGCCATGTATTACATCTGATCCCAAGACAAACAGTCCACCCACTGATAGATACACAAGTAAACAAGAGGAAAAGGAAATGAGAAGATTATGAGATGGATATTGTAGCGGCTTAATCGACCACACTATGGAGGCCAATAGTTTCATTTGACTGTGAATGTGTGAAACGTCCTTGAAAATGAAGGTTTCTCAAAGCAAATTATATTTTATGCTCACAATTTTGCAAACATTCAAGTACAATTGAAAGGCTGCACCCAGCAAAATGCAGTGCGGGGTAGTAATTACCCTACTATGACTCATTATAGCCAAGTCTTGTTACTTAAAATTAGAAAGTAGTTAATACAAACTGAAATCAGTAATCCTAACAATGCACTAATAAATATATTATGGAACGTCCAAACTATAGCTTTTCCTTATACAAGGACCTACATTTCTAGAGGAGTCATAATGTTCTTATTTACTGTGCAAATTTGGTCCTTCATGGCCTGTAGCACAACGCATGGCGTCAGTCTGAGCATGGCTGGTTGCTTGTTGGGTCAGGAGGATCGAGATGTTTAGGTAAGATGGAGCGATAGAGGGAGGAAAACAAAGAGAGAAGAGAGAGAAGCAGCCAGTTGGCTGACAGGCCCGAGGCCATGAGCAATAAAAGGCCTGAGCCACTATGATCAGAGAGCATGCAGATGATAACTCTATAAATAGCAACATGCAGCAGGAGGGACAAAGGCTATTTCCTTCAAAATGGTGCAAAAGGGTGGTTGATTTTCTGCGTTGTCGTTAGCACTTTACAACATACCACTTTTGGACTAATGATCACTGCATTTCTTTTCCCATTTTGATCTAAAGACATAAAACACAAGGTATGATTGCTAAACATACATTGCCAGGAGGGTTTGTGCACAATAACATAAAGAATTTAGTACTTCAATATTTTGCCAGAGATGGGAAATTTAACAATGACAAAGCAACAATAAATCAATTATTGTAACCAAACATTTGTCTTTGATCTTTTTTGGTGCACAGACAAAACTCCCCAGATGTATATTTTACAATGATGCCTTTTTGATTTGAAAATAAATTGTATGCATGATTAGTGTTCCAAAGAGTGCTATCAGCTAAACACGCATTTTACAAAATTAGATGTTGTTTTGCACGTCATCCAGTCTATTACATTCTGTTCGAACTGCAGGCCTGTTTGGTTCCTTAGTGTCTGCTTGATCAGCATTCTTTAACCATACCAACCCCTCTTAGCGGTGTTCTTGGCTAAATTTGCCACTGTAACTGAGATGTTTGTCAAACCGAATAATTGCAGCTAATGGCAAACACCAAAAAGCCACAACATCTTTTTATCCAAGTTCAATTTATCTTCTGACGAGAGCGAAGGAGAAAGCAGGACTTCTAAAACTGTGCAGGTAACGGGGCGATAAACTTATACTGTTCATGTGCGTGCACTGCTGCATGTTCCCTTTCCGTAAGGCACCAAGAGTCCTTGCAAGTTTGAGGCCAACTTTCTTGCAGGTATTTGCTTTATTGCATTCATCTCCACTGAGGTCAAGATTATGCTCACACAACAAAACTTAAAGAGACAAATCCCCAGTGTCAGACAACATAAAACACTATAAAATGAGCTGCAGATGAACAGAGTTCAGTGGCTCGGTGCAGTGATATCACTTCATAGTGTGACGGCCTACAGTGATAAGAAGTGTACAAATTGCATAACTTTTCTGTTATTACCCCAGAAATAGTCCTGAAGTGTGGCCCAAATAGAGATCAGACCTGACCAGAGAAAAAGCAGCCGCTTAGCTGTTGTGAAACAGATGAACTGTATGTGTGACTGTTCTATATTCTCACTATGACTGTACAGAGGCTGCAAAGAAGAGCGCAGCGAGGCTAATTTGGTCTCCGTTCACTGCACTATCGCCCCATATCACCATAAAGCGGGTACAAATGAACGAGGATAGCAAATGATATTCTGTTTTGAAAAGCCATCAAACCTCATAAATAAACCATCATATTCCATTCAGCTTAAGGAGTGACACAAGAAAAAGAAAATATCCGCCCTCTTCTATTTTGTATATTGTGGATTAAAATTGCATGGGAAGAGAGATCATTAATAGTTTCATTGGCAAGCTGCCTCGCCTCATACATGGATATTAACAAACAGGACACAAAAGGCAGCTAATACAACACAGCAGCCGTCCACATCACCCTGGCCTTTGCACCTGTCTGCATGATGGGAATATTGAGTGTTTTTATCATAGCAGGTAATATTAACCTGGACGGGAGTTAACTCTGTTCAGATAGCAATTTAAAATAAAGTCATGCATGCAAAACGCAGATAGTCAAAACCCAGGAAATAAAAACTCTTTCATAAAGTCATAGAGTTTCATTTGCAACTGAATGTGGTTTCTGCATTGGCTTCTGATCGGTCTGGTTAACAAATAGTGATCACAGTTTTCCTAACTGTCAAATCATCCTCATTCATCTGTACCATGAATTTTCAGTGTTGTATTGAGAGCTTGGTTTATTTACTTGACATGCATAAATAACTTTGATGCACAAACAACGGGGAGTATTTCTGATTCAGACTCCTCACAACAGGCCGTAAGCCTTTACAAATACATCTGGTGATCAGTATCATCAGCCTGAACCATCAGAGTTTCATCATGATGTGTATATATTTCATTTTGTTATCTTTGGTGTATTTCCCATTGTGTTGGTTTGGCTGCTAGCGGCCGGGTTATGCCAGTTTCACACCTTTTTTTCTGAATAGTTTCCCTGCAAACTTCTTCACATTTACAACAGCAGCCTGATAAGAATAGGTTTAACTAAAAAAATGTCTAAAACTTTGTGAAACCTTGCAATATTTGAGAAAACAGGCGGCAGCACAGGCCCCACTCTGTGGGGATACTGTGTGACACTCATTACCAGCTCTACAACAAAAACAAAATGTGTGGTTGTGGTTCTCATGATCTTTTATTTCACCATTCATACTAAGTCACTTCCTTCACATAACACCTTTGTGATTTCTTCAGAGTCTGATGGCACAGATATATCTAATATCTCTGCTAGTAATATAAACTGCCTGTTTTCTATGACCAGTGAAACCTACTGTGCATTCATACCCTGCACTCTTGCTGACAGATTCATGGCTCTTACATTTCTCTATCAATGTTGACACCTTGCTCATTCCTACAATTTAACAGCTGTGAGAATTAAGCAAGGCCTTGGTTCTGATGGGTTTTCCCCTCTAACGTTGCCCTACAGTGAATCAAGAGCCAAAGCTACTGCCTCTGCCACCTGTTTGCCTTACAAATGCTATTCAAATTGAAGCTGATTATTTAAACTTTTCCAAGAAAGTGTGTGTTCTGCAACTTGACCTTTTTACTATATGTTCCTCAACATCATATAACACTGTAGCTCATTTTAGACTGTCTGGTCTCATAAACCAATTAATAATTGGTAATAATAATTGACATTTCAAACAGGAATATTACTCTGGAAATCTAGGCTTATGAGAAAACATTTCCTGGATGTTCATAAGTCTTACAGGATGACTCGGGCAGGAAATGAGCACAAAATGCAACCCCGGGTATTTCTGCCTCGCCTCGTCTGTTCTGCAACGGGCTCAACACTTCTCGGGAATAAGTGATGACTGTCGAGTCCACGAGCGCGAGCGCTGAACGTGATTTACCTCACGATCCGAATACTTTGCGGGAGTTATCAAATCTGGCAACCCAAACAACAGCCAAGTTCAACGTAAGAGGCACGCCCGTCAACACGTCTCTGTGCCAATCAGCAGCTGCTTTTCTGGGTGTCAAACCAATGAGCTACGAAGAGGGCGGGGCTTGCATGCTGTTGCTAGGGTAGGGCCGTGATGGCTTCTGCGCTGCACAGCCAATCAAGACGCACCTCGCCGCTACACCGCCTGATTGTTGGCTGAGACAGGCGCTGACGGACCGCCCACAGGCTTTTCTCATTGGACAAAACAGCGATCACTCAATTCCTGAGTTTTAGTTATGTGCTGTTGATATTACTGTAGTTTGGAGTCACCAAGACTCAGAACTGAATATAGACGCACATATCGGTCTAAACCAGTTTTAATTTTCATTCCATTACAGCGTTATTTTATGACTTGTACATTTGTGTAAATAGATTTTTTTTTCTATTTTTTATAACAAGACAACAAGATGGAACTTAATTCTCTTTTAATTCTGCTGGAGGCTGCAGAGTACTTGGAAAGAAGAGACAGAGGTATTTCACGCCAGATTGCCAAGTTGACAGGCTTTCTGATCATATTTTTTCATAATTAGAGAATCGAAACTGTAAATGTTGTACCCGGTGTAAAGTTTTAACGGGCTCTGCCATAGTGCAGATATGATGTCACTTTATAGACAATGGGACACTAGGCGATGGATGCAAACTGGACTCACCAGCCATAAAATGTCACAGAAAAAAACTTAAGTTGTCAGCTATTATTTGAAGTATCGTATCTGTAGCTGTATCATTTCTAAGGAAGGCATAAACAGAATGAAGTGTTTTTCTACTTGCCCTATGGAAACGAGTAAAGCCATCTGCTGTTTACTAGAGTGACATTGAAAATATTACCCATCATCATAATGACAGATACTCATAAATGATCATGTAACATTAACAATTGATCTAGCTAGGGTATCTGGCTTTACTCAAGCCTAGTCTATATTGGGAGCGATTACACTGATGATTGACCGATCACGTATTTTTCTCCCGTAATGACACACATGACATTTGACAGTTATCGTGTTTTACCATTCGCCAAATGCCTGATTCACAGCTGTAGCCTATATATTTCCCTGCAAACACTACAAGAAATTAACACTCATTTCTTTTTCTTTTTTTTTTGTTTGCTTTGTCAATAGAGGCAGAACACGGCTATGCGTCTGTTTTACCGTACAATAGCGACTTTTCCAGAAAGAAAACGAAAGCCTCGCCAATTTCCAGAAAAACTCAGAACAATAGGTAAATATAATTCTTCTTCTTATCGCCATTGCCCGGCATAGACATGGCTACAGCTGAACAGAGCCTGTTTTTTTCCCCCACCGCCACCCCATTCATGCACCCTGCCATCTTTCTGCTGGGCTTGGCTCTGTTTTGGTCTCTTATAAACACTGCCACGCGTACACTGTCAACTCTGCTGCTCCCACTCTCTCTTTCAGACACCTAACCCTCCCCGCCGTGAAAAACAGCCTGCATGCTGCTCTCTTTACATGCCGCCATTCTCACGCACTTATTCCCACCATTGGAAAAAAGAACTTTGAAATGTCTTTGTGTGTGTGCGTGTGTGTGTGCGTGTGTGTGTGTGTCTGCAGCGCCAGCGTCTTGCCTGACTTTAAAAGTATACCGTGACAGTTTAAAGTCGGGAGCCCCCCTGATAGACCCAGTTTAGACCACAGACCCCTATTTCATGCAGGTTTTCACCTAGCGACCCCCCATCTGAGAGTCTTGTTGTTTGTCTGTCTCGTGCAGGTGAGGAGACAGTACAGAGAGTGAAACCTCTAATCATATAGTCCTTGGTTTTCACTCTCTGTCAGCGAAACCGTATAACGAATGAAATTAAACTGTCCCTCGCGTTGTTTTGGACCCCCTGGAACTCCCTTACTGATCCCTTGAGGTCCCCAGGACCTTAGCTTGGGAACCACCGTCCTTTACAGTGTTTGTCACATCCAGACAAGGAGGCTACAACGCAAATTGTTAGACTTGTAAGTGGGACAGGCCAGTGTTTTGCACAGAAATGCTTGAGGGGAAAGAAGGTGTAGCTGCAGTAGCCTATCACATATCTACTAGTTAAGGTTGTTTTTTTTTCATGCTGTTGTTTTTGCCAGAAACATTTACATGATATATCATGCTCAGTCACTCCTTGTGCCCAGCTCCATTTCCAAGCATGTCAACAACAAAAATTAAATATATTCCTATAGTATATGTTTAGGGACACACAGTGTGTAATTCCTGCAGAGGCTTATAGTTTTGCTGTGACATTTGTATAGTGTCCTTCTAAAATGTACTAAATTGTTACTGTAGTTTGGTTTCACAGATGAGAATGCAGCCCCTTCCACATTCCTTTGATACTATCATTGATAGGCTGACAGAACTGTTTGTGTGTGTGTGTGTGTGTGTGTGTGTGTGTGTGTGTATGTGTGTGTGTGTAGGGAGGGGTGTATGGGGATGTGGCAGGTGGGTGTGGTGGCTGACAGAGACCTTAACATTCATTGCCCTACAGACCAAACCCCTGGGCTTTATGGAAGGTCTGTGGGCCTTAACCTGGCTGATCTGGATTTCCCTCCTTTTTCTTTTCTTTTTTCTTTTTTTCACTAACGTCCCATTACAGTGCAGTAGCCTACAGATTCCCCCTATTCGCTCTATACTCTCCTATACTCGCAGGCGCAGAACATCAGCAGGAAAACGTAAGGATACTGTAGAGTACGCTGAAATAAAAACTGATGTTCTTTAACTGGAACAGCAATGCTATTTTCAGTTAAACAGAATTTAGCTGTTACTTATAAACTTATAAACATATATACAGTGCTTTGCTTTGTAGAGTCCAAAACTGACTTAACATTTGATATGATGATCCAATCTGCAAATTAAATTGGAAAATATGTTTTGATTATGTTGCAATATGTAGGGCATGTGAAAGAGAGCGGTTGGCAGCCTGTTTCTGCAGACAGAGAGAAGAAACCCTGGTGGAGTTTCCTTGTTTACTGGTCGGCTGTTGTTAAAGCAGAACTCCTCTGAAAGACTTCGCTCTGTTAAAAAGCGCAGCCAGTGTCAGCCAGTGAGACCTGGAATTGTATTAACAACGGTTATTACACGCTCACCTCTCTGGCACAGCAAATATGACATTAGAAAAACAAATAACTTATACAACACTTTTTTGTGTCCCCTGAAATCCTTTGTGCTTTGCAGAGAGTGTGTGACGAAGACGTCATGCATGGGGAAACGTAGATGTCATGAGGAAGAAGCTCTGCCAGTTTTCATCCATTACACCCCATATAAAAGTTGATGTAAGGGTAATTTCCAGCCCACTGCTGTCCTGACTTTGCACAGTTTTACAGCCTCTGATCATCAATACTCAGTTTATGACTTGAGGCCACTGAGTCATTTGCATGACACACCGACCCTTTACATAACATGTAAAGATGTGTGCATTAATCTGCTGTTATTACAGGTCTGTGCGCAGGTCCTTCCTGCACGAGCTGTCGTACAATTTCCTGGTCGAGCCCTATGCTTTGCCTGTGACGTTTCCCCAATTTGGGCATGTTTGACTGGGACAACTTCCTTCCTGATGCAGCTAGATAAAGCGCTTCTCGTCTGCTTTGTCGGCCTTTTAAAAAGGGGAGTTGCCAGGTTGCGTCGGGCCACTGGTCCACGCAAAGTCCCACGGTCCTTCTGGGTCGATTTGGTGCAGATGCGGCGTGATCTAGATGCACTGATGATGCCGACTCGGGGTAGCGGTCTTCGCCTCCTCCGCCGTTAACTGTGACCCTTTTCGTGCAGCTTTTTCGAGCTGCGGTCCAGAAGCCTCAGCCTCCTCGGCACAGCTGTGGGAACCGCTGCTTCGCGAGCACAAGGGCTCTCAAAGACGGGGAAAATCTGAAAAGGGTTGTTGTCAGTCTGGCCCTTTGTTGTTTCTGTTTTGGTTTTTATTGCCTTGGTATCCATGACGGTCTCAGTGTCTGACATGAACAGAGGGTTTGTTCAGATGGACTGCGGTGCCCTCGCTGCTCCCAGTCGCAGATCATAATAGGCCTCTCCTCGGAAAAGCCCACGTGCTGCGGAATTCTGCAGCGTCGAGGCCTCCAGACGTCTGAGTGTGTTTTTACTCATGTCAGTGCTGCTGTTCACTCAGCATGCAGCAACAACAGCAGTGCGCGCGTGCTGTTTGTGTGTGTGTGTGTGTGTAAGGGAGGGGGGGGGTTTAGTGTCACGTATCCTGCTCTCTCTGTGGGCCATTTTTGCCCTCTGTTGACAGCACTCTGGCAGATGTCACACAGACACGTCCACGGAAAGGGATTTTGTTTTGCACCCTTATTCAGAGTTTTGAGTAAAAATACATGAGATGAGCAGCACTGTCAGGTTACAATAGAACGCGAATGGTCCCTCTGTTTTGTATTTATTTCGGGAAACGTATCAACCTCTGTGATATATTTTAGTCCATGCGACGAGGTCGGCAGAGTGATGCAGGCCCGTGTCGTCAGTATTTTTCTTAAGCGCTGCCAAGCATGTGTTTCCTGGCAAAAAATAATCACTCTCCATTTTTGCACAGTTGTCATGTAAACCTCTTGGACAGAGAGTCTGTGTCTCTGTTGCTCTCTCTCCACTAGGACGAGATCAACCTTCTGCATGCAAATCAACACTGCAGTCTTTGACATTTTGGGATGCACTAGAATCCTATCAAGTGCGTATTTGTGTTGTTTTCACCGTGAAGCTGCGTTTCAGCAATTAACCAGTGAATATGCAGTAATAACCGAGATTGAGGCGGTCGTGGAGTGTTTTAATAAGGCAGGGCTTTACAGGCGAGACTGTACTGTTAAAGTATTCAAAGCCCCAGAGCCACCTATAGCTGAAGGAAAGGGAATACGGGGAAAAGAATTGGGCCCTCCTTTGATCTCTCAACACACTTTTTCCCCCTCCAATACAAATGTCATTCAGCTCTACTGCTTCCTGGCATATCCTTCCATACTTTTCGCTTTCATCTGTCCTGCATTTAAACCAAAACACTCACTAACCAAGCCATTCACCTTGGGGATTTTTCGGTGCATCTCACCCTCACTTTCACTTTGTATTCCTCTCCAGTTCCTCTTGCCATGTGCTAGGAAGGCCGTGTCGTCGTTTGACAGTATCTCAGCACTTGTTGCCCTGGCACTCATCCATGTCTTTTGTTTATTTGCCCTTTCAGGTCGTCGCACAACGAGCTGGAGAAACACAGGTAAGGAGACAGCCGAGGTGCTTTGACCCAGTTTATTTGTTTCCCTGCCCATCTCTTGTATCTTGTCTTGTTGGTGTGCGTGTCTCGCCCCGCACAGTGACTGGGACTCTGACTCCCTAATGTACTAGGTGAAGGGGTGACGGCTGCAGGTAAACGATATATTCCTCTAAATCAAAAGCGCCAGAACCGCAGTCCGCACCGAGTTTGCCGTCAAAGTGTTTCCTCAATCTCATTTTAGAGCCAGAGATTTGATCAATGAATTCCTCGTGTTTGAAAACAGATGAAAAGCTGATTTCAAAGAGTGCCTTCATGTTGATTAGATCTGTCTCCATTTCATGGATGAAACTCGTTACCTTGTATGGCGAGGGAATCCTGTCAGTAATGTGATAATCCTGCACAGACTGACGGCGGGGATGGAGGGGGGTGGGGAGGGGTGGGGGGTTTGGCGAATCTGGCCTCGCGTGTCACTTCTCCTCACTGAGAAGCCCACAGTACCCACGCCCAGTGCTTCCACGCTGCTCCCAGCATGCACCTTGCTCACACTCGCCAGAGCTCGCAAACACAGTTTTTTCCCTCCCTCCGGGGTACAGCAGCGCTCAGCCAGCGGTGATGTGATACCCTCGCTCATTAAAGGCGCAGACGTCTGTTTTGACTCCGCCAAACAGGCAAGTGACATCACAGATCCAAAGGGGTCTCCAGTCAGGAAGCAGGGCCCCGCTTTGAATCCGCCGCCTTTGTACAACAAAGCCTTGTTTCTTAAGAGAAGAGGGTTTGGTGGAAGTAGAAAAAAACGGTTTGTGAATTATTTTTGGTACTTCTTCGCTTCATGGTCGGCCCCCCTCTCTCACTCCAACTGCTCTCACTGATTCTTAAAAAAAAATGTCCGCCGGAGAGGATTTAGGAAACGGCTGATGTGGCTGTCAGCGCGTTAGTCGGGCCTGGAATGGGTGTGTGTATGTGTGCGTGACACACTGTCACTCACGTTGAGAGCTTTGGGTTTGCCAGTCACATGCCTGGGAGTGAGTAATCGACATCTGTAGTGCAGTGAAGAACAAGTAAAGACATATCCCTCCCTGACCTGACGGAGGAGCTGACGCTGATTATGCCGCGGCTGTTGAGACACAAGTGTTACCTCATGTCCGCTGGGTGTGGTTACCAACGTAATGACGTCCAGTCACACTGAGAAATGCAAGTGCCGGTAAAGTGTTCCATAATCACCTTGCTCACTTCCCGTGTAATCACCATGACCACAAAGAGGTTATTTTTTGACATAGCGTAACTTACAGTATTGTGATGTTAGAAAAAAAGCTGCTACTTCTCCTTCTGGCCCACTGATTTATGGCTGCAGCTGTAAGAGCATAAATAAATAAATTCAGATTCAAAAACAGAGCGCTGCTGTTCCATGGTGGGTCAAATGCAGGGTAGTTTGAATATTCTGCAACATCACGCATTTCCCATGCCACAGTGCACCATAGGGGACAAACCCTGGCTGACAAAATGAATCATTATTTCAGTTTTAAGAGATAATTTAGACCTGTCATATTCTTCCTTGTTTCTTTCCATGACTGTTTTGTTGCCCATCTAGGGGAGAGTAGGCCGTACCTGTCTGTAATGACAGGCCCTGCAGTATCTTTGCGATCCATTGCAACATAATGCCTGCTGATTTAATCCCTGTCTGGACCTGTGTCCTCAAATTACACGGTTATTATTGTAGCATACAGGTGTTAAAGGTTGAGATGGTGAGGTTTCCAGGTTTTAGCACGAATACCAATTCATGTCCTGGTCGCCTTTGCAGCGTGGGTAGTTAATTGTTGTACTGTGTGTGTGTGTGTGTGTGTGTGTGTGTGTGTGCAGTGTATTATGCCTTGTTCCTGTTACTGATATGCTACTCATGAGAAAGCCAGCAGTTTATTTTTGAATCCGTCTTTAGCTAAGGAACGTTGCAGATGCTTGATTAATCCAACGTTTTCAATTCCCCGGGGTTGAACTCAGTCTGCTGCTGATCCCCGCCTGCATGCGATGCAAGAAAACCAAGAGTCCTCAGCTGTCCCGGTTCAACCAGTTTAATGAGTGTATGCCCAGTTCAGAGCATAGCATCCACTCAGAGCTTCAGCCCTCGTTAATCTGCAGCAGGCCCAGTATCAGTTCCAAAAGCTCAACCTCCCTCACGCCCTCAGACGCCACTCTGGGGAGGCGCTGCTTTTTTTAGCCCTGAGTCACCCTCTTTGTTTGGTCATGTGTTGTTTTGGTTGGTTCACGCTGGTACAGCACAGACTGCCCACAGCCATCCTTGTAAGTTCACGAGGTAGCCAAGGTGCCGCTTGATTTTCTTCCCTGGTTTAGACCCGGGGGCAATGCAGCATTTATTGTGAATACTTGAAACAGCGTAGGGAGTGGTTCATCTATTTGATGTTGCACAATCCTCTCCACTTTCAAGGGAGTGCAAGTGTCAGGGAGGATAAAGCAAGCAATCTCAAGTACTCAAAATATTTGTGACTGCATCTGTCAAGTTTTCCCTGTTTCTCCATTCCCAGGCTGCATGGCTACTGGTCATGCTGGGTGTCTCTCAGTAGCTCGTGCGACCGACTGCTGTCTTGGCTGCTATACAGGATTGGCCATGTTGGTGTCCTGTTATCAGAATGAGGCATCTGGATGGGTGACAGCAGCGTGACCACGGGGTCGTCTGTCCCGACGCAACCTGGTTATCTGCTGGAGACTGTGTGCAGCCATGACAGCGCTGTGCAGACCGTCTCTAGAGTGACTCTGCTGTTTTTTTGGGTTTTTTTCCCTTCTCATTACATTCACCAGAGTGTCACAGGCCTCCGCTGCTGAGAATCAGCATGACATTTCTCTGAAACCACATGCTACGTGGTTGGTCTTCAATGGCATCGCTTCCTTCCCATTTCTGACTTCAACCGCTCTTGATCACGCTTATGACGACTTGTCCATGCCACCAGTTTCCTTTTCTGGCAACACCGTATACGAAACTACAGTTGTGTTTTTTTTTCCCCATTATCACACCTGTTTACTGGAAATCTGAACCCAGCCTCATAGGGTTGAGTATCTGGTATGTTTGCTTTCCTCAATTGAGAAAGGATTTACAAACCTATTTTTATCTCTCTAGCCACAGACGCCACCCATGCCAGCCCGGTGTTCTTGGTTTCATTTCTGAGATCACAGATAATTACGGTCATCGGAGTGTTTTGAAAGGACGGCTTCCAAAAAAATTGCATCCAAGAAATGTCTTCATCAATCTCTCATAAGCTAGTTTGTTGTGATAGTGAACATATAAAGCTATGGAGCATAGTTGTGCCTTGTGTGTTAGATTGCCCAGTCAGAACATTCTGGCAGCCAGAAATGAAAGTATTTTTTTGACAGAATTGAAAAGAACAAAAAATCCCTGCAAATATCACACAGAGATTTAATAACAAAACATGCAAGTGTACATTCAAACTTACAAAAGGTGTTTGAGATTAAAATGAAAACTATGGTTTATATCTCCAACAGATCCCAGTGCAGATAATGTACAGCAACTGTGCAACACCTATTTAAATTCACATGCACTTCATGGACATGGGAGCAGGCCCTTGGGTTTGTCACGGTCTAATCTTCTCTCTAATTAAATGTATTATCCCGGGGTCCTGTACTCCCTACTGTGATGAATGACTTATTTGGCTTTGAGAAACTCTTCCCCCCCTGCCCCGAGTGAAGCTCTCCTCTCTGTGTGCGGAGGCCGGGCCGGGCAGCGGCAGCACCTCGCTGAGCTCTATGAGTTATGGCAGTGGGACGGGGGGTGGGGTGGTGGGGGGGGTGACCTGTTACTTCACCTCCCTGCCTCCTCGTCTTTGTCTCCCTCTTTCTCCAGAGACCACATCTGTTTTTTTTCTGTTATCTTTTTTTCTCTCCTGATTTTGGCTCTCCCTCTTGCCCCCTGAAAGTATCTGAGTCAGCAGAAACCTGAGGAAATGAGGAGGAGGAGAGCAGAGCACTCCCCCCCCCTTCTCACAGAAGGGCCTTTTTCACTCCTTGCTGGTTGTTCTGCCAAAACTCGTTTTTGCCCCCTTTCTCCTCTGTTGAGGTATGGGGCTTCTTTTGTGACTGCAAATTCCTGGCTTGCCCCAAAACGTTCTGTTTGCTTCAGACGGAGACGGACAATGTTATATGAAAGATAACATAATGGGCCGGTTTATCTTCTGGCTTTTCTTATGTAAGCGTAAGCTGCACAACCATTATGGATGCAGCTCAGGTTAAGGTCATATGTCTTTATCCTACTTTTAAAAACCACAAAGTTCATTCACGGCAGTATATAAGTGGAATGAACAATTTGAAGAGTTTTATGACATTTACGCCTCTTACTGCCAGCTGTATAGGCCAGGTGTGACAAGTTTCTTTATCTTCTTTCCAAATCTAGTGATCTAGTGTATTGTGGCGTTCACATGCTGCCGTGCCTGCACATGGCTTTTGCACTTACCTTGTTCACAAGACACTCCACATGTCTGCGGTGACTTATGAGTCATGGATTGTTTCATATGGGCGGCTTACATTTCAGACTAATGATCTATTGTATGTGGTCCCATGTAGGCCGTGTAAGTAATTTGTTTTAAATGTATGAATGCACACATGAAACAGGTGAATGTGCACTTACAGTTAGAAGTGATACAGTAATACAAACAGTTACTGAAGTTGGCAGATATTGGCTACGGACAATCTGAAGTGAAACTGCAGTGCTGAAAAGCAGAAGCTGTAAGGGGACAAAGAGTATGAAATAGGCTACAGCTGGACTGTAGAAAGGGTCACAGAGAGAGGTCACTTGTGGAATTTCTCTGCTCCGAGGTCAGTGGGTGTTGAGAGCTGTTTGGCTCAGACAGGTCAAGCCCGGCCGTGGTCCCAGACCGGCCGCTCATATGGTATCTATTGAAGACTGTGTGTTTGCATAATCGTCATGGCTGCACATGGTGTGTGTACTGAATAAATGTTGTGTCTTTGGGTGTGTGTGTATGCTCATGTATGTGGAGATGTTTGAGTGTGTGACTCTGCACAGTGCAGGCCTACATCTCAGTGAGAACATTCCCTCCTCCGTCTCAGGTGCCGCTGCTGCAGGGCACTGCGCACCACTTTTCTGTGTCAGTAAATCATGTTCGCTGCCGCAAAGCAGCTGATGCCATAAAAATACCTAAAAACATAGGACACATTCTAACACAAACTGCACAGATACCTTTGGAAGTGTGCAAGGGCCAAGAAAAATAATAGATTGAACAGAAAAGGAGGAGAGCCGGGAGGGAACGGGTGAAGAAAGACAGGACGAGGCAATGACCGTGCCATGGTTGTGGCCTCAGCGCCGTGCGCCTGTGGAGGAGGTGGAGAAATTCTTCAGCATTGCTGGAGGGAGGGACGGGGCGGCTGTGTAGGACGTGGCTGCTCTGTGTGCCGAGCAAGCAGCCTGAAAATCAGGTCAGCGGAGCACGCACACATACGCTGGAATGTTGAGTTAAGTAAGAGAGGCGGTTTAGGGGGAGAGCGTGTGGGTGGATGGGGGTCACAAAAGCAGCATGCCGTTTATTACTAGAATGCTCTGCAGCCACATCGCCATTCGCTGCTGCTTGCATTTTTGGCAAGCATGCAGTCACAAGTGAATATTTGATGGCTGTTATTGTGCATTGATACTGTATATCAAACTCAGTAAGAGTTGTTGGTCGGTTCTGCTTTCCTTTCTCCTTTATTCAATCTAGTTTATTTATTGTATACTGTAAAATCTCCTTTAGGAATAAATACCTTTAGTGCCAGCATGGAAGCTTCTCCCATGCCATACCTCGTGTTAATCATTGACAAGGATTCAGTATGAAACCAGAGCTGCCCTATTTTACCAGGTCCCCATGTCAGGGGAATGTGTTTATTGAGCTTGCTGAACTTGTCTCTGCTAGTCTGTCCAACATTTGCAGATGTAGATTTCAATTTACTCCTTATTTACCAAAGACATACATGCAGTGGAGGGCAGTTAATGGTCAGGACTGTCATTTTCACATTGTGTTGAAACAACACAACTACACCAGGGAAACCTTTCCTTATTCCCTCTCATTCTCCTCTTTAAATTGCATTCAACATCTGTTTTTCAGTTAACGCAGATGTAGGCTGACTACGTCGAGGGAAGAATTTTGTAATGATCCGTGCCTATTTTTTGCTCAGGGGATTGTTTCAGTTTTGGAAAAAATCAAATGAATCTAATTCCAAGGCATTCCCCTAACACGCCCAATGGAAATTCCAGTTTGCTATGTGGAAATACTACCAAGGAGTGAACAACAAACCACTTCATTTGGTTGTTTCCTGTTGTTTAATCACCGCTGAAGTATGCAGCTTTTTGTTTTGCTTTAGCAGCCTAATCCTACAAGTAGCGAGGAGACTACGCCCCTCCCTCCCTCCGTCTACAATGTTGTTGTGGTATACTGATCCAAGTTTCTGTTTGCAGCTTGCGTGTGAGAGCAGAGTCATGTGAGACCGAGCTCCTTGTTCCTGCCGTCAGGAGAATGTGTTTATGGGGGACTTGTATCCGTCTGTCTCGCCTCACAGTTGTCACTGCACACAAATGCTGCCAGTGGGTGTGGCATCCTCGATGACAGAAAACAAATACAGTTTGTCCCAGACGAGTGACATTTCGTATCAGCATGATAACAGTCTCTCACGTCCCTCCATCTCTCTCTGTTCTCTCGCTCGTCTCGGTGGCGTGGGCAGCGTGTCATACCACTCTTCCAGTTTCACATGAGCTGGTTCAGCGCCTTCTTATTTTTCTGCCCTCGTGTTTTTACAAGACGGCACATCAGATATCCCCTCTCTTCTTAAATGTAAACATGTGCAGGGCAGGGCTAGAGGGTGACAGGGAGACTGATGAGGGACTGCTGAAAGGCCTTGTGTGTGTGTGTGTGTGTGTGTTGTGTTTGTCTGCTGGCCCCGGGCAGGGTCTCCGTCCCCCCCCCCTCCCTCCGTTCCTCTTGCCCCACTTCAAGCTTCCCTCCATCTGCCTTGTATTCTCCAGGAACCTGCCAGCCAGATGTGGAGCCACTCCACTGGCAACCCCAAATTCCACCACCTCACCATGGTGATACACACACGCAACACAGCCCCCACTTTCACTTCACGTAACAGAGTGGGGCTGTAAACAGACGACCCGGGCCAAATGTAGATATTTTTTTCTTAGGCTTCAGTGTACAATCGGTTTCCCACAAGTTTGGACCAACATTGAAGGACTGATGCTTTAAGAAGAGTTTTGTTTCAAAATGAATGAAAAGGTGATATTACATTTATTGATTGATAGCACAACATAAACAAACAATATGGTACTTTTTAAGGGATAGTAGGGAACTTAAGTCCATGTTTGACAAAATGATAACACTTGTTGAGAACACTAACAGACTGGATCCCCTTTATTTTAGAGACATTGAATGATGACCATCCAAATGCATCAATAGCATTTTGGAATTAAATCCTTCAAATATTCTTTGGATGACCTGCCGGGTTCATCATTTGAGTTGGCAAAGAGGGCTGGATGTGCTGACATTATCTTGAAGTGCCAGAATCCCTGCCTAAAGCTGTTTGTATAGACTAGGCAATGCTTTTCTCTGTTTTCCATGCCTATGTCTTATGGGCTGGAGTCAAAACAAGACCAGGGGCATGGCATGTTTTTTTCCTCTATCCAAAGGTGACTAACCACATTAGCTCCGGGAGTGAGAAGAAACATTGCAGTGGTGTTTCTGATGACCTCTGACCCTAGTTTAGCGGGCTTGGCTCTGCGCCAGACGAGCCACTCTGTCCTGTGCATATGGGCCAAGGAATGCACTCGGTTGCAGCAAGCTCATTAAACAGCGCAGTGAGTGAAGGGTGAAGGCCCTGTGTTTGCACTGGTTCTCCTTCTCAGGCCCTGCCGCTCTTTGTGTGCTCATGTAGTCCTGGTCCCAGTGTGCTGGGAGGCACTGGGTCCTGGGTGACGCTGTCAAGGCCTGTCACTAGGCCAGTGTGTGAACCAGTCCGTTGAAGACCCTGTAAAACTGGCTGTGGTCTTTCACCCCTTTCCTCCTCTGGTGCAGCATACATTAATATGCTCCATTATGCATCAATCACACACAAGAGGTGCAGCTGGCCTTTGCCTTTAGGAAATCCCTCATTTCTCTTGCAGCAAAACAAGATAATTCATGGTTGTTCTCCTTCCAATGCCCAAAGTGTGAGCAGATCTGTGGGAACAGTCTAGTCTATACCCAGTAACCTTGGAGCACAAGTCAGCAGTTTGAATATCTTGTTCCAGTTTCAGCGAGATGCAGTTTTTCTGAGGAAAAAGTTGCCTTTCCTCAGTCATTACTTTGTTTTGGCACTGGGCCCCTAACAGAGAGGGGAGAAGGGGGGAAGGGAGGGGCAGAGATCAGACACAAACCATCCCGTGGTATTTTGCACGTGAGAATGGTCAGGTGGTCATTTCCTTCTGGACATGACTCCACTACAAATAGAGCACTACAAAGAGCAATTTTACTGCCTTTATTCTGTTATTTAATCCTCAAATGTAGAGCAGTTATAGCCCAATTAAATTTTATTTTATAGAGTTGAGTCACAAAAGCTTACAATTCTACAATTGAATGATGATGTTCTAAAATTGATTTGGGCATATGTAAGTGCTCTTGTTTGCTTGCTAAAATGAGAGAAACAACATTGAATTGTAACAGTTTCAGAATGGGATCATTGGGTTTTTTCAAATATTGTATCCCACCATTATTGCCTGCATTTTACAATGAAATCTTGACTTTTACAGTATGTGTCTGAAATTGGTTTGACACCCACGACTGAGTACAACAACAGGAATCTCTTTTAGCCTTGTTCTTGAATACAAACGCCTATGTGGCACCACACCAATATTGCCACACTATGACACTATTCATGACAAGAATATTAAAGACTGCTCTATTTTCAACCCAGACAAATTGGAAAATTTGTGATTGATTCAGAACCATGTGGATCAGGAACAGTGTGGACCGTCTCCCTTCTTTCAAGTACACAGTATTCCTGTCCCGTCCGGTGCCGCGCTTTGCATAGCTGTTTCAGGCGATCTGATAAACATTGCGTGACCAGGGCTTTGGCTCAGGAATAACAAACGTGAGCGAGGGAGGGTCTGCCCTGCTCCAGGTCCGCTGCGCTCTTGAGGAAAAATAGCGAGTGTGTCTCGCGGCGGGAGAGCACGTGCTGCTGGGAGGGAGCTGTCAGGGACACACTGCCAGGTTTCTAGAGCGAGGCGTTTAACCAGGCAGGAGAACAACAGGTCCAGTCTTATTGATATGCATCAGGCGGATGAAGCGTTTGTTAGACAGTCACAATTACAGTTGAAGAAAGGATAGGTTAAGAAAGCCTATCTTAATGCCATCGCATTAAGTACATGGGTCGTGAGGTGCGAGGCTCTGCCAAGACCTGCTGAAACTTTAGTGACAAGAAATGGACTGGAGTGAATTGTTGCCAACACTAAGAGGGTGAGCTAGTTTGATTTGAAGCTAAAAGGTGGAGGAGTTAGGATGTAGAGACAGGAATGCACCAATTTAGAAGCAGTATTACTGTTACTTTACCTAGAAATGCCAAATAATGCAGACATTCATTTTATTTTTAAACTCTCAATGCTGTGGTGAATGTAGGCCTACATCTATGCCCATTTCTATCCTATGTGTGCTGGCTAAATGTGCGTTTAACATACAGGTGGGGACTCTGATGAATAAATAAGTAAAAAATCCAGAGTTATAGGGGGAGGTGGGTAGCCAGGCAGGGTATTTTGGGGAACGCCTTGTTTTTGTTTTTCATCACAAGAGAGGGAGAGAGAGAGAGAGAGAGAGGGGTGCAAGATGGTCGCCCATTGGCTCAAGTTACCCTTGGATGATGTGTATGGAGCGCTGCCTGGTGCAGCTGAGCACACTGTGCTCAAAGAGCCCTTTTTTCAACCAAGGGGAAAGTCATCCACTCGATCGGACCCCACTCCCTTCCAAAAAACACCCCCCCCCCCCCCGTCCCCACAGACCCCTAGCTCCTTCCTGCCCGCTTCCCCCTGGCCCGTGTCCAACTGCTTCATGTGGCTGGGACTGGGGCAGGTTGGAGGTGGGCCCCCACCCCTGTCCTCAGAAGACACTTGTTCTCCAGCGGGGTGAGGGTGTGTTGGTGTTGGCAGGGTGGAGTAGAGGGTTGGAGGGGGGTTCAGAGGAGGAGGGGGGGTGGATCGCCCCCTGGGAGAAGTGGGAATAAAGGACTGGAGCACTTTCACACGCCCCTCTTTGGGAATGCCTGCCCGCACCTGTAGAGAGGTGGAAAGGGCTTGAAGTTTGTTTTCTTTTTTAGGTAAAATCCTGTGCATTTTTTCCATAGCTTCAATTAAATCCCCCAAAATGAAAGATGTGATTATAATTGAGGGCAGTGGATAATTATTTTTGGTCCCTGAGAGAAGATGTCTTCTCCTGTCTGGCTGCCCACAGGCCATCTCCGGGCTTGGCTGACCTCTAAAGGAAACAGACGGGGCTGGTGAGAGGGTCTCACTTTCCCTGAAAACACAGGCGACGCCCTTCCGTAAAAAACGAAACAGGGAAAAGGCTTGTATGTGTGTACTATAGTCTCATGTGTGCTCGCGCTGCAGCCAGCCCCGGAGAGCTTCATTTCTGTGATTAGGTTGTTTTGTGATTGCAGCGATGGCCAGTGGAGGCCTTGTATTGTTGAAGTTTGTTTACCGTTCAGCTGGAGTTAGCCAAGGGAACGGGAGGAAAGGGGGAAGGCTAGCTTGGAACAAAGAAATGCTTCATGCACTAGCTTGACTAATGGAGGATTGAAAGGCCTTTATGAACAAATTTGAATGGACCAAGGAGAGAAAGGGAGGTAATCTACTGATATAAATTTTGCGAATAAAAGTAGTCCATTGAAATCATATACAATATCCGCAAGAAGTCATTGTATGTCCACACAGAGATGAACTTGAGCTTTGTCATTGCTATCAGTGAATTGAACGCCCAAGTGCTGGATGTAGCTAGCTGTTTACTTGTGGATCCGGGGTTGTTGGCCTTTTGGGCTTTGGCATGGATGCAGGGTTTTCTGGGCCCGTGGTTTCTGTCTTGACTCCAGTCAACAGAGCGACAACAGCAGATGATGAACTGCCATGGCCGTCATTTTGGTCTGCGATGACTTTGGCCCGCGATGACTGCGGGTTAAGGATTCTCCCTTACATTAGTGGTCGCCGTTTCTCACTGAAATCATACACAAGGCCTGTGGGAAGTCAACCGAACAGCAGAGATGGAGGGTGGATGGCGGTGCTGCATTAATATCGAGGTCAGTGTGTCATACTATGGCACCCTGCATATGGATTTAGCTGCAGGCGGGTGCGTTGGATGCATGCGTGTGTATTGGAAAAGATCAAACAACCAAAACCTGATTCCGCAGCCAGCGAAACAAAAAACTGTCAGGCCTAGATAAATATCATTATCCCTCAAATCTGTTTGCTATACTATATATGTTGGTCTGTACAGATCTATTCTAAAGGGAGTGTCTGCTGTGTGTGTGCATACGACAGCATACCTTCTCACATTACCAGAGCTTTATCTTCATCCATGACTGGTCCTAAATGGCCGGCCTGTACTCTGCCGGTGCAGCTTGTCACTGGGAGGACGTTTGATGTTTGACTAGCCTTTCCAGTCGCCCTTTCAAATTCGTCCTCGGCTGTCCTGTTAGCGCCATGAAACCAGTCTCTTTCTGTACAATTATATAATATGACAGAAAGCGCACTACCAGAGCTGCCTCTGCTCTCTGCGAGTGTGCGTGTGTGACCTTTGAGCGCGAGCGAATATGTGTGTTACACGTGGGTGTTCAATGAGGATAGGATAGCCCATGTTGATGAGGCAAGATGTAAATGTTGGGGCGCTTACATAACATGCTGTACTCTGCCTTTTGTCATGCATGAGTGGGTTTTGCATTGCAGATGGACAAGGATGTGATCCCACATAGGGATTTGAAAGTGGTTTGCCGGGGGGCCTCCGCGAGCCTCGAGCATGTTTAGCGAGACCCTGCTCCCCACTCGACCCTTTGAACAGACTTCTCATGGTCAAGCCCACAACCAGAACTGAAACCAAACCCGCAGCATCTGCAGCATCAACCCAATCACATCCAGCATATATCAGTAGTCAGTCTGCTAGTGTAGGTGCCTTCCCACTCTTCTGCTGGTGGATGTTTGCTGACTCACCCTGTGCTTGTGTGTTTGCAGACGTGCCAAACTGAGGCTGTACTTGGAGCAGCTGAAGAAGCTGGTGCCTTTGGGTCCAGACAGCACTAGACACACCACACTGAGCCTGCTGAAAAGGGCCAAGATGCACATCAAGGTACTGCAAAACACAGGACTTCCTCAGCGTTGTTAAAAATGCCACTGAACCATGCCACATTCACACATTGTTTATTTGGTTTCTGTTACAACCTAATTGTTCGTATCAGTTTGGATAAGTTGGCTTTTCCAGAACCGTGACCCCTAAACCATCCACTAATATGTAGCCTAGGGTAATACTACTGACCAAGTGCTTGTAGATTCCTCCAAGCCTAGCTGAGCTCCTCAGGAAGTATGTGGAACTGGTCTTCCCTCCGCTGCCAAGCACAAGCTCCATCTCTCTTGTTTCTTTTTGATCTCTGTTCCTCTCCCTCGCTCTCTTCCAGTGGCATAATGTTCTCTAATCTTTCAATCGGAGCTGTTAGAGGCTGGCGTGCGAGAGGAACCATTTCCAAGACTGAGAGAAAAAACGCTCATGCTCAAACAAATGATAAGTCAACAAAGTGAAATATGGAACAGAGGGGGGGCAGCACATTTGGCTGATCTTCAGATATGTGGTAGGAGATAATTGGATTTGGGGTTTGCTTTAGGCCACCTCCTCCTCTATGGTTCATTAACTGTTGCAGCTCATGTCGACCAAGTGACACGTGAGATACTGTCGAGAAAAAGTATGCAGCAGGGCCGTTAAAAAAAAAGAAAAGAAGATCTTACTTCAAACCTTGAAGGAAGGGCTTATGAGCTTAGAACAAGGATGTCAGCGCGATATCATTTAGCTTTCTGATGCTTTCACACATAATGAATGTTAACTTTGTCTTGCAAAAGATGAAATGTAAATGCGGTAGAGTTTAGGACATTCTGTACTGCTGTTGCTGCATACAGGCAGCTGAGACAGTGTGGTCGGTGGAAAATCCAGACGTAGCGCGTTTTAACCCTTCATTTCCTGTTTATCATACATATCCTCCACTCAGACAGTCGACACTAATTCTTGTTATTGTGGTGTTTCTTCTTTTATCACATCCCCGGGGGCCTTGGGTATTAGACTTTGCATTGATTCGCCACTAAAAACCTTTGTATGCAAAAAAAAAAAAGGTTGCAAACCCATTCTCATGTTGAGTATGCTTTTCATAAATGTCACTTTGTGGGGAAAGGGGTGTGTGCACATCCTCTTTATGCATATGCATCAGTTATATTATAGGAAGATTATTTTCTTTACTCTATACTAAAATGACCGAATGACCCCTGATCTCTCTCACAGTCTTTTTGGCCACTTTGGCCACCCATCCCATGTTGAAAGTCTTTGTTGTAATTTACGCTCTTTCACAACTTTAGTTGAGGTGTGACTGGTAGCTGATGGTGAACAGTGCTGCTTTTCCCAAGCTGTCATTTCCATGTGACCCAGTAACAGCATCTGTATGACTTGAATCCAAATTCAAGCAAATGTAACAAAGTATCCTTTAATACTAGGCCTACTACTACTACTACTACTACTACTACTTCTACTACTACTGCTACTACTATTGCTACTACTACTACTACTACTACTAAGAAGAAGAAGAACGCTGCATTTATAAATCAAAATTGTATCGTATTTCACACAGGTTTGATTCAAATTATGTGTGTATGTGAGAGAGAGGGAGAGAAAAAAGAAAGAGGTTGATCTTTGGGTCAAACAAACATTATTATTGACTCCAGGCGTTTGTGTGTGTGTGTGTGTGTGTGTGTGTGTGTGCGTGCAGAAGCTGGAGGAGCAAGACAGGAAGGCTTTAAACGTGAAGGAGCAGCTGCAGAGAGAGCACCGCTACCTCAAACGCCGCCTGGAGCAGCTCTCCGTGTCGGGAGCCGTGGAGCGCATCCGCACTGACAGCATGGGCTCCACCATCTCCACCGACTCCGAGCAAGGTACTGTAGAGCAGCAGCGCCGTAGACTGAGGCTTCAACTGACACTAATACGGGGATTATCACACAGTAGAACCTCATTTATCCCAATTCCAGACATTTTAACTACAGTATATTCTATTATGTGTGTGCAGTTATTTGAATTTCCTCATTGGTGGCCACAGGACCATCCATGCAGGACTTTCTGTAAACCATTTGTATGTGAATGTCATACTATTTTAGGATAGAGTATCAGAACATTTCACTAATTTGAACTACCTCAGTTGCAGTGCAAGACTACTGTGCCGTGTGTGTGCAGTTCTGTCCACTAGTAAGGGCATTGACCTTGGCTTTAAAGCTAAGGCACTGACTTACATGAAATGTAGATCAATATTGTATATTGTTCACAGCTTCAGAGAGAATCTGAGTCAGTGTGGGCCCTTGAACTCTGCTGCTTTATCACTGACCCATACCATGGCTACTGAGAGAACACACTCACATTTAATGTAGATCAATATTGGCCAAGGCATGGCTCCGACTAGCCTTGACCCCCTACAGTGTCAGGCCTGATGTTGTTTCTGAGAAAATCCATGCACATTTGTCATGCATTCATCAGCCCAAGTGCCTTACTAGGCCGACCTCCTAAATGTGTTTCGCTTCCCCTGCCTGCAAATCAGTGTTCAACACTGTTAGTGCTTTCATCTACATGTAAATCCGGCCCGAGCTGTGCTGCTGTTTGCGTTGCTCTTGCTGTCCACTCATAAACTCGGGGCCACACTGTGACCCAAGTGTGAAATCACACAATGCTTAGACCAAGCCTTGTTTGCAGGTGATGCCCCAGCCCAAAGGTCAAGTGTTGAGAGATTCCAGCTAAAGCTCAGCTCATCTACTGACCGTGGGCGATTTTGTGTCAGTATGGCCCACTGTATTTATTTTGTGCAGCCCATCTTGTGAAGATGCCACCACAACTCTGATAAAGGCCAAATGTAGCAAATTTACAGTATTTAGCATCTTACTGTAATGCTCATAATCTCATTGGCTCAGCAGGCAAAAGCTCTAACTTTTGTTGCCATTGTAGGTTTGCATCCAGCTCATTACCTTTGTCACATGTCACCCTCCTCCGTCACTCTCCCCTAATACCCAATGCCACAGAAATGCCATAAAATAAAATGCTAAAACACTACCGCTGGTTTTATTTGAATGACATTATCCTGACACTCCAGCCAATCTTATGAGGCCTGAGGTGTGTCTGTGGCTCGCCAGTGTGTCATGGGCCCCCTGAAATCCTTAGTTAGGACAGTTATGTTTACTAATCCTGGATGTGGTAAACACACACATGCAGTTGTTTATCAATGGAGGGGGATTAGCAGAGGGAGCACAAAGATCCGCCTGTTTGCTCAGAGTTAATGGCTGTCTAAATCCTGGTTTAATCCACAGGCACAGCGAGCTCCCCAGCGTACATGCCCAGAGTTTGGCACAAATAAACTTTTAACATTGTTTCCCCCCACTCTCTCTCTCTCTCTCTCTCTCTCTCTCTCTCTCTTGTCTGTCTGTCTCTGAATAGCGGGAATAATCTTGTGTGTTTGGTTGTGTTTGTGTGCAGAGGTGGACATCGAGGGCATGGAGTTCACCCCCGGCGAGGTGGACAGCGTGAGCGACGGTGAAGAGGAGGACCACTACAGCCTCCAGAGCAGCTCCAGCGACGCCAGCTACACAGCCACACATTCCCACAGACTGCAGCCGCACCACTGCTAGTTGCTACGGCCATGTCCCTCCCCGATCCAGCTCTGATCCTTCCCCGTGCTTCCCCCCCTGCCTCCCCACCCCCGAAACATTCGCATTCACCAACGCCGCCCACTACCTATATCAGGTCAGCCCAAAATGGCGGTACCCCCCCCCCCCCGGCCCCGGCTTTCCAGGAAGCAGATGGGGTTAAATTCCGCTCGAGCCTTCCTGACCCCTCCCTCCTAGACCACTGACCCTACCTCACCCTACTGTATCCTGCCTAAACCTGCCCCTCCTGACGCACCCTGCCCTCCCACTGTCCACACAACCCCTACCTAGTGTTGCCGCAGGCTCAGAGAGAGCAGAGGAGAGTATGTGGTTTTATTGGGGACTTCTGTGGTGTGGTGGACAGCTTTGACTTGTTAATGTGTGAGAAAGAAACAACAAGAGAGGCCAGTATCAAAATATAAGTTATCTCCATATGGCAATACACGGCATTGAGACGAAACACATACAATGCTTTGCACCATCAGCTTCTGATGGAAAGGGTAAAGCACTTTGTTTTGGGATATATGCAACATTGGGACCTCGACAGTTTTATCTACATCATATATTCCCTGTATACACAAATACCATCTACAGGGGCAGCTTTTGTAGATGTCCCCCATGCAGTTAACCTGCATCTACCCTGCATTAGTACTGCAGATAATTAATTATTCAGTAGAATCAAATTAGTGCAACACAAAACTCTAGTGTCTAGTCACCTTTGTCATTTCTGACCACTGAAAAAGCGGCAAAACATAACTCTTCCAAACAGTTCTTTTTGAGGATTCTGCCACAGTGCAGCAGTACTTTTGCAAGCATGCAATAAGAAGTTTCACGTTTACAATGGCTATGTGGTATGTGGCCCTTTGTTACCAAATGTGCCGCAGTTGTGGCGAGAGACAAAATGAATCACTGACAAAGTTCCAGAGCTGAAATGGAGAAGAAAGAATGTATATATATGTACAGTTACTGTCCACAGCCTCATGTCTCCCTCCGGTTGGGTTGCCTAACCACTACTCCACACTACTGACCACTACACTATACCACCCTATGGTGTGGATGGACTACTATCACACATGAAAAGGAGTTGCCTCAGAACTAAAACTCTATCTTCCAGAAAAAAAAGTTCAAATGGAGCCCCAGGATTGAAATCTTGTTTTACTTTTCAGTAGCGAATTGATGTAGCAATAAACATAGGAAGCTACTGCTTTCTCCAAGTGTTTAACTGATTCTGGCGGGTTGGTCGAGGACCGTGAGGTAATATGGGAGACTTTTTCCTTCACTTTTTTTTTTTTTTACCATGCTGTAGAAGGCAGGTGGGTGTGTACAGAGAGTGGACCCGCAGAAAAGGGCTATGCCTTTTTCTTTTTCACTACTGGGTCCTTCTCTTTGCTCACAGTGCCATCTACCCCAGATTCGCATTTCTCCAAAGCTCTGTTACTTTTTCAAGGCGCATTCATGTGTGTCTGCATTTGAATTTTCTGTCCTCATTAACAAGTCAAAGCTGTAGAAGTGGAAAAAAAAAATTAAAACGAAAGAAAAAAAGGCCAGCTCTAATGATTTGCTCTCTGTAGAGGCGTTTGTTTTAGCTATCAAAACTAATCACATACAGTAGTACTTTCATTTCTATAACTCAAGGCTAATGACCTTATTTTCTCTCTGCTATCTGTTACTTATTTCTGGAGCTTCTGGGCATTGCTAAAGACCGATGTAATAGAGTCCTATGGGTCAACTATAAACTAACCTGTCTGTAACGCAATGCACAATAGTCACTATTGACGGAAGAGGCATTTCTGTTGCTCTCTGACCATTTAATAATCATTAGGCCTCGAGTCTTTGGCGGTCTTTAGAGCTTGGCATCCCAACACTTCAAAAAGGGCCAGTCCACAATGGCAGGTCTGACCAAAAAAAAAAAAAAGACAAAAGACTTAAAAGAAAAAAAACCTGCATACAAAAAAAAAACAGCTACTTGTCACTGAAAGTGATATTAGCCAGTGTAGTCTATATTTCTTCTATTAAATTTTGTATTATATTTTCCTAAATGTTCTCTTGTAATGAAAAGACAAAAAAGAAGAGTATATCTATATATGAGAGACAGACAGACAGGAGGCCAGGCTTGTTGAAGGGAGAGTGGGGGCAGGGGAGCTAATACACTGGCCCCTCTCCCATGGGTGACTCTCCTGCTGTCATTCTGTGCCTTGGTGAGCCTTGGTGACTGTTGTCATGCTCCCCCCCAACCTCCCCGCTCCCCGCTCCCCCCCCTCCCCCGCATCCCTACTCAGGTCGTCGCCCCGCCACACACTCCCACCCCCCCTCCTCCCCATCCCCCCCAAACACACTCTTATCCTCCCTGCACTTCTCTGGAGGAGCTGAATGCTTTGATTTCAAACCCTCTCCCATGCCAAAACGGTGACGTTAGCTCTTCCGCGAGCAAAAAAGGGGGCGCATGTGAAGAACTCATAAAAGCCTCCCTCGGCCTCTACTGAGAAGCCCGTCGTGTCACCCTGTCCAGGCACTCCCCACCCTCTTTTTTGACGCCCGCCTGTCCACCCGCCCGCCTGCCATCGCAGCCTCTTGTCACGAAAACCACACACACTGGTAAAAAAACTCCCATGGCAGCTTCCAGTCGCCCCGAAACGGTCACCATCGGGGTTCAGACTTTTCTGGACTTGAAGCTTGTTTTATCTTGTTTTCGTCATGACTAGTTCTCTGTTATTGTATGTTGACAATGTGTTTGTTTTGAGACGTAAAGCAGGGAGCCGCCGGGAGAGGAGCGATAAAAGAATAATCCAATCGATGGCAGCTTAAGGTGTTCTCCTCCTTCCTCCCGGTGGCCCTTCCCAAATAAAGTGTTAAAAAAACTAATCTTCCCCCATCGATCAGGGGATCTCTTGAGACACAGCAATATTACCATCTTGTGCTTTCTGAGAGAGGGTGGGCGGGCAGGGTTGTTGTTTGTTTTTGTTTTTTTTAAAGATAAGCAGGTGGTTTTTGCTTTTGACTCTGTGGTGCATTTTGGTGACCAACTCTTTTTGACTTTTGTTTTGATGAATTTTACCTCCTATCTGCACTCTCTCCATACACTGCAGGAGGGCAAAAAACAACCAGAGATAAAGTTCTTGATAAAGCTGTTTTTTTTTGTTTTCCATCAAGAGTTTACATTCATGTCAAGAGATTTGTACATGACTGTTGGTAGCAAAAATGTCCTTTTTCAGTTTGTTGGTCAAATGAACAACTGAGTAAACATGTTAATGGAAAATAAGAAATTCTCTTGCACAGAACCTCCCAGCAGAAAAGTGAGAGATGAGGACAAAATGAATGGGACGAGTTGAGGGCCAGATATGAGATTATAATTTTTCAATGACATCATTTAAAAACGTACATAGCACACGTTCAGAATGAGTGGTTTCTGAGATTGTGGGTGGCGGCATACAGTATATTTGACTGCTGGATAGTGCTTATGGAATTTCTTTTAATGATGTGCCTTGGAAAAAATTACTTTCTTAAAAGCCAGAGATTGTACCGATTGATGAAGATTGTGAAGTCAGTCACAGTTTGGAGATGCTGTTGAACCCTCAGATTTGCACTAATTGTAAACACCTGGAGAGGGGACAGAAGACATTACCGGTCCCATTCCTCTCTCTCGTTGCAAAGAAAAAGGTTCACATTTGTCTCGAGAGGCTGATGGGGCTCCTCAACAAACTCCTCCTATTAACATCAAAGCATAATTTAAACCTTAAGAGTCATCTGAGAGACGAGGGCTCGGCACAGTTGTTGACTTGAGAGAAAGTGCAGATGAGGTTCGATACTTGCTTTCTTGTTACTGTTGCGCAGAGATTTACTTAAGTGTGTGGGTTTTCTAAGAGCACAACAGCACAGTGTGATGCTAAGGGAAGTCAGCAGCCAGGCAGGGCCTAAGAGAGATGGGGGCTGTGTGGGGTGAAATAAGGTTGAGGCGCAGACCAAGGAAAAGCCTGTACAGAGTGCAGGGGAGAGGAGGAAAAGTCTGCGCACACACACAAGAACACTCAGAAACCCAGAGCGAGCCAGTCCTGTCCCGGGTCCTCCCAAGTATTGGTGCTTATACACACACTGACTTCCATGAAATATTATTCCTGCCAAATAAATAGTCACTTTGATCTTCTATACCCTCCATGCAGAATGATTAAGGAAGGGTTCCTATGTAATTCCAGATGAATAGCTTTAACAACGAACGAATTGTAGATTTTAGGCGAGCATCCCCCTTTCCAGACCCCAGCCCCTTTGTCTTTTCTCCTTTATTTTCTGTCTTTTCTGTCTGTGCAGCGTCACGATTGATGCTCTGGAGTTTGAGTTGTCTTGTTTTCCAGAGTTTTCAGGCTTTTCAGGTGGAGCGTCCCACTTGCGTATGGTTTAGCATGCAGACCCGGGGGTGGGGGTGGGGGCGGGGGCGGGGGCGGGCGGGCAGGTGTGCTTGGCATAGTAGTTGGGCTAACATACTGTGTGTAGTAGGGAGAGTTCTGTGCCAGAGACCTGTGAATATGTCCCTTTTAGCGGATGTGTAATATGCATTCAGAAGATGTGTTATATAAGTTCTTTTTTTTTGTTTTGTGTGTGTGAGTGCGCGTACACGAGTACCTGGTGCTGGCTACATTTTAGCAAACACTTGAAGGTATTGTGTATTCTCTCATTGTAATATAATTAAAATGTTTTATACATAAGGTTGTTGTGGCCTCATTATTGCCTGTAAAGTGTCTGTAAAAAACAAAAAGTGGTTTAGGAGACATATGGATATTACATACAATATACTGTTATATTACATGCTGAATATGAAGGCAAGTGTGTTACTCTGTGACAAGCCATAACTGAACAAAGCAACAAGCTTGAGCAGATTGCCTGGGACTTCCTGTTGTTTGGTTTTGCAACTGTAAAACAATGACATCTGCAGTCTGGAATATTAACCAGTTTTCAGGTTTCCTCTCAATTGCGAGACTTAATCTTCTGCCTCCGTTATACCAGAAAAAAGTAAACCACCAAAAATCACCAAAGAGGCGTAATCAAATCATAAATATCACATTTTATTAAAGTATAATTTAACAAGTGCTTAACACTATACTTCATAGTATATCACATTAATTATCTTTTCACTACAACTTCAACCAGATAGTCCAGTCAATTCCATCTAAAAGGGAATGCAATCATTAATTATGTTTACAAATAAATATCTACATACAATTGTTTTTTTTGTAATGGTAAGCTTCATATCAATTTCATGGCACCTTGAAATGATCTATTCTCACTCACACCAAAATGACACATATGCCATGCAAATCACATTACATTATGAATTCAAGCATGGAGATTTGACTATTGTTCATTCTGATTTTCCTGATTTGTATAAATCACTTCTTTGGCATCTCTTGATCATCATCGCTTTAGGAGCAGCCTTGCTGGCAGTGACTAAGAAGTAGCATTTTACAGTACAATTTACATTTACCCATCGCATTATTATACATTTAGATGTGTGCTAACATTAGTAACCTAGATACCGTATGGTGATATGTTTGAAATGTTTGAAATTGCAGGTATGGAGCCAGGAAATGTAAAATAAATAAATAAATAACAGGCTCATAAATCCATCATCATGGGGCGAGGGATCATGTTACAAAAACAGTGTAGTAGTTGGATAAATATCTCTTGCATGCAAATTTGTCCATCAAATTATAATCTTCTCTTACTTGTAGAAGTGACATTAAAACCACTGATAAAAGTCATAGTAATTTGACTGGTCGGTCTTGCAGTCTGTGGATGGCAGCTTTAGGCTACACCAGTGTTCATCAGGTTGGACAGAAGGATGATTGCCACAACAGCCCATTCACATTATTGATTAATTTGAGAAGCTAGTGGAATTCCACAAAGACAAAAGGTTTTTGATAGATTTTTTCCATGGAGCAGGAAATAACCATGTCTCTTGATTATTAATCTATAATTCACTTGGCTTTAAATTTTACGTGACCAAGACACCATGGACAAAGCATTTGCATTTGCACTTGACATTCATTTCTATACCGTAAAAAAAGAGTGTTGCTGGTTAATGTCCGAAAGCTTACATGAAGGCAGTAGGTTGCACACAATGGCTCAGTACCTGAGATTTGACAAAAGGTGAGAGAGAGAGGAAAAAGAGAAAGATGGATAGAGAGCTGAGAAAGAGAGAGAAGTAAAATTGAGCCCAACCCTAGAGGAGCCTAGCCGACCCGACAGCAATTGGTTGGTGGGATAGAGAAATACTGATGAGTCAAGAAAAGAAAAACAGTGACAGGCATGATTCCGGCTTAGCTTCAGTCCAGTCAAGATCGTCAAGAGGCACTATGTTGATTGTGCGTCATCTCTGTCTGTGTTCCGTATAGTCCCGTGCGACCGGCCCTGTCAGACATACTGCTGTGGTTTCTGTGGGACGGCAGCGGCTGAAGCCAGGGTTTTGGCCTTCTCTGTGGCGGCAAACGCTGCCTCCTTGGCCTTCTCCGATGCGTCCTTCACTGTGTCCCTGAGCAGCCGCTGGGGTGCCTCTCCTGTGAGCCCAGTGTGTCCAGACAGAGAGACAGACAGAACAGAATGAGTACCACATTGTCTTGTATTGAAGAATAATACAACACATGATTTCTTAGTGTAAAAATTAGTCATTAACACATAATGGTGTGTGTGTTGGAAAGGTGACAAATCTTAGGTGACCCGAGGACCTTGTCAAAAAGTCATGCTGATGAAAAATAAGAAAAGCAAAAGAAAAGTGTTTCAAGGTCAGTATGTGAGCACGCACAACCACATCTGTATGCCGTTATAAACTGCGTGTGTGTATGTGTGTGTGTGTGTGTGGGTGAGGGGGTATTCCACCATAATGGAGATGTGAGAGAGACAGGGCCAACCAGAGATTACCCAATTCTTCTGCTTTCCGACAGAGCAGTGGATATTTGCAGAGGGCAGCTGAGAAAGCTGGTTGTAGGCAGGCAACAGTTGTGGGAAGTGGAACTTGGGCATTCATGGGAGCCAAGTTGCCATCGCAACATAAACAAAACTGTACAGCGTACACAGTTGACTGCTAAACCTATTTCTTTACTGCAATAAAAAATCCGAACGCAAATTAAAGATTTTACAGTCGTAGATTAGGTAGCGTACAAAGATGTCCTTGTATGCAGGGAGAGACACGTCAGCTCTGGTAATGCACTGATTGTCATTATCAATCTTTCAGTCTCCATGTTGAACGTTTTAGTGAAAAGTGACGTCAGCCCCTACTAAAATTTGACAGGCTGTGAGATGAGGCGCCTGCAGATTCTGCTTGGAAACGTTGAACCGAATGTTGAACTTTTTCGCCTTCCCCACAGCTTAGTGGATTTCTCATGTGTATGCTTCACTGGCTGCGCTGCCTGGTCCGGTGGTTTTGTCCCACAAACATCCACCTTGCTCTTGTTGACAGTGAGCGGCAATTAGCGAATCCACTGCTCGTCTGAAAGCAACTTTTAAAAAGAAAAAATCCACCCTTGTATACTCTCACACTGTTAGATATCTTTATCTATTCCTTTTTTGGTGTTCTCACTCCCTCAACCTGCCTTGTCTACTTCTATACTTCTACTTTAGTTAGTGATTTCCTACATTTCCCAGAATTACTTTCAACAACCCCTAGAGAAGGAGGATCTCTGTGCTCTATGAAGCACATGTAGGTGGAGAGAGCAATAGGGATAGTATACCAAGTTTCTCACGTTGAGTGTAAGTGAGGGTGTGAACAGAACAATGTCATGGTGTGCCATGCCCAGTTGTTCAAATTACACAAAAATGCTGTCAAAGAGCCGTGGCTGCATTGCAATATGGTCTACTGAAGCTATTGTCAGTGGAAAAATTGTGGTATCTCTTACACTTCTACAATGGATTTCTCCCTGTATGATTGCTGAATGTCAGTCAAATGTTGAGTCTAGAAAGAAGCCCTTGCTCTTTCAACTGCCACAAAAACCTGGCGTTTACGGCTGATGTTTTAGATCATTTATATTTTTTCTGCTATTAAACTTCATTGCAGCTGCGCTGGACACATCTACATGTGACATCACAGTGTCTACATTTGATTAAGAAAAAAAAATACCACCAAACAACAAAACTAGTCAGTCAAATGAGAAATGCAAGGTACATTGCCAATAGCTTCTATAACAGTGTTAAAGTGTTTTAGGGTGGATTTTTCCTTTAAAAAGAATACCTGACACGAAAAGAGAAAAAGACATTGAAGAAAATGATCTAAGACACTGCAGTCTTTCAGGGGCAGCAGGTCATGTCCGCCTGTCCATCTATTGTGATATCTCAGACACCACCGGTCTGATTTTGATAAAACTTGGAGGGATGATGCACTGTTTTCCAAAATTTACAGAAATTACACCGACTGGTCCAATAGGGGCGCTATAATCAATGGTCAAAAAACAGCAGCAAGATGCATCATTCCAACAAGTTAAGTCAAAATTCAATTAGTGGTGTCTGAGATATAACACGTGACAGCAAATGAATCCGCAAACACCATACTCTATGCTATAAAAGTAACATAATTTTAAATTACTACAATGACTGCATCATGTGTGGAGGACGACATGTTTACTGTTGCCTTGTTTTGGAGGGTTCTCAAACCTTGTGCTGTGCTGCAAACAGGCAAAAAAGGCAGTGGTGCAACAAATTCTACTTTTCATCATTCTTTCATACTCTCTTCCTCATCTAGCTTCAGGTCTAAATTACTTATCAAGCTAGCCGTTTTCTTCTTGATTGGCATTCTATGTGCGTCGGGTTCCTCTCTGCTCTATTCTCTCTTCTTCTCAATTTCACTCTCTGCATCTCTCTCATACAAAACATACACAGATCAAATCATATGCTCATATACAAATAGACCTTTCCTATTCACTTCCCCATGACAAGAAACATTGATTATGAGGAAGCACTGATTAATAGATGAACTGGGTGCTGAGATGAACGATATTGAGATAGTTGTCTACTAAGATAGACAGTGGTCAGGGAGGAGGCCAGTCAGTGATAATTACTACACACTACAGTAGATACTGACTGGCCCTAACCACAATGCAAAGGTTGGTTTTACTATGAATGGAGCACCATCAGTTCGAATTAAGACATCGTGGGTGAGTATGGTGATATTGGTCAGTTGCTAAAACTCAGAGTAGACAACTATTGTTACCAGGAGATTGAATCCTCCTTGTTAGACCAAACACCTTACAATCAGCTGCAACTGAAGTCTAGAAAGCTGGGACACTTATGACAATCTAGCTTCTCTGAATACTTCAGCGAGCTTATTTCATAGTTTTGCATCAGCCTTTAATCAGTGCCTTTCAAAAAGTTGATGACAAACTTTATTAAGAAGCAGCTGTGCCAATGAACTGACAAGTTGTGCACAGCAGGAGATCTGAGGAAGGGCGGTGAGCTAAAAGTTGGAATCAACGGACCTATGAGGTCATGAGTATTGTGGCCGGCTCCACAGTCGAATTATCAAGAGGGTAACGGAGAAAATGAAAAGCACAAGCTACAGTTCAACATCTAGATCAGCTGACAATTGGGGCACACAGATCAGCAGACCCAGGTGCATACCATGCACTCACAACACCGTTGGCTTAAATCCATCCCACACATTATGTTGCTCTCTCCCACTTTCCCAGTCAATCTTCACCACACTGTCCAACAAAAGTAGAGATGTTTTAAAGGAACATTCCAAAATAAATAAAACAGCCCAACAACCAAATTAATAATTATCTGCTGACATATTTTCTGCTGACCACTGTGTTCATCATCACTTATCATTGACTACAGTGCCATGCGATGGCAAAATGCAGTAACTGACACCTTTGTCAAAAGTGAGAATGATTTGCTTCTATAGCATAGTACTAGTCTTAAGTATAAATATTTAGACACCAATATCAAAGTGCCACAATAGATGTGCAGTTATTGCATTGTGCCTTTTGATTCTAATGTCTGCCCTGTTTTTCCATGACATTACTCTGTTTAGGTGCCACACTGATAACTGCACTATCTAAAAGTGAAAGTATTAATATTAGTGTATACTTAATGATCAACGTAATGTCAAATGAGCAACATTTCCACTGGAAATTGTTTGAGAAACAATTTAGCTATATTGTGGCTACTGAGATGAAAATGTAGGGATTGTGATATAAAAAACAAACACCTTGAATGTATGGCTTTATTGCCAATAACAACTGGTAACAAACTAAAAAAAATTAAAATGAGAACAGCAATTTTCCTTACTATCTGGGCTAGCAGTGAAGCTAGATATCCTGTTTGTTAGGTAGTTATTAGTCATGTATGACATTTTAGTCAAGTATGGCATGAAAACATTCACTGTAATGTCTGGAAAAAGAAAATGCTGTCTGTAAACTGCAATAACTATATTTTATTTCTTTTGAAGGTCAAAAAAGTATATGATTACAAAACAAAAATTCTACCATTAACTGCAACTAAACTATACACTACCCACTTCTAAACCAACACAGGATACTTAAGTCACTTTTCTCTGTTTCACTACTCACGTAGCTACTGCTCTCTGATTTTTCAAGGCAAATACAGCATGTATCTGCACACAGAATAAACAAAGAGGACAGTTCTAGAGAGTCACTACCTTTACTACACAGGCTAGTGTGTGAGGCTTGCATGCCATCATGTGACAACCCTGGGCAAGGCCCGGGATGGCAGATGGATGCCCCACTGCTAACATACTTACCACCACGCTTAGCCTGATGCCAAGTCCTGCAATTACATCAACAGAGGGGGAGTGGGACAGAATCACAACAATGGGAGAACGTCCTTTTAGACAACAGCATGCTGCATCAGCATGACACACAGCTTGTGCCACCACACAGACCTCACTGGTCCATGCCCACCGTCACACAAGGATAGAGCACAAAAGTGTGGTGGTACCTTTTCCCTAAAATGGTTCACCCAGATCCAAACTCCACCTATCCATGGGTAAAATATTGGGGGTTTTATGTGTTGAATTATGAATTTGTTATGTAGTTGAACCAAAAGCTGGTACTAATAATCCCCTGTGATTTCTCTGAGCTTGATAGTGGAAAGGCACAGGACGTGTGCACAACATGGGTACAATTATAATTAATTAGTTGGAAGATTAATGGTGTTTCTGTATTCGGTAATTAGGCTACTGGTGTTTTTGTGCCATTGCAGGGAATAGACCTTTTTTATGCATTTCATGTGACTTGCTCTATCATTTTTTCGGTTATAAAACTGGTTAGGCAACATTTATTGGTCCAAGCCTCAATTTAGACATCCAAGCTGCATGTCACTGCGGTTGTCATGGCTCCCTATTCCTCTGCAGTCACATGGTACTTCTAAGCCACAACAAGGACCTTTATGCTGCTTCAGATACTAGATAGTGTGGCTCTGTTTGAACTAAGTGGAACATGTGGGTGTCAATTTCTAGGCAAGGCTATCTCTGCCAGACCAAACTGATACACTCAAGCATGCTTGAATCATTATTGCCGCAGACTACACTGTGAAAGTCTTCAAGTGATGCGACAGACAGCAGTGCAATCATAAGCTGATTAGACATGGATGAGAGGGGAAACATTTTTGCCATACATGGCTCATGGAAGTGTAAACGTCGTGTGCTGATTGGCCGGGGGATGCCATTTCATAGTTCTTACTTTGATTTCACTCAACTCATCACAATCCATCATGAGGAGGGATCAAGAGGATCTCTGGCCATGTAGTGAAAGTTTGGCAAACTCTTGATTCTAAATTTAAAACACTAAAAAAATAAATGGTGGAAAATGTGACGCATAAAAATGTCCTGGGGAAAAAACGAAAGCCTACTTCCTGTAGTTTTGTCCTTTCCAGGCCCAGCAACAGTTAAAAATAAACTGTTTTGTTTCCCTTTTCTCTTGCCCTTGCACATTTCTCCCTTTACGGTTGGTGCAGTGTACATACCGTGTAAGTTCGACAGAGCGTACTCCAGCCCTTTCATGGCCTTCACCTGGTTACTCTTGAAGCGGGCCAATCCAAACTCCTGGGAAAAGACAGAGCAGGAAATGGCTTTACATGGGGAGACATCTGAAGAACAGCACTTTGCTTACAGTCTTCTCTCTCTCCCTCTCTCTAGGGCATTCAAGCAAGCCTGGCATGTTCCACGACTAATAATAATACTAGACTGACATATTTTTGGCCCCCATTTCCTTTCTTCCCTCAAATCTCCCATTTCTTTACTTTGGCATTTGCTTGCAGGCTCCCACATCTTTGCTGCCCATGCTATTGCTTGACCTACAAATCATACTAGGCTTGAAAATACTTTCAGTATGACAGCCTCTATGATAAAAACTAATGTGTCTAGGTAAATTAGGGAGGAAGAAAATATATACTTTTAAACTCTGGCAGAGATTTAAGTAGGTGTTTTTAAATCACTCTGGATTACACACACATTTGCTAGCAGATGTTTTGTTCACCCACAACTGGATTGTCTAAACTTATTTTATAGGCAAAAAAAGTGTGCTTTGCAAGCTGCCAACTACTTAAAACCTGCACTGATTAAATCATATCTGACTTAAGCAAAGAACATAAAGGCTGACCGGCTGAATTCAGATACACTTTTGAAACAAGATAGGAAGAGGGAATTGATCATAATCTCACAGCATATTACACTCAGATTAGTTTTACATGCCGATCCAAGCACAGACCATCTCATAGTGTACACAGAGGTCGAAAGTACCTGAATAGGTCTGGAGAAGCCATATACACCTGAGGATATCCATGCCTCTCGCCTCAGCTGGGTGGAGGCTGGCTGCTCCCCTGACTCTTGGAAAACACAACGCTCCTCGACAGACTGATATGGGAGGGAGACAGTGACAGGGGTGTTAATGGTTAAGTACTATGTTGTAGAATTGTTTTGTCATGATCACACACAAGTTCAGGATCTCAAGTAAAAGAATCGAATGGGCGATTCCCCTCCAGCTCCAACATAGCTAACAGCTGACTTATAGTGAATATCCATCCTGAAACCAAATACACTTTGTGTTCCTACATGATCTCGTACAAAGTAAATCAGTCTAGATTTGTGAACATGAACAGGTTTCTCCCAAAGCTCAGAACAACAGACCCACAACTCTCTTGGTGATGCCGTCATGACAAATCAAGGAATTGCTGCACTGAACAAAAAAAGAAAAAACAAAAGTGAGAAATGGAATTTGTGGGTGATTTTGAAGGGATGGACTCATTTTTGGGTTCATAACTGTGAGCATGAAATTAGTGGCCAGGGCTGTAATTGTCAAAGTTTTATACTGAAGCACTTTGAGAGAGAATTGGCTTAAATTTGCATTTGTGGTGATAATTTGAAATTCCCTTCTTTTGTCAAATGTTCACATTGCATGTAAATCATAGTTTCTTGTTATTATTATAGCATTGACATTGGCAACTATATCTCACTGTTACCACATAGTCATTCCCTAGATAAGTTGCATTAAGAAAAATGGATCTGGACCTTTGCATTCCTAAACCCAGGGTTTCCGTTATCCGGTAATTTTTTTACCGGTAAAATCTGTTGAAGTCCGACATATTTAAATCTCTCCGGTCATAATGTCCAGTGAAAATAATTCCCTCTAAGCACAATTATTGGAACATTGTGCTCCTTGTTTTACTGAGACTGAGTTACAGCAACAGGTTGAGTTCTACTTCCAGTCTATCTCCCGACCTGCTCCCAATGAACAGCTTTGAGTCTCTTTCAGTAAAGTAATAAAATATTGCACTACGTGAGTTGATTTAAGTGACATGAGACACAACTGGGTAGGATTTACTAAATTGTTTTGAATGTAGCGTAATGTATTAACCAATCAAGGGCGATGTGTGTGTGCGTCGAGTGTGCCTATGTTGTGCGTCGGGTGAAGGTAAGATGCCTTTGCAGTTTATTTTCATAACTTTTTGCTGGGCTGTGCTTTTTATATACTTACTGTGTTGTTTTTCTTGGTTGTCAGTTGCATATTTAGCAATTGGCAATGTGTGATGATGGTTAACGGGACATGCACGTTCTGCATTTGGCATTGCATAATGGTGAGAGGGACACGTAGTTTCTGGCATTTGGCATTGCGTAATGGTGAAAGCATATGGCTATTTGGCAACAAAGTACATGTCAGGAGCGAAGTAAAGTGCAGATTTTCATTGTAGATGATCCTATTTTTCTATTTTGCATGGTAACGTTGTGTGTTTGAGAGAGATAGCGTTATGCATGTGAGTCTATTGACGGGACTTATTTTATTTGGAATATAATGTATAAGCAAAGTAGCCTACTTTTCAATAAAAAATATTATAAATCACAGAAAAAACACAGATAATATTTGAACAGAATTTCTCCCATTTGTCCGGGTCATTGAAATCTTCCAGGACACGTGGACCGGCACCAATTTTTTCTAACGGAAACCCTGCCTAAACCTGTATGTACTTAGCACGAACTGCAATGTAAACCATTATCCAGCAGCTCCACCAATTCAAGAGGCCTTTCAGAATTCATCTTTTTATCACTTAAGAAAATAGGGCCTTAGAAATCTAGGCTGGACCATAATATACTCTGTATATGGTGCTTTCACGTCTGTCTCTTTCAGCTGTGACAGACCCATTAACTGGGACACCAGTGATATGATTACAGAAAACCTGCAGTCCAGTCTCTCTTCACCCTTGAAATCAGTGTTCAATATATAGTGTTCGCTGTTGAATATACAAAGCTAAACATGCGGTTTGTGAATTTCTTTTGACTAAGGATTCTTTGTGGACTCTACATTGATGCCGTCACCAGTCAAGTGAGAATAGATGGACAGTTGAGCTCTACAGCCATTCTGACTGGAAAATGAAAAACACTTTCAAAACACTGTTGATGGGAAATTGGCCGCAAAAAGGTTAATCAGAAAGTCAGGGAAATGTCACACTGAAAGCAGTAAACCACACAAATGAAAAACAATTCAGACCATATCAGTGTACATGAGTGTTTGCTTCAGCACAATCAGAGGACAGCTCACCATGAGCGTTGTGTGGTTGAGGTTCCAGGTGTAGGTGGTCAGGCTCCTGGTGACGGGGTCCACGATGGAGTCCTCGACGATGTAGACCGACCGAGACATGCCGGAGGGGAAGAACTTTTCTGCCCAGCGAGGCAGCCGATTGGTCTTGGTGAGGAGGCGTCTGGAGAGGAGCCGGTGGTCCGCAGTCACCTCCCGGTACACAACGTCCTCTGTGAGAACATGGGTGCTGATGGACAACACAAACACTCAGCCATGTCAGCATGTCTAACGTTTGGGTTTCAGTTCTGTTTGTGAATAATTATGCTTCCATTTAAAACAGCTGTCCACTTTTAAACCATCAACTAAAAGAAAATTTATATGATTGCTTTGTGCGTTCAGACACACATTTCTTGTGAACAAGCAAAACGCAACTGTGATATTTTTGAAATATTTTAGAACAATCTTCTGGCTTAGTTTTGCAGTGATTTGAATAACCTTGTTAAGTCAGCTTCCTGCTGGTGTGCTGACTAATTAGTTTTCACACTTAACAAATTTAAATGATTCAGACTGGTGACATTTTTCTTCAAGAGTTGCTAATGTGCCATTATAGGCCATCGTACCAGTTTTTGTTCTTACTAGTGTATCCTAGTTACTAGTGTATCCAGTTTGTGATGATGTTGCGGTTAAAAAAAACAGAAAAAAAAAACAAAGAGCAACTTCTAATATACTAAATGTAGTACTACTTCTCTACATTGCATTTTCTCAGTTCTCTATGTCAATAACATGGGGTAGTACCAGGTAGGACCTCCTTCTGGCAGAGATTCAACAAAGTGCTGGAAATGTTCCACTGAAAAATCTGTCTATACTAACTCAATAGTGTCACAAGATTTCTGCAGATTTTTCAGCAGCACATTCAAGCTATAAAGACCCCATTCTACATCATCCCAAAAGTTGCTCTATTGAGTTGAGATCTGGGAACTGCACAGGCCAGTGGATTAAATTTAAGTCTCTGTCAAGTTCCAGGAACCCTGAACCTGTGAATCTTGAGACTGTGGCATTTCAACAATACTCAGTCGGTACTAAGGGGCCTAAAGTGTGCCATGAAAACCTTCCTCACACCATTACACCACCAGAGTAAAGTAGGCCTAGCAGTGGTTGTCAGTCAGTGGCGGATGGACAATTACTGTCCATACAGCTGTGGTGACCTGAAAATGGGCATTTCCAAGCTAGTTTATTGGGAAACTGGTGGGAAAATGTTACAGACGTCAGGGAAATTAGTATTTGCAAATAAAAATGATAAAGTGTGATTTAACAGGTTTTAATTTCAGGCCTCAAGCAAATAAAAACTAGAAAACTTACAAGGGTAGACTAAATGAGCATCTATGATAAAATTTTGAGCATGAAAATATGACAATACCTGAATGGGTTGGGGTACCTCTGCCAGAAAGCAGAGACAACATGGTCCCACGTACTCCTGATGTCTATGTTATTAGAGAAATATTTGACCATTCTTCTCTCATGGATGTGCAGGATGCTCTGAATCCTGGGCCGTGAAGTCCCTTTCTGTGACTACACAAGACAGTGAAACCTCGGGTGCTGACTCCATCCAAAGCTTGGCACAGCCCTGCAAAGATGAGAGAGAGGTTTATCAAACTCATCTACCATCACTAAGAAGCACACTGTGTATGCACAAATAGTATTTGAGGTTATGAAGAAGGAAGCATATTTGGAACCATAGTTATTGCTCTCAGGGTGTAATATGGGTTTGCCTAACAAAAGGAAATTATTATTTGAGCTATGTGCAGAACTGTTCATGTCCCTGTTATTCTTCATAACAAACCATAGCATAATGCAGCCATGAAAATGTCCTCTCTTCCAAGAACTAGATAATCAGATATGAAATTAACTGAACGCAACAACATGAATGGTAATTATTACTGCTGATAACGTAATCTATGACACATGTCACCTTGACGTGAGTACTCTCGTGCTGGCTAACGTGCCTGCTAACGTAGTTAGCTAGATAACTAGCTCCTAGCACTAACTGTCTAGCTAACTGTACTCTCAGCGACTCTTCAACTGTTCATTTCCCTCAGCATTTATTCATTTATTTCAATGACAGCTAGCGGCAAGGTTGAGTAGCTAATTTAGCTATTGGTACAACTTACCATAACGTTACTCATCACTGTGTAGAGAAAGTTTTGACAGATAACGTTACCTAACGTTAAGGTTAGCTTGACGTTAATTCCTCGATAGCTAACTTACTGGTCTTCTGATACCAGTTTACGCTAAGGTGGACGGCTGGCATAACTTCAATCTTTAAAAGCTGAAGTGTTCAAATGATGCTGGTATAATGTTATAAAGGAAATGCAAATATCTTACCTTAAGTGCTACTGAAACATTTAAATAACCGCTGAGCGACTGTTGCGCATCCACAGTTGCCTAGGTTAGCTAATTATGCCCGTTATGTTACATGTGACAGCCGGTGTCAGAGCAGCAGCGTCTCAACCGGGCAGAGTAAAGTATAATACTTCCGGACAAAAAATTTCAAAATAAAAGCCTTTGACGAACGTGTGCTGCAACGTTTTTCAGTAATAGTAGGCTATAATACCAAGTGCTGAATTGAAAATAAAGAATGCATGGACTAAATTTAAGCAGGAATCTGTACTAAATAAAAAAACAGTTGTTTTTAAATATATATATATATATATATATATATATATATATATATATATTTATAGGGCTGCGAAATTTACTCAAAGTCAAAATTACAAAACAGACAACTTGGAGGAATGCCTACTGAATTGAAAAAAATTAACTTAAAGCCCATAGCAGTGGCACAATTATTCCTAAAGACTACAGACCTATAGCATGGGTCAAGTCAGAATATTAATGTACAACTGAATAATACAGCTGAATCATGCACTGGAAAACTGCACTCTTATTCAATTGGCTTTCATTTATGAAACCCGAGCTCAAGAAAAACGTTTAAAATATGTCGTTTCATTTTGTAAGCAAACGTAATTTTCTTAAATATTAGTTATTAAAATGTAAAGTCGTTTGAAATAACAGATCAAATCCAGGTTCCATTCTCTGGGAACCCTCTAGTTTATTTTGCCATCTAGTGGATCAAGCTTGGCATAAACTGTAAAGCTCTAATCTGTGCTAGTCAACACAAGCACCAAAAAAACACATTACATTGTGCTTAAAATTCAATGTATGCAACTTGTTATTATGTTGTTATTATCAGTGGTACATTGTGATTAACAAGCTGCTATAAAGCAACACTGCTTCTGTCTAAACTGAACTGACAGTTTCCAGATCCAGTAAATTATTGAACAGAATGAATTAAACTGTATGACATAATTAGTCTGCGGTCTATGTGTATGAAAATGAGGTCTCTTGGAGTGATGTGGCATTAATATGGGCCATGATACAGGGGAAAACTGTCCTGTTAATGACCCTGAATCTGAACTGTGTGAGCCCCATTGTCCCCTTGTCTCCCATAAACAGAGTAGTTGGGAGAGAATGAAGGCAGCTTCTCCTGGCAGACAGTGGGTCCAGTGCCGATGAGGGGAATCCCACCAGCAGTCTTGTTGTTCATGCCCAATACAGTGAACATAACAGGCCAGGGCTGCAGATGGCAGTAACTATCCTTGCGTGTGTTCAAATCATCCACTTCCGTGGTTTAACATGCAGCTTTTCCTATACTTTGCAAACTGTGAGACAGTGCTGTCCACAGTTAAGTATTTAATATTAATTGCATTTCCCCAGTGTCTGCAATTTGATCATTTACAATACAACTTGGCTGGCAAAACATTTTAAAAGGTGGAACAAAAAGAAAGAAAAGAAAACAAGATCCTGTGTTGTTTCTCGTTTGATGAAATGACTGTAATTAAGTGGCTGCCTAATGCCATAGAGAGGTTAACAGTCATCATTTGAGCATTAAATGAGACAGTTTCTTCTTTCATTGTGGCTGACCACACTGGCGTCACCATATACTGTTACAAAGGACTGCTCTCTCTCTCTCTCTGGAAGCCATCCACTTGAAAGGATACACTGAGCACATCCAAGCCCTCTCTGGAAAATGGGTTTGGGTATCAAATTAACACAGTTTGGATAACGAGTCATGGTATGTGCATGAGAGTTTTTTTCTTCACTACTAAACATTCATTATGGCCATTATGGGCATACAGTGAGCATTTCAGAAGTCAAAGAGCTTCACTTTGTAGACCATGCCAAAAGCCGCTTCACACCACATTTAGACCACCACATTCTATTTGATAGAAAAATGAATTACTGATCCATCACAGTGCATTTGGTAGCTGGTATGTGTTGGAGTCTTCACAGATCTAAAGTTAGGATGTGAGATCTGACTTTCAAAGAATGGAATAAAAATTATTCAGCAAACTTCTGTCTGTAGCCCGGCCAAGAGACACCATAAGCCTGCACAAATCCTCTGACAAATAAAAGGGAGTGTCTCTCTGGTCTCGTCTCAGCTCACAGATGCTACCAATGAACCTAAATCAATCCTTTGAAGTATGGGTGGTGCCAGCGCTGTCTAAGGAAGAAGCTGCACTATGTTATGGGAGCGCTGTCTCACAGAAATCCTTGAGTGACCCAAGGTGTGGAGGTAGCCAGGAGCTTAGAGAAGGATGCTTGTGAGTGGAGGGTCACTAGTTTGAATTCATGGCAACTCAATTAATAAAAATCTCCCATGTGTAATTTGTTTTAGTCTACAAGTGTGGACAAGATCAACAAGCAATTGTAAAAAAAAAAAAAAAAAAAAAGACAGAAGATTTTAACTTTCCATGTACTTTTTTTTCCAATGCTGTATAGAGAAGCAGCTTTTACCTCCTTAGGCTACTTAATTTTCCCTGTATAGACTGAAATTCCATAAATTGTTTTTTTTAACTTTTTTTTAACTTAACTGCTATCTGGGCCTAGTGTTATGTAGAAACTGAAATTGTAATGCCTGGATTTGTGTGTATGTGTGTGTGTGTGTGTGAGAGAGAGAGAGAGAGAGAGAGAGGGAGAGAGAGAGACAGACAGACAGAGAGAGAGAGAGAGAGAGAGAGAGAGAGAGAGAGAGAGAGAGAGAGAGAGAGAGAGAGAGAGAGAGAGAGAGATTTATTGGTCATGTAGTGTAGAGCCGCTCCAGTCCAGTAGATGTCGCCCTAAGATTCTCACTGTAGTCAATCTGTCTCGCGTTTCCTGTGAAATCTTCTTCGTGGGTGAGGAAAGTGCCCTCCATGGTGTCATTGTAGTGTGTTGAGGTTGAATATCCAGAAAGAAATAATGTCTGGGTACACGCCAGACGAGAAGCTCCGTGTGGAGCAGATCACGAAGCTCCGGAGGCAGTGGCTGAAGGACCAGGAGCTCAGCCCGAGGGAGCCGGTGGGCCAGGCCAAAGCTCCCGGCCCCGTCGGCAGGTTCTGGGCTAGCTTTCTGGAGCCCAAGAGTCTCTGGAGGCTTTATGTGAGTCGACTATACTGGCCATCTAGGTGGCAAAATAACTTCGATGACAGGGCGCCTGCAGGTCATTAGACACCTGCGAAATATCACTGAAGTAGAAACAAAGCGACCGGTTTTGATCTTCGCTGACAGCTTCGTCGAAACTAGTGACTTTAGTTTTCCGAGTTGTTCGCTCGCTTGCAACGCTGTGTGTTGTGATACAGCTGCTGTTTTTATGCTTATTTTGCGGGTGAATTTGGTCTCAAATGTGATTTAAATTGGCATTTAAGGGTCATAAAAAGTAAGATTCATAAAAAGTCTTAAATGTAAGTAACGCAGAAACCCGTAAACAACCGAAACTACACAAATTGCTCAATTTACCGCGGTTAGTTCCGTGTGTAATTCACAACTGTACATATCTTTCTGCTCCTGTCGCCTGTGTTGATGTTGAGGTTCTGCACAGTGTGATAATAAATTTACACTTTTATGAGCCTAATGTATTCAGCATTTGACTCTACATTTGATTCCACATTTTAACTGCCATAATGAGAATTATAACTTACACGTTGTGGTTTTACAAGGTATGCCGAACGGCCTTTTATTCATGTATCACTTCAACTAACTGGAGATCTTCTTGACATCTTGAATCTCTCGAATATTGCGTATCGAATCGTATCGTGGGATAAGCATATTATCGTCCAAGACTTGTTTGGGTCTATTCCTCATTCCAGCATGCATTCAGTCTATATATTACCTGTGTACAGCAGCTGGGATATTGTTAATCTTGATGCACTTCTCTTTATTAATATTTATCTGCCTATAATGTTTATCTCCTTACAGACCTACAAAGCATACACAGGTGGAGTGTTCACGTTAACACGGCTGCTGATACCTGCCTGGGTCATTCACTACTACGTGAAATACCATGTCTCTGTAAGTTAACAGAAATGTTTTACACTATATGATGAATAATGATCATTATGAAATTGTAACTGTGTAATAGTTACTAGAATTTGATATCTGCAATATTGTACTATGAAATGGGTCAATATTGTAAGCAAGTAGAGAGTAAGATAACTAGTAAGCAAAATAGACCCCAGTATCACTTGGATCTGGGTATGTTACATAACTGGTAAATAAACACCATTTTTACCACAAGATGTAGATTGTATGCTTTGATGAGCACGGCACAGTGGTTATGCACATGGGTTTGTTAGACCTCCAGTTTTCAGCATCTGAATGGCCTCTGATTGGCTGATTTTCTCTTATTATTGCTGTTTTAAGTTGTCCATGCTCTGTGCGTGTAGTCACTTGTACTTGTTTACTAAGTTATTGAATAATTATTTGAATTGAATAAAAGAACGGTGAAACAGATTTCAACATTCAACAGTGTTTAGGTATTCAGAGTGTTGCATTCACCATCCATTTCTCATTCATCCATTTCTCACTTTCAGTTCATGAACAGAACGTTTAGTGATGTCACCATGAAAAGAAAGATAGGCCTAAGTACTAACAATATTGTTGTTGTCCCCCCCCCCACAGCAAAGGCCATATGGCATTGTGGAATTGAAACCCAAGCTGTTCCCGGTAAGGATACCTCATTTATTCATTTTTGCATTGTTCTTTTGATTTCCTTATATGCTATGTACAACTGCAAATACACAACTAACACATTGCTTTACTAGCCTACCCCTTAAACTGTACTTCCTGGCTAGTCCACTGACATTGCCTGCCAAACATGGATGGCAAATGAAGTCAGTAGGCTGTAGTACACAGACACGGCTGCTTATAGAGGAGGGCAGAGTAATCAGAGGAAACAAGTATCTGTTATGGATGTTGCTGTTTCACGAGTACTGCTCTCATTCGATCAACAAGATAAATCTTTTCTGAGAACTATGGCGGATAGAGCAGCCTGTTGCAGTCATGTTTTTGCACAAATGTTGATCAGTTAAATTTCCTGTAAGAAGTCTTGACTGACTGTTTGTGCCACCACAACCGGCTACTGTTTTACTGTATAACACCCCTGAGATGCTCTCAAAATGATGTCTTGGTGGAGGAAAAGAGTTTAACTATTGATTTACTCCTTGTTTTTGTGCTCAGGGTGACACTATTCTGGAGACAGGCGAAGTTGTTCCAGATCTCCCCGAGAGCCATGGTCACCACTGAAGACAAAGTTGAAAGATTTCTACAATTCCCTTAAATCCCTGTTGTAAAAACTATGTGTATATGTCATTAAAATATTACAAATAGGTGTATGTGAGCGGAGTCCTATTTTACATATATATATATATATATATATATAAATGAAAATTAAGACGCATTCAACAGAGATGATAAAGTAATGAATGACAGATTGTGTTATCCCTGTGAAAAACATTTCCTTTAGATTTTCATTTCACTGCTAGACTCATCAGTTTAAAGAGAAACTCAATCCAAAATCTACCTGAGATTTATACTTTTTGTAAACTGAACCACACATTCTGATGAAGAGTCCACTGTACAAATCCCATTGAGATGTGCTGAGCAAACATTGTTTACGATAAATGCTCATTAATTCTGGGGGAAAAAAACCCTATTGAAAACCCTTTATTACCACTTTATTAGGTGCTTGCAAACACGTCAATAAGAGCTGGCCTCTACGCTCTGTGCGGTGCTTAGGGGAGTTGAGCCAGTACATTCACTTATCATCTTTTCATAGTAAAAGAAAATAAGTCAAAGGGGGTTATTTTTCATTCCATTGAACTGTGAAACTCAACATGTTGATATTTTACACACAGGTACCCATACAAACCAGGGTGAGTGTTGTACATGGAAGTATTATATATAGTATATTATATAGTAGGCCTACTTAATGCATGTACGATAATTTAATTATATAGCTTTAATGATGTTTGGGTTTGGGACGCACTGCTTCCTGATAAAGCGGAGGAAAAACATTTACAGGCTACAGATGCTGCTACACCTGCACCCAGTTTACTCAAGTACTGTACTTAAGTACAATTTAGAGGTTCTTGTACTTTACTTGAGTATTTCCATTTAATGCTACTTTATACTTCTACTCCACTACATTTCAGAGGGAAATATTGTACTTTTTACTCCACTACATTTATTTGACAGCTTTAGTTACTTTGCAGATTTAGATTATTAATACAAATTATAAATCAACTAATAAATTATGATATATTTTTATAGGTTAAGCTACCCAGCAGTATATAAAGTAATTAAAATTAGCTCCACCTTTACCAGCTGCCACATTAAAGTGATGAACACATTAATGCATCAATAATTATAGTCCAATAACATGATATATATGATTCTGAAATGGGCCATTCTGCATAATGACTACTTTTACTTTTGCTACTTTAAGTATATTTTGATGCTAATACTTTTGTACTTTGACTTAAGTAAGCTTTTGAATGCAGGACTTTTACTTGTAACAAGGTATTTTTACACTGTGGTATTGCTACTTTTACTTAAGTCAAAGATTTGAATACTTCTTCCACCACTGCCTGCACCAAGAATGGTCACTCGAGGACTCTTATTTTGAAAAATATTAACCGGAAGTGTTTTTGATTTTACACGGGTTAAATAATAACAATACATCTCGATAGGGTATGACACAAGTGCGGCGAATCTCAAAAACTGTCGCTCAAAGGACGACAATCATGTAGAAATGAATAAGATGATACGAGACAGAAAGGATTCATCAGTTGCCAACCGCAGAAGAGTTTGAGGATCTAAGAGGTAATACAACTTTTCTTCTAACCCCCCCTAACCCACTGCACTCCAGTTCATCTGGTGGTAAACTAGAGGCCGTCGCTTGACTGTCTTTTTGGATAATAATGTATCTACTTCAGATAAAATAGCTTATGTTTGTGGGCGCTCAAGACTGTGAAAGTGGAGTGTCAACACACGATGTTTTTGTATTGGCTATTCTCTGGTCAGTTCGTTGGGAGAACACAACGAACACAGACGACCTGCACTAGCTAACGTAGCTAGCTAAGCTAACCGAAAACACCAACGTGATCGAGGACGGAAAGGGACACATTTAATAGTTCAAAGCGGTAGTTAACTCTGATGATGTGCCGTTTTCGACGCTGACAAGTGTATCTAGTTTAGGTGAGTGAATTTCCGGGGTAAATGGCCAGTGTTAACGTTGTATTCCCTGACCAACTAGCTAGCCCACTATTGGGTAATTTGGCTAACGTTAACATTCAGTATGAGGTTGACCAAGCCATCTACAAAACCTTGAACGTACCCCAGTTTAGAAATGACATGGTTTCATTCAGTGACTTAACTTTCCTTAACTATGAAACTATGGCCCATTAGGTTTATCAATCATTTTCTGGAAAACATACATAGCTTTAACATGAATGAACAAATTGCACTACACATATTGCAGAGTCAGTTATAACGTCGCTACGTCAGTAGTATTTAATTATTAGTTTTGCGTCACATAACGTTACATCTTTAGGGGACGATGAATGATTAACCACCAAAATTGGCAAAATTGGGACCTGTACTACACTTACCTACTTACAGTATATGTTGAAAGCCTCACCTTAAATCTTACTACCGAAGCAATAGTAGACAAGTGTGGAATTATTTAATTCTGTATCTTGTTTCATTATATGCCCCGGTTCTGAATTTTCAAGTAGTAATTTTTAATTAGTAATTACATGTCAGTTATAAATACTAAGAATGAAGATGGTGACCAACATGAAATATCACATGACATTTTGCCATCCAGTTTGTGTTCCATCCTTCCAGCTATTGTGTCAGGCTATTGTAAAAATGACAAGTGTGGGACAGTTTTCTAATGAGATTAGCAGAGAGAGAATGCATCTGTCAACAGCATCAGGTTCTAATCTTCAGATGTATTATGATCTATGGTTGAATTTGGTGCATAACAATCATTTGAAATTGTCTCTTTTCAAATGAACAGTAAGTAGACACTATCATTATTATTATTAATATTTTCTTTTACAAGAATTTTAGGATTCATTTAAGATTAGGATATTTTCAAAACTACATGCATATATTACTCTGGTACTAAGTTAAACTTCAGTAGCCTACATCAGTAGAGCTTTACAGATTATTCCATAATTGACTCACCATTCTTATTTGATCAGTAAATTGATGAATTAAGCAGAGTTTTCAAAATTAATGTTATACCCTTTTTTTTTCTATTTAAGATCATGTCAGCAACTAAGATTGCACTGCGGCAGAGTCAGAAGAGTGCCAGAAGGAAAACCTCTGAAGCAATGTCTGCAGAGGTGTCTCCAGACTCCAAGTGCCCCATCTGTTTGGATGTATTCAACAACATGTCTTACTTGGACCTCTGCCTGCACAAGTTCTGTTTCCGTTGCATCCACGAGTGGTCCAAGAACAAAGCAGAGTGTCCTCTATGCAAGCAGCCATTTAACTCAATCTACCACAGTATAAAATCAGAGCAAGACTTTAAGAAGTATGACCTGCGGCCGTTAGAAAATGGCTCCTTTGGGAGTTTTGGGGGAGCTCGGTTCCGGTACCGCACCACTCTTACCGGGGTGCGCAGGCAGACTCAGCGAAGGACGTCTCCACCTCCAGACAATGGAGTACTGTTTGAAGGCTCAGCGAACCCTCCCGAACAGCGGCAGGACTGTGCCCTCAGGCGCATGATGATGAGGTTGGCAGCCAGGAGGAGAGCTGCTAGTGAAGGCAGGGTGGTGCACAATGTCAGAGAGCAAGAAATGGTAAAGTTCAGGAGGGAACTGTACCGGCGAGGGGTGAGGGTTCGGAGTGTGCGGGATGGGGGCCGCTCCAGAGACACCACAGCTGAGTTCTACCAAAGGAATCCTGCCTGCCTACACAGACTGGTGCCCTGGCTAAAAAGAGAGCTCATGGTGCTATACGGGGCCCATGGCTCTTTGGTCAACATCGTACAGCACATCATCATGTCACGCATCACCCGTTACGACATGGAGGACGGAGCAATTCAGGAAGAGCTCAGGCCTTTCCTCCAGGGGCGCACAGAGCACTTCCTGCATGAGTTCATCAACTTTGCAAAGTCCCCTTTCAACATGGAGGCCTATGACCAGCATGCTGTCTATGACTGCCCTGCCCCTTCCTCCAATGAAGACAGCAGCTCCAACTCATCTGTAATAGCTATCTCTGAGGATGAGCATTCTGTGGAGTTGGACCCCCCAGGAGACTCCATGTCTACTCTGAGCCAGTCTGTGTGGGACGATGAGACGCCTGGGCCATCGTATTCTGTAACAGCAGAGCAGAGCATGGCTCAACGGCTATTGGTACCAGACTCAGACTCAGACAGCAGTGTGGAGGAGGAAACGCAGGAGTATGGGGCTTCTTCACAGCACAGGAGTCCTCACAACCAAACAGACCCACCTCAGGGTAAAGTTAAAAAGGATGAGTGTTTGTCTTCTGACAATGAAGACTGTGTGATTGTAGGCTTTGTCAAGCCAACATCAGAGAGGACTCCAGAGCTGGTTCAGCTCTCCTCCAACTCTGACGAGTCTGGTCATGAAGAGACTAAAGAAGTGCCTCACCTCCCTCAACACATCCGCTTCACCAGTCTCAGTCCTCCAGCTTCCCAGAGTAGGGGTCCTGGCGGTTCTGGACGGTCAGCGAGTATAGAAAGAGAGGATTATGAGTTGGGTTCAAAAGAAAGATGTACTCCATCAATCGCTACCAAACACGAGCCATCCAGTAAACCAGAGAGAAAAAACAGAGACCACCGTGACAGGGATAGTAGAAGATTTCATAGTGACGATAGATCTAGGGAGAGGCAGAGGTCAAAGAACAGAGACAGAAGGAGGAGGAGGTCAAGAAGTGGAGACCGCAGGCACTCCAGTAGGAGCCCAGTGATCTCTCTCAACAGTGGCAGCACTCTCTCCAGAGGTACGAGGCATTCTTGCTCCAGTAACAAAGACCGCTCCTTCTCAAAATGGGGCAGTAACGATAAAAAGAGGGACAGTGATTTCAGCCATAACGCACTGTCACACAGCTATCACTCGCAATCATATAGTCGTTACAGCCAAGAGAGAGATAACAGTGGGATGCATTACACAGAGAGGCGTTCGTACTATTTCAGTTGTCGCAGGAACTCGGATCGGCGCTCCTATTCTCGTTCCAGGAGCCGCAGTAGAGAATCTCACCGACGAAACAGGAGGCATTCCCGATCAAGGACTTACTCCAGCAGTTGCTCTCCTTTGACAAGAAGGAGGTCTCACCATGACAAGCCTGGTGGGAAGAGAAAATACAAAACAAGACACTTGGAGGAACCTGCCAAAAACCCACTTTCCAAATCATACCCTGAACCTGATTCCTCCACGTCACTAACGAAAGACAAGAAAAAGAGAAAAGAGAAACATCATAAAAAATCCAAGGAGAAGTTGAGAAAGAGGAGCAGAAGCCTCAGTGTGGAGATTATCTATGAGGGAAGCTCTTCTGAACGAAGCAAGCGACACCATAAGAAAAAGAAGAAACACAAGAAGAAAAGCAAAAGACACAAGAGTAAGGAACGCACAGAGAAGCACTCACCGACTGTCATTACCATTGATAGTGACAGTGATTATGTAGCTAATGACAGTGCCATACAGGCCAGCAGCACTAACAAAGACAACCCTATCAACAATACCACAAATGACCCAGCAGACTCCGCCCTTCTGAAGTCTCTGATACAACAGTTGGGAAAGCAGATTCCCACTGTGGGTGTGGGCACGGGCACAGATGAGTCAAAGCTGGGCTCACCACCGGCTGCTAATGCCTCAGGCAATATTGTAGAACAAAATAATGTTCCAGATGTTGAAGATAACCAGCACCCTGACTCTTGTTAACTTTCATGCATGGTGCTGTTTTGCTAGCAAAGTGCCACTCCGTTGAACAAGGCAGGGTGAGATAATGTGGAGAGTCACTCCTCTGTTTTTTAAGCATCAACAGTAGTTCTGGAGAAATGTATTCTCTCAAAAGGATTTATTTTATTTCTAAGTCGCTCTCTCAGGGATAACATTGAGTACAATGATTTTTGCTGTCATAAGCATCAGCTGTATTCTTGAGACCAAACAGTTTCTACCTGCTGCTCATGGAATCTGTTGATCAATAATTGTTCTTATTATCAGCTGATGGTGTTTGGAATTTGGAAAGGGCCTTTTTGTAATGAGTTTTATTTAACTAATAAATTGTTAACAGCATCTGTGTGTAGTCTGCTGTTTAATTGCTTTTCTGTTGATGTCATACAAGACAGAACTAGGTAAGTCTTAGTATTATGTTCATATTAATGGTAGTTAACCTATATGTACATTTGACAACCATTTTAATGAGTTCAACTAGAGTGAGACTAAATTTTGCTACATTATATACTGTATCTATATATTTATATATATATATATATATATTGTAAAACATTAAAATTGTGTAATCTAACTCATTCTGCACATTTTATGCAGGCAGTTTTGCTTAGCTATTTATATAATCTTCCTTGGTACAATGTCATTATAATGATATATGATGGTGTTTCTACTACTACATAAAGATACTGTGTGACAAACTGACATTTTGACACTAAAGCTTAGGTAGATGCATCACAGATTGGTGATCCTGTACCAGAGTTGGAATAAGAAATCAGTACAAACATCATTGGACTCAGTATTGGAATGGGATGATTGATTTAGCACAGTCCAATTTTAGCCTTGTAAAAAGGGGCGAAGAGAACGACTGATTCATTGAGAAATGAGCTGGTGACATGACTTACTCTTACACTAACCCTGAGAAGGGAGGCTAATTATATACAGTGCCTTGAGAAAGTACTCAACCCCCTTGACTTTTTCTGCAACTTGTAATAATAACCATACTGAAAATATCTGCCACTGCCATGCTACACAGTAGGGATGCTGTGATGAGTTGTGCCTTGTTTCTACCAGACAGCACTTTACATTTCTAATGAAGATAGTGGGTTTATGTTTCAACCCTGGAATATTTGGCAGAGTGGTCAGTGAGATCAGCGAGGGGAACGACAGAATGCCAACAAGGTGTTTTTCCGTAGTGTCACTTTGCCACTTTTTATTGTTTCCAATGCAAGAGTGTGCTTTGGTGCTCGGTATATTTGGGGCTCAACAGGGACAAAGACAACTCAGAATGTTCTGAAACTATACCAGATGTTAATGTGAAGCATAACAGTGGAAATGAATGTAAGCACATCTTACAAGTGACTAAGCCTTTAGATAAGTGGCACTCAATCAAATTGAATGACCTTGTCTCTTATGTATTTAAAATGAAAAAATAATAAAGTTTAAAACACACAGCCTTAGTAAGAAGAAAGGAAAGGAGGAAGTATATCTATAAGAGATGGAGAAACAATATAGGAAAACATTCACGCAAAAGTACTTTTTGCTTAGATATGCAGGAGTATAGTATGAGTCATAAAATTACATAGAAATCCGTTAAATGGCAAAAACCCAAACCCCCTGTCTGACAAGCTGGGGAGTTTTGAATGACCACTGTGCTGTCAAGCCAGGAGAAGCATGACTGTCTAATTGTGGTCTGATGTTTGTTTTTTTCATAAAGACAAGATGCTCTTATGTCGGATCCTTAACTCTTATGCATTGGTTTAGCAAGTAACTTGATGGAAAATCTGCATAGTTGTAGGATAAAAAAGCCTTGACAATGCGTGAGCTATTGTTGAAGGCTTGTCAGATACCCTTTTGTTTATTCACTGGACCCACACAAGTAAAGCCATGAGGAAATTTAAATGAAGGGAGTCCAAAGAAAAGTGTCCTCTTTAAAAAAACAAATATATATATATATATATATATATATATATATAGGTTTTATCTCTTAATTTTTTGGCTATTTGACACAACTTTACTTTTGCTGCCACAACATAGGCAACTGTAAGCATTTTATTTTTTGGGCCAGCAGTTAACCACCAATTTAGTTACAGATCCATTTGCAGATCAGATCTGTTGGCTCTGGTTTAAACTTGCCTCTCTCTAGACCAACAAGCACTTAGTACAAAACAAAATCAGTTTTATAATTAAGACTCGTCGTCAATCTGTGCAAGCAATTTACAGGGGCAGAAATCCATTTAAATATCCATTAGTGTCATGAGTAGTGTCGGGTATAAGGAGTAGACTTGCTCACAGCAGATCTGATGAAGTGGCAATAATGCTTGGATGAGATTCCAATTTTGCATCCTTCTGCTGCCAAATGCCAGGTTTACCTTGATCATGATCAAGGGTGCTGCTAGAGTGGGGAACATGAGTATTTTCATAGGGCCCCAGGTTTGAGCGGAGGGGCCCTTCAGAGAGGAGAGGTGACATAGTATCAGGTTACATGCAGAGAGGTAGGGGGCCCAGTGTGATATTTTATCAGGGGGCTCAGAATTTCTAGCAGTGCCCCTTGTCTTGATCAGTTAGGACACTGACAGCTTCTTTTTGCAAATACAGAGTACTAGCACTATTTCCTGTGGCGCTAGATCAACATCTTGCTTTAACCCCTTCTGTATTGTCAAAACTTCTTTAAGGCCCTGTTTAGTCAAGAAATGCCCTTCACCAAAACACTACAATCTAATTTGTGTACATTCTACTGCTCCTGTTTTCACTGCAGGTTCAACTAAATGTAATATGTTAATGTGATTTGCATAATATGATACGATTACGTTCAGTTCCGCGCGGTTATTTTGAAGGCGAAATCGCCAAACGGGAAGAGAAATTGCTGCACACTGACTATCGTTAACGCCAGCAGCAGTAGCAGCTAGCCATAGCGTTCTTCCTCACAACTTGACCAAACCTTCATTTTTGTAGCCAAGGATATAGTCATCATGGCTTCCACCATGCACATTAAGGTAATAACTAACGTTATATAGCAAGCTTTAGCGATTTACCACTTACTGTGTTTCAGTAAGCTGACTGTGGGAAAAGAATGAGAAAACATAACTTAGCCGAGTAGATAAATTCATGTCAGATGTGCACTTGTCCCAAACCTATCTAAGTGCTGGTCAGTCAAAGCTTGTAGCTAGTGTTAACATTAGCTCCACGTTAGCAAGACAATAGTTAGTCTGCTGTATTCAAAGTAAGCGGTTATGGCTGTACAAACATACTCACAACAACATACGACTAGCTGCATGTTGCCGATAATGTGTTTAGACATCTATCTTGCCTTAAAAAAAAATCTTGAATACACCTATTCATGTGAGCTAGCCAAAGTAGCTATGGCTAGTCCAAGGAGGTTAGTAGTCTCTTTTATAGTCTCTCTATTAGCACCACGTGTATATGACCAGTGCACACCTTAATTTACTTTGACACAGGAAAGTGAAAGCTACAGATTGAAAGTAACATCAGGCAAAAACACAATCTTTAAAATCTTAAAAATTCAAAACTTTTAAGTTACTACAGCAGCTAGACTTTCATGGCTTGATTGACATCATTCTCAGTAAGTGGAGTTTAAGTGGAATTTAAGCTTATCTTCAGTAGAGTTATTTTCAGTCACTCTATAATAATGCAGCAACGTTAAGCCACTATTAGAGGCCACACTTTACTGTGATTTTAGAGGGGCTAAGGACATACATGTTAGTGAGGTAAATGGTCAAGAGACCTTTTATTTTAATCAATAATTAAATACAATATTTTTTATCTTCCACCTGACCTAGCAAGATGGTGCTTATCAGTAACTAAACAACACATGTTTGCTAAGTGATAGAGATATTATTTGATAATCCTTACAATTATCATAGTAACAAATTCTGAATCATAATTCTGTGGAATTGTGGAAAGCATCAGATCAGCCAGGCTATTTTTATTCATTGGCCTTTCACAATATGTTCTCCTCTGCTCTGCTGCAGTGTTTCCCAACCCAGTCCTCAAAGTGCCTGGCCTGCAAGTTTTTGTTCCAGCTATTCTTGCACACCTGATGACCCAATTGAGGGCTGCACACTTTCATGTTAGCCCTGTGCAGGTAGATCTGTTTTCTACTGCTTGGCCAATCAACATTAAGGCCGTAATTGGATCGGATGTGCAAGAAGAAAAAAAACTTGCAGGAGAGGGGGCACTTGAGGAGTGGATTGGGAAACTTGCTTTGTTGCTATTATTTCATGATTTTAACCATGCTCTTACTTCAATTACTCTTAATTTTGGTGTTGGTGGTGTTACACGCTCTGCCTTTTTTGTAACCCCTCTTTTTGTAAAGCACTTTGATACACACTGGTACATTGATACACACTCGTTTTGTGCTTTTAAAGGGCTACATAGCCTATATTTAGGTCTCTGTTTCAGATGTTAATTCTGATATATGTGATAGGCTGTTAGACACTCATTCTTACCTCCTGTATCGCGCATATTTTGTTGTCTTTAGATTGGAATAATTGGAGGTTCAGGCCTTGATGATCCAGACATCTTGGAGGGAAGGACTGAGCGTTACGTTGACACACCATATGGAAAGGTTTGTTTATGTTGTAAATTTGTGATAACCAAGATGTTTGTGTAAAACACCTTGTCACAGAGTAATGGAAACGATAAACTCTACTGGTGTCCAGACCAATTATGCCATTAAAGTTACCTTTACAGTACTGTTCTGCTATATATAATGGCTTATTCTGCTCTTCTCATACAGCCATCAGATGCTCTGATCGTGGGGAAGATAAAAAATGTTGAATGTGTGCTCCTTGCAAGGTAAGAAAGCATGTTATGTGCTGCAGGTAAGATGGAAATGTGTAATTTGTTTGCACCATCTAGTGGCAAAACTTTGTACCTGTCAAAAATCCATCATCTGCATTAGAAAATACACATCTTTTCCTCTAAATACGTCACTACATCTAGCAATGAGATAGCTGTTAAATCCAAATGGACATTTTGACGCTTCTTATACTGACCTCTAAAACATAGAAAACTAGTGTCATGAGCATACTGCCTCTTGCCCGTCCTTAGGCATGGGAGACAGCACACCATAATGCCATCCAGCGTGAACTACCAGGCCAACATCTGGGCTCTGAGGGAAGAGGGCTGTACACACCTGCTGGTCACCACGGCCTGTGGATCCCTGCGGGAGGAGATTCAGCCAGGAGACATTGTCATCATCGATCAGTTCATTGACAGGTGGGTGGAGTGTGTCCTGTTTACCATGAGGACAGCTGGTGGGCCTGAGCTAATGGTTCAGAATAACATTGTTTTTCATAGATTCCCAGAGACAAGATATTATCACGGGATAGAGATTGTGCCCAGTAAGAAAGGAAAGTGTCTAAACTATTCTTATTAATAATGCTTTTTACAAATTGATTTTCCTTTTTTTTTTTTTATGCCAGTATTTAATACAAAATCAACACAATTGCACAACATATAGCTGGTTTCATACTTTGTGGAATTTTGCCTTTTTTGTATAAAAATATATACATATTTAACAACAAACACTCACCATTAACTCTATTGGGGCCTGGAGATTTAACAATTTTGACTGATGGTATCACTTCCTGGACTTTCTTCTTAGAAATCTCTTTTCCAAATTGTACTCTCTCTTCATCAGATATTTGTAGAGCTTTAGCTTTCACAAAAGTGTGCTTGTTATGCAATTTGCTGCTAGCTTCTGAACTATAAAGTGAAAAGTAACGGTCCCAGAAAATACAGCTGCCACGGTGCCAAATTTGAGTACTTTTTAAAGGATAGTAGTTGGCTTTAGTGTTGAATCTTTTGACAGCATCCCCCTTTTTATTGATCTTAAATGATTCATTCCATGTAATGATTTTTTCCCTAAATGGATGCGTAATCTCAGACACAAACTCTTTACTTTTTCTATTAGTACATTTACAGCCAATTTAACATGGCTTTTTTTTTGTTGCCGACTGTGATTAGGCAGAACATGAAGAGAAAGGTTCAGCTTTCCCTGTGGGCTTGCCATTCATAGGCTTATTACCTTTTGGCAGGGCATCATAAAGCATAGTCTGATACACAAAGTCAATGTTTTTTTTTTCTTTGTGGAGGATCAAAAGCAACACATTCTGTCTAAATTATGGTGCTCCCATACTCCTGGAAAACCTGGAAAAGTCATGGAAATTTAAAATAGGATTTTCCAGGACTGGAGAAGTTAGGAAAAAGTATAAAAGAGAGAAAAGTTTTGGAAAAGTCATGAAATCTTGTATGTGAAGTTAATGATTTTGTTTTCTTGAATACTGTCAAGTATCAGAAAAAGCTGTGGCTCTGAAACAGTCTAATAGTGTTGGTTGCTGACTGTTTTTTGTTGACAAAGTTAAAATTATATTATAATCCTTGATTTTAAAATGAAAAACAAACTAAGGCTTTAATTCAGTCTTTAAAATTTGGTCATGGTCAATTTGAAAAGGGCTCATGGAGAAGTCATGAAACAGTTTTGAAATTTTATCAGTGAAAAGGAATCTGTTCCTCTCTTGTTAGTAATATCAGTTTTAGGCAAAGTAGGAAGCTAACTGACATGTTATACTCTATGCTATAAACATTGCTATTAACACAGCTTATAAAATCCAATATCTATATGTAATCCATGGCATAGCACACATTTTGGTGTGTTACTGCTTAATTAAATAGATTGAGCTCTTTGACATTAAACCTGGAAAGCAAGGGGTCGCTATTGTATAAAGTTTATGTGAATAAAATGGCGACATTATGGCCCTATAAACCAGGGCTGATACTGCCACGGGTGTTACTGTGTTCCCATGGTTCAGACTTTATACTGTGAAAGCCACAATGATTGTTGGCCTGTGAAAGCCACAATGAGTGTAAAGGACAGCAGGTGAACAGTAATTCAGGCATCTTCCCACACATCTCACTGACAGGATTCATGTTACCACATGTCAAGAGAGTCCAGATTGCTGGAAGTGAAAACAGGAAAAAACACAGCTCGCCATTTTGACACTAACCGTCCTGTTTAACATCTTAGATATTTATTTGATGTACCTTTGCAAGCTTTGTTCTGTGTAAAGAAAAGTTAAAAAAAAGTAGCATCTGCATGATAATTTGTTGAGTTAAGTGTTCTAGTTTGGTTAGGGCTTCACTTAGAGCTACAAGTATTGTCATTGACATTCTACCTAGGGCAGTAGCTAACACCACTAAAATGACAGATAGTCTGGCACAGGAATTCTACTACTGAGATATTTTGTACACACTCAGGGCTCCTTCCTGCCTTTCTTGCTTTTCAGTTAGTGTATCACTTTCTCTGACTTGTGAGAATTTGTGAGAACTTTCAGCCCTCACTCGAACTTTCCATCTGTTATCGGCTGTCATGTTGAGCATTTGTTCACATAAGGTGTCAATACTAATTCAATATAAGGTTGAATGCAAATTAACTGCACAAAGTTTTTTTTCCCCTCTGTGATAAATACCCATATTTAATTGCACATTTTTGTCCATATCTTCTACCATGACAAAACCTGTAAAAATAACCCTGTATTTTCACAAGTTGTGATTACTAGGAATCCACGTGCATTTGCAGATTCCTAGTAATCACCACACATAAAGACACCAGTTATTCCGTCTCAGTGGTTCATTGCATTATTTGGAAGGCGGGGACTGACTTCTTCCTCTTGAGTTAAACACAGGGCTGGAAAATTGAGACCGTGTTTATGTTGCATTTGTGTGGAAAAACCTCCACAGTATACCTTTCTCACCAACCTCACTCTGACCTGTATATATACATACAGTATATACAACATGCAAGGAGTTTGAACCTACGAGCATGTTGTGCACTCTGTTGGCTGATTGCACAAATTCCACTGAATAACACAGAATGCACAAAGAGAGGTGCTGTTTATGATTAAAATAGGATGACTTATTTGTGTACAATGAGTTGGCATACAGCTGGTTGAATTGAGATAAGTAGGAAAATGGCTTCCCACAGTCTTGTCAGTGTGCTCCGCTGTATACACATGTGGGACTACAGCAAGCTGACTATCCTCTTGCTAGGCTATGCTGCTGAAGCCGATGAATAGCCCAACTACCACTATCAAGCACAGACAAGATCTATTTATCAGAAATGAGGAAGTTGTTTGTTGGGACTTGTTCGGACTTGTCCCGCAGCATGTGACAGCATATTTCCGAAGGCTTTAGTATATTGGTGCCACAATAGTTATGTCATCACCTCTGTCTTACTTGTTTTCCCCGGCTCCTCCAAACCAAACACTTGGCTGCTTTAGTGCATGCTCAGTTTTGAGCATTACTGACTCACACAGGCCTCGAAAGCTTTGTGCAGCAGTTCCAAATCCTCCTCCTTTCACATCTGATGAATTATGTGCTAAATTTCTTCATGCTTTTTCTTGCTTTAAGAGAAATGTGTCTTGTTCGAGTGCTCTTGTGATGTTAATTGACATGAAGATGAAAGTTATAGTCTGCTAATTTAAAACTTCTAATAACTCTGATTTGAGATGGGCCTTTATTTTGTCTGCATATCACAGAAATGCCACAGCTAAATTCTATATACATGATACAAACGTATGTTTGAATACTCTACTTATATTTGTACACTGTCCTTTAAAAACATTCAAGTCTACAATGCCTTTACCAACATATTACAGTGATAATGTCATAGCTGCATGATGTATCTTTTGATATAAACAGTGGCTGTATTTATATCATTGGTAATATAACCAGAATTGCGCCTTGATTTGCCAAAGCATGTAGATCTCCCAAGAGAGACAGGCTGAGACCAGGCGGTTATTGGAAGTTTTGCAGCCTGCAACTCATAGTTGCCCATAGCATGTCTCTCCATCTTGGCATAACAGGAATAATTTAAATACTTGATAGTTAATGGTTGTGAAAGCCATTCTCAGTAACAATGACTCTGAAATGACACCACTAATTAAATGCCAGGCCTAGGTAACTCGATTTCTATAGCAGCAACAAGCGTTGCAGTCAGCTCGTAGTTTGTCACATGCACTACTGTGATTGCTTTTCAATGGAGTAGAGTTGCAGCTAGCTGAAACCATCTATATAAGCAGAGGCCTACACATTCCAACTTTGGTATTATGAACAAGAAATATCTTGTTAGCTAGTTAGGCATTGTCTTTAAATCGTGATGCTGATGAGGACATTCATATGAATGATGACTGTCAAATGACTTTAGCGAATTTAGCTGTCTGAAATAGCTGTGTTTTGAATAGGTATTCAGTGAGGCAGTAGAAGGAAATGCAAGTAAACGCCATAATCGCCGTTACGAAGAAATCTTTCTTGTTTATTGATTGACTCCATTACATAATGACTAAAGTAGTTGGAACAGAAAACTCTCTAATAACTGATTGCAGTAGAATTCGATATTTTAAAATGAGCTGAGTAGTTCCAAGAAAACACAGAATCCTTGATCCTTCCAGTACAATTGTCCGAAGTAAGGCAATCTCTCGTGTGCTTCTGCCCATCTCCATAAAGAGGCAAGGCAAGGCAGCTTTATTTGTATAGCTCATTTCATACACTGGGGCAATTCAAAGTGCTTTACAGAGTAATAAAAATACAGTAAAGGTAAAAGATTTACAATTAAAAAGTGTAAAAGTACAAACAACAAATACAAAAGATATAAGACTTAAAAAGTAAACTAGTGCAGTTTAAATCAAGTGAAATAGAAAGATAAAAGAACACAACAAATACTCCCACTTTTAGATGCACATTGTGAGTGAACCCATGTGTTTTCCTTGAATTTTCTTATCCCGTCCTTCCTGATTCTACTCTTGATCTGATAATTACGTCAGATCTCACTGCCTAAAGGCGCATTCACACAGGCCGCGGAACGGCCGCGGAACGGCCCCGAAGCGGAGGCTGCTTCCTTTCGGTGCCCTTGTCAGGTTGTTCACACTGACCGCTGCGCGGCGCGGAGCTCCGCTTGCGGCTCGCGACTCGTGATCTGGAGCACTAGTTTCGGCATCTGGTCTATTTTCTGCTGCGCATTTCACAGGAAAACACCATAGAAAACTGCAGAAAATTGCTTCTGTTATTGAATTACCACAAAATGAAACAAGGATACATGTTAAGGTTAGTTTATTTATAGGCTAGTTATTTAAGCAGAGAGAGATATATATATCTAGGTCCCCTAGGCTTTCCTAATTATTGCCTGATCACAAGTCACGACTCTTGCTAAGAAAACAAATAAACGTGACAGCTTTGATATGAGGGAGCTTGTGAAGAAAGGGAGAAAGTGAAGAAGATGGAAGATATAAAGTTCATCCCTGATGTGGAAAAGTACAGTGAGCTGTCAGCATTGTTTCTACAAGGACAGCAGTGAACAGATGAAGCTTTGGTGGCTATTGGAACACAATGTCAGCAGCCTACAGCCTGTTTCCATGGGGTTTTCTCCTCCTGTAGACCAGGAGAGCTGCTGGCCGGTGCAGAGAAATGTGCTTCCTGCGTGAACAACCAAACTGCGACACGAGTGCGAACAAGGCGTAAGGCAGACAAGAATCATAGATTCAGGGAGACAGGGAGACAGGGAGACAGGGAGTCAAGGTGAGAGCCGACATTCTGTCTTTCTTTCTGTGCTCCAAAGACAATTATCTCGGTCTTATCTCTGTTTAGTTGGAGATTCAACAGGTCCATAGTCACCTGGTGTAAATGACATGTAGATTTGCGTGTCATCTGCATAATTATGGTAGGCTACCTAAAGGAAGCATATAGAGATTGAACAGGAGAGGTCCCAGAATGGACCCCTGTGGAACCCCGCAGGTCACAGCCATCTGCTCGGACACAGTTTCCAATGGAGACAGGGTACTTTCTGTCATGAAGATATGACTTGAACCACTTAAGGACAGTTCCAGAGAGTTCCACCCAGTTTTCTAATCTTTGTAATAGAATTGTGTGGTCCACAGTGTCAAAGGCAGCACTAAGATCCAACAGTACTAAAACAGAGACTTAGCCTGAGTCATTGTTCAGGCGAATGTCATTTAGTACCTTTATGAGTGCAGTCTCAGTGCTGTGATGGGGCCGAAATCCTGATTGAAAGTTATCGAAGCAATTGTTCAGCAATAAAAAGTTACTAAGTTGTTGGTGAACAACTTTTTCAATAACTTTACCTAAAAACGGTAAGTTTGATATAGGTCGATAGTTATCCAGTACAGTAGCAAAGAGATGGGACAGCAGAGGGGAAGGGAGGGGAGCTGACACCGTGCCTGGTGGAACCCTGCTGACTCGGGAAAATTGGAAGACAGTTTTTGGGATGGAGCTGGAGACCAGGATGATGTTCTTCTCTTTTCTTGCATGTGTAGCTCTGGATAGCTATAAATGATAATAACAATGGATTTTATTTATAACAGGGTTTTCTAATACCCAAAGCGCTACAAATCATCAATGCACAGACAACAGGACAAGTACATGCACAGCCATACAACAGTTTGAGGGACATACAAAGACATACAAGGACTGTTGAGCGTTTCCATAGATTAATAAGAAAGATTCACCACTCTGGCTCAACAGAGTTTATTGCTCAAGCTATGGCTGCTTAGTCTTGGCTTTCAGAAGATTTTAAGAGACAAATTGTTATTTAGATGATGATTCTTGCTTGCGACTTATACAACTGTACATTTGTACATAACATAAGCTTCTTGAGATTGGTAAAAGGAATCAAACTTCTTTCTTCAATGCATATTGATTGGGATAACAATTCCCAGGAGCTGAACCCAGCACTGGTGTCCCTGATTTTCCGGGAAGCCTTAACCACAACTTTCAGTGCTTCTTGTTTGCTCTACCAGGACTACCAAGAGAGCTCAGACCCTGTATGACGGGCAGGCCACCAGTCCTCCAGGCGTGTGTCACATCCCCATGGCAGAGCCTTTCTGCAACAGAACCAGAGAGGTGAATCCACGACTATCTGTACATCCCATCCCATACATTTCACTCTCTGTAATCAAAATATACATATTCCTAACGGTAAGTACTATCCATGCAGCCTGTAGTGTGGCATGCAGTATGTGAAAATGTCATCATGCTACATTACATTTTCAATACACATTTAAATAATACTGAGGCCCACATGCCAATGGCTGTCTAGCATCACATTGTTGCTGCTTTTTCATTATTGGTTTATTTTAATATATATGGTCATGGTGTGCTATGGCTAGCTTGTTACCCAAATACTTTTATTATAGAATTTTTCTTTTCTTTTACATCTGCTCGGTCAAACCAGGAACACTGTCTATCCCAGTGTTTTCAGTATACTGACATAAGGAGGACTAAAACCCACTGGTCGATTTGTTGATTGTTTGGTCAGCATGTTGTCGGTTTACCTAAATTGCTGTCAAAGCAATTGGTTAAGCAGTCACAGTTTTTGCTCTACAACTAAAAAATTCCCACCAGTTGTGCCTGTCTAGCAGATAAATCCATCAACCTAAATGCCTAGGTCTACTTTAGTTAAGATGAAGAAAGGAGGATTAAGGAGGATTTTTTGATCGAGTTGTGCTCACACTTGGCGGAGTTTGGACTACTTTAGTTAAGACCAGTAACAAGGCCAACAAGTGACATACTCATTGTCTTTTCCCCTTGATTTGAAAGTCAGTTAGGTCTGGGAACTGTAAGTGGTCTCTAATTTTACACAACCTTTGGTTGGATGCAACATCACCATATGGTTATGATAGCCTGGCAAGGTCTGGCTCTGCGAGAAAATGAAACCAATTTTGCTGTGTCTTGGCTCTTTGGTATGACTAGTCAAAGAGTTACATTTTTTTTAATTTATTATACTGTTGAATGTCCCGATGTCCGCATTCAAGTGCATCATTAAGGACTTGCAGTTGCAATTAAAAATGTAGCCTGTGTATCATAGTCAGTTATCCAGTGTACAACTCATATGCAGCATGTGCAATAAAGAATGATGTGTTTTTTGTCTATTTTATTCGAGTTGGTTATTTTGAAATTAAACAATGCTGATTAGTCAGAAAATAAATCATAATTGGTTGGCCAAAAAATGCTTTGTTGATGACAGCCTTGGATGTTGGATGAATATCTGCTTATTTGCAACTGACTGACGCAGCCTATGGATCAGCAGGTCCTACATAGCATAGCAGGCAGTGTCTTACTCCTCAAAAACTACAACTTAGATGATGAGATGAACAGATTGCTGAGCCATTCGCTACATGGAGACCCTTCATCCCTCTCTACCCTGGTGCAGGTTCTGGTGGAGGTGGCACGGAGCCTGGGGATCAAGTGCCATGTGCGAGGCACCATGCTGACTATCGAGGGGCCCCGCTTCTCCTCGCGGGCAGAGAGCCTGATGTTCCGCCAGTGGGGCGCTGATGTCATCAACATGACCACTGTGCCAGAGGTGGTCCTGGCCAAAGAGGCCGGCCTGTGCTACGCCAGCATTGCCATGGCCACAGACTACGACTGCTGGAAGGAGCATGAGGAGGCGGTGAGTGATTGTTGGACTGCTGGTCCTAGTAGCCATTTTTATTACTTTGATCTCTTTGCTGCTCTCCTCTACCTGTCTCTCCCTGTCTCTCAAAGCACCAAGGGTCTTTACTTTACTCTAAAATCCACCCAAAGAATGAAAGAGGTTCTGGCAATGAAAGGCAGACTGCTGAAATGACAAGTTGTATTTTATCTTCCATATGTCAGGCTCATTTCTAAGAGGGTTAGAGGGATTTTTGTTAATTTCAGGTGTCAAGTCAGGTCATCGCTCAATCTCAAAATTTCAACTCCCAAGATTCACTTTGCTTTTCATGTAGAGGAGATGGCAGTATTCTAACTGGAGGCAGGGTGAAGGAAAAAAAAAATACAGTAGCAGTTGTGTTTTTTGACATTTAAGATTCAGCCTTTAGGTGAATTGCTTCATTGCCCTTACATAGACTGAATCCATACGAGGTGATAAAATTACTTAAAGGATAATTCTTGTTCTTTTTTCAACCTGAGCCTTATTTTCCTGGTTTTTGCCATCATGACGATTGATTGTGTTCAACATATTTCTGTCTTTTCAACACAGTAAAACTCACACTGCAGTTACATGTCTTTAAATAGCTGTGATTAAACAATTATCATGCAATTTCAGTTATAATAGTCCTATTGATACTTTTTAGCGTTGCTCACACACTTCCTTGTTTACTTTGCTGGCTGCTGGTTTTCTGCTGCCTTCAGGTCATATCGGAAGAAGTGGAAGACCGGGCTTTTGTTGCTTCAGTGTGAAAGCATTCTTCACGTGTTTTACTGATTGGAACGCCCACATCCAAAATCATTTGCGTTTATGAATTTAAAACCATAAACCAAATATTACAATACCTCAAATATTTTTCATTTTTTCATAATTATGGTTGATTGTATTAGTATGAATACAACTGATCATTTTTATTTTTAATACCTTGGACGGTCAACATCAGTGGATACGCTGCCATGTTTACTGCTTGTTTTGGCACACTTCTGCAAATTGTGATGCCAGGTGAAATCGGAGCCTGCAAAAATTCCCACATATCGTACATTGGGAGGTTGACGTGAATGGGTTTTCCCAGTCAGCAGTTCGTATTTACAGAACATCTGATATGACTTGAACGCAGCATCAGAGTACTTGTGTGGTCTACCTGCCAACCAGCTCACACTAGTAAAAATAACATATCTAATACTGCAATATCTGCAAGTTTCATGCAATGGATAATCAGAAAATCGGATATAGGAAGGTCCCATTGCAGTGTGAGTGGTGTTTTGTCTTGAAAAGACGTGTTGTGTGTTGTAATCGCTTTTTGGGTTCAACTGTTGGGCATTTCTTTGGCAGTGCTCTTCAATACAATTAATTTGATTATTTTTGTGTAAATTGCTTCATAGTACACTAAACACAAAACTGTTGTTCATGCCCTATTATGCATTCGAACTACATTTTTGCAGTCAAAGCATTATCTAAACCACAATTTAAAAATTTTTGTTATTGCTCACTACATTCTATTGGCACATTATTCATTTTGTTGTCAGATTACTATCAGTTTATGAACAAATATGGTCCAACTACATTCTAAAAAATATTTAAATTTTTAATTGATTGATTTGTGTGTCCATTGTCATTTGGTTGAATTTATGAAACTTTATCAAGCAAAGCCAGCAGTGGTGAGCCAACATTTTTTTTTCTAATATTTGTTTCATGGCCTTCCTCCTTTATTTGATCGTATATAGCAGAGAGAGAGGGTAAATATGTGAGAGTGCCAGGGAGACATATCACAAAGGATTAAACTGATTCAAAAAGCCTTGAGCACATGCCACGCTCTCGTCCTCGCTCTGCCACAGCAGCACAGCAGCCCGCTCTTCCACAGCTCTCTATCTGTAACATTGTATGGGTACATAGCTCTATGTCAAATAAAAATCAAATGTGAATATGTTTTTAGTTCTGGGTATTTACAAATGTTTCACAGATTAGCAGAAATCACACTTTCAGTTTCCTTTTTGGAAATCCCCTGTCTCTAAATGTCTTGTGTGTCAGCATATTTAACAAAAAAAAAAGAACCTGAATAGTAAAAATGCTTTATGTGCTCCATGGTGCAATATCACTAGCATAAAGTAGGTGTTTTATTTGCGTACAAAGTCTGGTGATATCTCTGTTTCACTTTTCCTTCTTCCCACTGGAGCTATTTTGCAGGTTGCAGTTGTAGGTGGGAACAAAAGACTAACACTCCACTTGTGTATAATGATTACTTTTTATTTACTTTTAATATCTTTTTGAAATTGGTACACCTGCCTTAAATTCACAATGGCATTAATCTCTGATCCAACAAAGAAAAGACCAGGAATGTGTGTCACGGTGGTTGTGGGTTTTATTTTATTTACTTTTTTTTTGGTTCACTTTACCAGGCCAGGGGGTCTGTTTACTGTTATTAATCTGATCGTTTTCCCCCAGAGGTTTTTGCCATCTGTGCTCTGTACGCAGGCTAACCACAGAGTAGCTGCTTCCGAGTGACCTATCTGTCAGACACCCTGGATCATGCCAGTTGATATACTGTGTCTGGGGGAGTTTTGGCTTCTTTGTCGGCGCTCCAGCCCAACTCACAGCTCCACTTCCGAGTTCCTGCAGCTGACCTCTTCCCCCTCCTGTTGCAGAACGCTCGCCACATCCTTCCGCCCACCCCCGCCTCCCTCCTTCCCCAGCTTCATACTACCTCCTGCCCTCCCTCTGTCTCCTCTGGCCCCCCCTCAGTCAGCTCGCCTGCCAGCCTCCGGTGGAAGCCCTGCCAGAGGAGGTTGAGTCAGACTGAGTCATCAGCTTCACTGTCTTCCACCCTGGCCCGGCCAACACCACAATAACACAAAGCTAGACACTGAGTCTAAGATGAAAACAAAACACTCAAGGGTTAAACAAGGTTAAAAGGGGGTAAACACGAGCACAACAGGGAAATGGCGCAATACTGTGCTGGCCGGCCCTGCACTGTACTTTACACTGTACTGTACTACTGGCTTGCGAATTTTCTTCAGTTTAAGATAGTGTATATGATGTTATCACATAATTTCCTGCAGATAGTATTTTGATACTTTGATACTGTGTGACTATGGCAGTAGATAAGTAAGTATGTTTATTGCTCTGTTTTGTTTATTATTATAATTATCCTCCTTTTACAGTGGTGTTAGTTTCATTTTAATGCAGTTACCACCGTTCAAGACATGGGAGGTGGAATAGTCAAAGACTTAATACCTCATTAAGTCCACATATTGAGACATGGGTAATGTGGTACGTGGCACACAGTTGGTGGCTCTCTAAAACAGTGTGCTGCTGATCAACCTGTGACACCGATGTGGAATTGTCTTTATTGACCACTATTTCTGTGGGTGACTTGCAGGTGCTGTTGTGACAGATAGTGATCAGACTGAAGTTAGAATGAAACTATGAGTCTGTTGCCCAACTCGCCGTCCAGGCTCACACTCCTGTCCTGATTAGCTCGGCAGATTCCTGAGGACCTTTAATACTGACGATGACACAAATCAGATTGTTATGCAATACAAAAGCCCAGATTTGCTAAAACCTTTAGTGGGTGCAAAAACAGTTCCAGTGTTCAAAGTCAGCGCTACGACTTGTGATAGGTGTAAGACAATTTGCTTGACCAGTCAAGGGTTATGTTACTGGTTTTGCACATGCTAAAAGTTTTTGCACCCATGAAAGGCTTTAGTAAATGAGAGCCAAAGTGTTTGTGTTTTTGTGCTCTTTTTTTTTTTTTTTATTGTACTTTAAAGTGACTGTGATATTACAGCAATGCCATTGAGATATTCACATAATGACACCAAGTCTGCTTCAGCACTGAAACAATAACCCCCCATGTGATCTGATTTTACAGGATAGTACCTTCTTTTGCACCTTGCATCTTAGCCACAGAAAGCTCCATATTAATTACATTAAGATGAATGTTAATCCATTGAGGTTTTGTGAGTGTATGAGTTGGAAACCTGCACAGTTCAAACCTTTCATTTAGGCTAGATTGCAAAATAAACTTTTTGGGGAAACCAAAAGTGTTTGTTTTTTTTTGTTTGAGTTTTTATAACAGAATGTTTATCCTCAAGAAGAAGTGAAATTTGCATGGTTGTAAGTGATTCATAACACACCCCCTCATGTTTTCCTTCCCTTGCTCTAGGTCTGTGTTGACAACGTACTGAAGACAATGAAGGAGAATGCCAACAAAGCCAGCAGTATCCTGCTAACTGCAATACCCCAGATCTGTCAGATGGACTGGGCTCAGACGATGAAGGCCTTGAAAGTAAGTTGTCAGGAGAGTGATGACTCATTTCCACTCGATAAGTTTTAATGCGCTTGTGAAAGACGGCCTGTATACATTTAGCTGGCTATCATGAACTGAGATCTCAATGACGGTGTCTCACATCTCGCTGCACTGCTGCTCGCACCACCTCTGACGCTCCGTCTTAAAAAAATAATGAAACGATCAGGAGCATGACCTGTGGAAAACAACGTGCTCCTTCATGAAGATATGAAGGCAATTATCATGAGGTCAGGGGTTGTATACAAAGAAAAGCCACCTGCCCTGCCCAGTGCCAGCAGTGAACAATGGCAGTTCAACCTCAAACTGCACAAAGCGAGGGTGACTCAGCGATAGTCTGCATGCTACGCTGCGCACTCATAAAATCTAAACACAGCTGGCCTAAGTTTAAATGGAAATCTGCATTAGAATCTTAAGAATGCATTGTGTATTACCACACCTACAATGGTGTGTTTTCATGCTTAATTCAGTATCTGTGGTAATACCCATATATCTTATTGTACAAAGCTAATTGCACTTTCCCAAGTTTTTAACAATGCTCGAAGATATGATACTTCGTGATTACTAGTGTGTTTACACACGGGATGCACATCTTCCAAATTATTCCTTTTTTTTAATTTTTGTTTCGTCAAAAAGGATTCACAACAATAATTTAGCATTCCATTGAAGCACTTCTAGGTTGCAGTAAGGTAAGTAGGTTAACATTGTATTTAAAATGTGCCTTTGCTTCAGAAAGAGTAAGTGTTAGAGGTTCCTAAAATTGAATTGCTTTTATTTGGATTTTAGTAATGATGAAAGGGACACCGGTCTTGGTAGAATTCATTCCTTTGACAACTATGCAGCTCAAGACGTGAGGTGTAGACTACTAGACTGAAGTGGGACATAATACTGTAAAACTAGGCCTATAAGTTGTTAAAGATGTACCTTTCTTTTCTGTACTATCTGAGTAAATGTACTTCCTCTCATTTCTGGCCCAAGAGTAACCTGAAACAAATAGGCAGACATAATGTAGCTATTGTTGCTGCATGTCATTATCAGTGAGACTTGTTTTAAAAAATCCATGTTCCGCTCTTTGTGTTGCAGTCAACAGCTCAGTCTTCGGTAATGCTACCAAAACACTGAGCACAGAAGACTCTCAGTACAGTAGAACAGGATTCGGCTCCCAATCCCGGTCACCATCACCACCGACATGGACAATAGATTCACCCGTCTCTGCCTGTGGATTTGTCATCAGTGAATCACAAGAAAGTGCCTGACACATATAATGCATGTCTTCTCAGCTGGAGTTTCACAGTGTTTCCTCTTGCCTTGGAATACAGATAGAAATAATCTAAAAGTGTGCGGATACACCGGACTCTTTTTTCCCTACAGTAAACTGTCATCATCACTCAAGCATGATTCTCTGGCAGCTCTTAGTTGAGACACATTTTTTAGGTACCAAACATTTTGACAGATCCAGAAAGGATTTTAAGTCTTTTCAAGATTATACTATAGATATTATTTTTCATGAATTTATATTTTTTTGTGGTCTGTAAAACATTGGTCTCTTTATGGCTGTTTGCGCGGGATATAATAAAACAATGCTGAATAAGTTCAACACAGTGAGACTTTGCTGCTCTTTTTACTACAGTTACAGCTAACATTGTTCTAAAGTGGCATCTAATGTCTTACACATATTTGCATGATTTACTCGTCAATAAAACATTTTAAATGCCTATTTATGCACTTCAATAAACATGGTCCAGGATATTAGCCAGAGGTTTATTAATAATGGGGGCATTCCTATCTTTGCTGGTCATCAGCTGACATTTGATTTTTTTTTAATTTGTATTCATGGAATACTTCCATTTTGTTTTTGCACTTCATGTCAATGTTTGTTTTGCAGTTGGGTATTTAATGAATCCAAACATAGGTGGCACTTCAATTATAAACAGGTGCTCTGCAGTGCACATGCTAAATCTAGTTCCAGATATGGCTGAATCAACCAATTGATGGTATTTTTGGTGTTTTTATTTGTATTTTTTGAGAAACAAGCATAGTGCACTTATTGAATGGCCCATGAAAGAGGTGAGAGAGCCACTGTTTTGCATTCTGTGACTGTACAATGTTTTACATACTGTAATCTTCATTCATAATCAACTGTTGAAATCGATATTTTGAAAACCCATTAGGCTGTACCCAGCTACCGCTGACACCAGATCAGAGTTGGTCTTCTCTCTTTAGATCTTTTCTGATCTGCCCCTTTCATGCACCTGGAAGCTCATCACGCTGCACAATGTCTGACATTTGGTCTCCTTGTACTCCCTTTCTCTTGGCTTGTCTGAACAATTTGAACAGATTGTGGCATAAAGTAAATAAAGACTGCCATTTATTTAAATCTTTCTAATGTCTAATCCTTTGATAGTTTATGCTTAGTACAGAGCATTGGACTTGTCTCGTAGTTGATTACCAACACCACTAAGTGGTGCTGGGGAGGTGTTTCCTATAAATAAGGCAAAGCTATAGAAAATACATTTGTAAAGTTGAAAACCTTAAAGCACTTTTGACTTATTTAAATATAGGCTATTCGTCTGTAAATAATTTAGCAATCGAGCAACGTGCCGTCGAATAGTGACATACATTTTTGAATCTCAACTATTAATACAGAAAATGCAATACCTCTCCATGTTTAGGGGAACTAGCCTATATTTTGCCATTGATTTTATGATAGCCTACAATTGTCGTCTACAAAATGCTGTTGGATAGACACGTTGGATGAATTTTATTTATCTACTGTTGTTGAGATAAAGCGGTGGCCTAGGGCAGTGCGCTGGACCCAGGTCTATTAATATCAAAGTCCATTTCTCAACAAACAAAACTTGATAATTTAGTAAGTGTGGATTTATGTTGAATGCACTAAGTGCTTTTAGGGCATTTTGTGGGAATTGTCAAATGTTCCGAGTGTCGGTGGCTTCGCGCACAGAACTATTCTGCTTAAAGCCAGTCGTGTTCTGCCACCTTTTAGAAACATGTTAAAATCAACACGCCATGCATGACTAATTAATGACTCTTTTTAATGAGTTCATGGCCAGTAAAAAAAAAAATAAAAGTCGTAAAAAAGAGAGAGAGAGCGAGAGAGAAAACAAAATGGAGAGAAAAAAAAGTTCCAACTCACTTGCTCCGTGCCAAATAGACAATTTCATCCCCACAAAATCCATTAGGCCTCCATTTTATCAGAGTAGGTGTAAGAGTTTAATTTACTGTACTGACAGCATAAATTTTACCCTCTCGACCCTGTTTGTCTTTCTTTTCCACTCCAAGGCAGTGATGCATTACACATAGTAACGACTGCCTGATTGTAAACCATTGTAGGTACAAATACAATTTACATTTCCTTTTAATAAGCGATGATAAAATTATCCTTTCATATATACACAAAAATACTTAAGCTAAAATATTGAAATGATGATTTATGGCTGTGACAATGCTTTCAAAGTCAACGCACTTGTGTGAAATGAAGTCTAGTCCTTATTGATGGTGCACGTAACATTTTGCATCAGTGAGTTATTTATAGCGGTTGGCAGGTGTTAGTTGCTAAGGAAGACTGGCCTTCAAGGCCCCTATGTGTCTTTTTTGCCGGCTTGTTTATGCTTTCCTGAATTAAAAAAAAATATTGTGAGAGCGTGTTTTAGTACCAATAGATCGAATAACAGCCTCGGGCTTTTCACTGAAAAAAGAGGCCTAAGTTATGTGCCCTGTGCCCGGAATAAAAAAAAAAATCAGCTTTGATCTTGTATTATTTATGATGTGTGCTTAAACTCTGAAACTATCTCAGATCAGGACTGAAGCTTAGAGAGTTAACCTTGTGACATGATCATGTGGCTAATATTTACCCAATTTACAAAAAAAAAACAAAAAACCAACAACATTTGAAACAGGAAATGATATAGGCTACGTGTCTCTCAGGCCTAAAAAAAAAAACTATTTAGCAAAAACAAAGGTATGGAAACATAGCCTCATTTAACAGTTAGGTTTATTCACAAACTAGCCTATTGCTCGTTCGGAATTACAACCTTTCTTTCCAAAAAAATATCCTCCAACTGAATTCCTTAATTGATAATTGAAATAATCATTTGTTCAGTGTTTTTTTATTCTCTGGCACCTAACAGTAGTTAATCCATTCTTCTATTAAATACCTGTGGGTTACCTTCGCTCTGGTTTGTAGCCTACCTGTCATTACGTTAAAAAAAAGCACTTTTATCAATTAATATCAAGTGACATTTTATTAAAGTGCATAAGTATATCCAAGTTTAAATTCGTAGGCTATTTGTACACAGGAAAAGTGAATCACTGAATAGTCTCTGCCAAGTAATGCTTACTGAATCGTCCATTAAATATAGGGACACTGATATTCAAACTTGCACCACAGAATATTTTGTGTGCTTTGTATTATTTGGTTGCTATTGTTAACTAGCTATATAAAATCACTTCGATAATGAAATAAAGAAATAAATAGGCATGACTAATTGGGCTACCCAAACGAAAAATAACAAATCCTATAAAAAAAAAATTAGGATACTATACAAATACCACAGCAAAGCTATAGGCCTGAGTTTCTGTAGAAATATTATAGTGATACCATGGAAAATAAAACTACCATAAAGTACGATAACGTCGCTATAAACTCAATATTGAATACCACAAAGTTATAAAAGTGATTTTTCGATTTTTCGTTTAGGTAGCCTAATAGTCATAGCTGCGATTAAAACTCTTTCCTGCCAATTGACAACCGTAATTTCGTTAAAAATTAAGTCCTTGGTTCATATGCAGCCGTTTAGCAAAACAAAAATAAACAAATAAATAAAAGTAGCCTAGATTCAGCAGCAAAAACAGTCGATGCATTTAGGCTGCAGGCCTCTAGTCGGGCCCACAGCTCCCACACCCATAGGTCCCCTCTCTCAACAGCAGAAACATCCCACCGTCGCGCAGTATTTTACAGAGACTCCAGAAACTCCACCACATCTCTATGGCCGTGCTGTCGGGCCAGGTCGACCGGCCGACAGTCTCTGTGGTCCCGGGCCTGCGGGTCGGCCAGGTGCTGCACCAGCAGCCGCACCGTGTCCAGAAAGCCCGTCCTGGCCGCGTCGTGCAGCGGGGTGGTGCCGGTGCGTCTGTCCGCCACGTTGGGTTGCGCTCCCCGCTTCAGTAACAACTGAGCCACCGGCGTGCTGCCCATCATCATCACCTTCATGGGGACACAGCCACGAGTTAGGAGTGAGAGGTGGAACATTTAGAGTTCAACGAATATCCTATAGGGGATGGCATATAGGGGTCCCTCCATTCTTGATCTCTTATCTTATCTTTATAATGGAGAGCTTAGATCAAGCAAAAAAACAAAAAAACAAAACGTTATGAATTAATTTGGAAGCCATGTAAAATGCAGGGGAAAAACAGGGGAGCATTCAGGACCAGTATTTGCACTAAGTTGTACAAGATTGTTTGAGCTATTATTTTATCACATTCACCAAATAATATCTTAATATATTTTGTCCATAAATAGCCTACAGGTTGGAAAATTTTGGTGGCAAATACAAGCTATTAAATGCAAGGACTTTGTCATAGTTCAGGGCTGAATTGACGCCCCTGAAAATGTGCACATATGAAGCACTGGACAAATAAGAGATTCTGTATCTTGAGGTAATATTAAAGTCAAACATAGAGCGCCATTTATGATCTAATATTTTTATTGGAGCCTTAGGATAACTTATTGGGCAGTAAGCACCTGGGAGTTGTAGATAGTCTAGGTATCTTTAGCGCACGGCAGAGGCAGCCAGGCAGAACACATTATTAGATGGATTACACCTATATATCCTACTATTTAATATTGTTACCTGATTAATAAATAGTGGTAGTGGTAGGCCTATAGTAGTAAATTGAAATCCAGGGTCGCAACGTTCAATAGGTCTGTTATGAGTTGCATAGTATTTTAAAGGGTGAGTAAAATGGACGGTTTCGTTGTTTCACATAGCTTGATGAGAATATTATATTGACATGAAAAGAAAGGAGGGTCAAATCCTAAAATCCTAATGTTTTTCGACAACAGAAATAGTTTAGAGCATAGAGTTTGAGCATTGCAATCCATGGTACAAGGCGCACAGGATTGGGCCTTGTGAGTCATTTTGCCAGGAGATGCGCACAATAACAAGTCTAGCTTTTTCGAAAAGTGGAAGAACTTTTTCTGCTTCAACAATACCATAGGCAATTTCTTGATTATGCGTTATTAATATATATTAGCTGTTTCTTAAATTAGGTCACGATCGATGTTTGCTCTGCGTTCATAACAGAAAATGCAAAACAACTTGTCATTTGATCCCTGGGACGGTGGATCGCACAGTGACACTGACCTGCAGCGGCGTCCGTCCAAAGCAATTCTCTCCGTTGACATCGGCCCCACTTTGGAGGAGAAACTCGACATCCTCGGCGTTTCCCGTCGCTGCTGCTGATGCTAGATCATCTTCGAGAGTCATTGTCATGACTAAAAATATCCAATGCAGTCAGTCTCAGTGACAGATTGCTCTGACAGGTATATTTGAGGAAATATAATCGGCGGATAAACGTGCCAAACTGCATGTAAAATAATGTAAGTTGCTTTCTGTGCGTGGTTGTTGCTCAGCGGTCCACGGTCAATCAGTCCGGACCTCCAATCGCCTGGCTCGGATAAGTAAACCGTACATCGTCTGACCAGCGGACGGTGTGTGTCTGGGCTTGCCTGTGTTTTGAATGGGTGACGTCATTCTCTGTTGCTGCAGTGCTGCCGACATGCGCATGCGCTGCTTCAAGGAACTGGTTTTGACAGCAGCAGCAAATGCTGCCTTCCAGTGCTGCTCCAACGCTCATACTTCCCACTTCTAATGTCTTAAAAACGTGCTTGTCGCGCATTCGGGAGCTTCTGGTTGTAAAACGTAACAATATGGGCCGTGTAACAAACAGTTTATTTCGGTTTCTGTTTTTTAGAAGTCCAGCTGCACAGAGATAATTTGTTATTATTATTTGATGCTGTACTTCATTTATTAGCTAAAGGTTGTTGCATATAAGAACAATAGAAACATGCAACAATACTAACTATTTACAGTATGACAATAAAATACATCACTTTTACCATCAGTTGTTGATACAGCCTTTGTGCTCTAAAATACAATATTTCTGATGGCACTTGAAAGAAATAGATAGATAGATAGATAGATAGATAGATACTTTATTCATCCCCTTGGGGAAATTCAGGTGTCCAGTAGCTTACACATTCTGTATTAACATATACCTATATATTAGAGACAATACACAATAAAAGAAGGTAATGCAGAAAGCAGCAAAACAGGGACAGATCTGGGGGTAGTCGAACAAAGAGAATTGAGAAATTGCACAACTCTGAAAGTCAGTTGCAGAATTGTGATCCACTGTATTTGGTATCCAATCACCGTCGAGCATCTACAATGCTGCCACCTTCCAGCAGCTACATCGTTGACAGTTCTCTAGTTCTCTACTAAAATCATATAACAACAAAACTCTTAGACGGGTGTCCCTCAGACAAAATCTCATCAAATGGGGATCCATGGCCTAATGTGCATCTATTTGTTGGCCTTGACATGAATGTATTTGGGAAGCCTTCCTCTATACCGCAGGTATAAATAACAGAAACAAATGAGGAAGCACAAGCAACGGCCTCTGTGACAAAAAGGCAGGGTGTACAAAACATGTCAATAAAAAGAGGTAATGAGATAGGCTGACTGAAGGGTGACAGTAGCTGTGTCTGCTCAGACCGAGGAGGTTTTAGTCCTAAAATGTGACACAGGCTACATGTTACTCTTAAATTACTGTGGGTGTAAAATGTGGTTAAGGACTCAATTGAGATGAATATGTAGACCCACTAGTTTAGACACACTTGCATTGGCTAGTCTGTTTTATACTCAGTCTTTGTTCCAATATCGAGAGCTCAGTCTATTTTCCTGAAAACATAGTTTTTGTCATTTCAAAGTATAGTAACAGAAAAAGCTGACAGGTTATTCAGCCTATTGAGAGGGAAAGGAATAGGCCTAATGTTAAAAATGATGCAACCAACAGGTCTTATTTGACTTCACAGATATAATGTTTTAAGGCTGAAAATAAATATAATAACATCAAGGGTTATAATTATTATTCAGGTCGGCAGGCTTGTTTTGTAGGCGGCTGAACGGTTCCTGATTTGATTCCTGGTATGAACAGCGCCCAGCGCTGCTGCAGCCTGGCTGAGTAAATAACACCAATAACCACACACACTCTGACTGAACATTTGTAAGTTGACTAGTAAGTTTGTCTACTTGTCTATTCGTCATTTAAGAAGCAGGTAATCATCCATCGCTCAAAGCTTCTATTCTCAAAATATTTTGCAGGTAAAAAAGAGAAAGTGATTAGTGAATTTTGGAATCCATCCATTGACAACATATCTTAAACTTTTAAAGGCAACTTTTTTATTTTGTTTCTTACAGGTAAAAGTTTGAATGTGTGTGTGTGTGTGTGAGTGTGAGAGAGATAGTGGGAGACATACTAATAGTAAAAAGATGCAAATGATAATTAATGAGTATTACATGAGTACCCAGTCCATCATTGTAATAATAGCGTATTGACTTGATATGAAAATAACTGTCAGATGTGGTTGCAGCTCTCAGAATGATTAGTCATGGACTCGCCGGTGATAGGATGTGTGTCAATAATTCTTGCTTCTTGATTTATCTGCGTAAATGAATGTGAGTAGAGCTGTGTGGAATGTGTGCTCGTCTCGGGGTTCACAGCCTGTAGCGATGGAGGCCGAGAGTGGGTGGAGGTGTGTTGGTTTGGAAGTCCCCTGAGTGCGTGTGTGTGTGTGTGCGCGTGTGTGCGTGTGTGTGCATAACTGGTGTGAGAAAAAGGGCACTGTCGTTGATTACAGATGTTATGGCTTATGCCTTTCATGTTCTGTTTAAAGTATGGAAGAGTAAACAGTTCACAATTTTACACAGTGAAGAAAAAAAAAGAAGACTGTGAGGACGATTAAAGCTTGCTTTTAATAACAACCAAGGCCATCATCAAACATGTCTTACTCGGCGGTTTTTCTTTGTAGGGCTTGACTTCATGACATCAGTGCGTTCCTTTGGTTAGAAAAAAATGCTTTAGGAAGAAAGTCATCCTTTATAATGCTAGATTTAGCCACCTAGTTTGGAGAGGAGCGGTCAATAATGATGTGACCATCATTGTAATCTCTCAGAGCTATTATATGTCTCAGAGAACCTCCACTAAGTTACATTCCTCAACTGCTTTCTCACTGTTTAGCAGCTGGGTGCTCAGTATTTTGATGTTATGTTGGCTCTGAGAGTGAATGGATTTGGTAGTTCAGTGTTTATTTCTTCAGCATCACTCTACTCTGAGCTACAGTAAATTCTCTGTGCGTTGCATAGTTAGATTGCAGCACCATTCAAACCACAGTTCTAGACAGCCGAGAAGGGGAATACCTACTTTCTGATTCCCGGTAAATGAAATCACCTCCTGAAAATTGTTCCATTGAAATCCCCTTTTAATGGTAGTTTTACAGAAAATACTTTAATCTTTGGTCTTTTTCATTGTCAGTTACAAAGCAAACAGTTACAATTACAGTACAAACAGTTACAATTAATTAGCACCTCTTGTGCTAATTAATGTGACATTTGGGACCTAACACATCCTTTTATCCTCCTGTTTAAAATGCCAAAATTGTAAATCTAAAACATATCAGCTATATTCAATACTCGTTCTGCTCATTCTGCTCTATGCAACACAAAGTTTTTTTTCCCCTCCATTTGTTCTCTATCATTTCCACATCAAACACATCAAAGCAGTGGGGTTGTGGACACAGAAAAAGGCCACACTGTAAAGCACACTCACTAGTTTAGGTTGAACAATGTCAAAATTATGTGAAGTATGTACATAACTCTCATACATCTCCTTGGTTTTGCCTCCACCCAGTGGCATCTACAGACACTATGGGGCTACTTTTCTATATGGCATGTAGAAACATATATCTATTCATAGCTTCTCATTGCTGGTGAAACAATTCTACAGTATATGTGGTATTTCACCATGCTGTGATAAGAGGAGACGCTGCCCTACTTCCACTTTGGCCTTCCACATTGTTCCTTTTTGTTTGCATGCCTAGTATTATTTGCATTGATGTTATCCTACTTTGACACTTCCCAATGGCTTAAAATATGCAAATAATAATTATTATTATAATGAAAATTGTTTTCAGAGCCCCTTGCATTGCACAACATCTCAATGAAGTTAGCAGTGTGATTACAGGACAGACGCAGTTTGGCTCTTGTGTCCCGAGAAGACTATTGAACTACGCAGACACTGACTCAAACATCCAACCAACCAACCCATTCTGTGCTATTTATAGCCCACACATTACATCAAAGGCCCAACACAAACCATAACTTAGGTTAAACACACACCATGCAATATATTGCTGATAAAGGCTTTGTTATGCTGGCGTTGTAGCTTTGAAGTTCTCCTGTCAGAACAGGTTCCATGAACAGAAGGATAACCGCCAGAGTAAAGCTTGAGTTTTATACCAATAGTTTGGGTTACTTTTTAATACCACTCAAACTTGACTGATTTATTGAACACATGCAGTTACTCAGGAATGTGTTGTCTCTAAGTAAGTGGCTATTCAGCTACTCCTCTGCAGATGTACAATAAAGTTGATCACGCTACTTTGCAAAGGAACAAAAATGTTGATTGACATTTGAAAATATGTGATCTGTTTGAAATTCAGTATTTTGAAATCCTCCCAAACTATTTAGATTTACAGTGTCGCAATTCTCAGTGGGCTAACTGTTCCAGTATGATGGAAACAATTATTTTGAGAGGAAGTGGCCTCATAGATCAGTGAATGATTTGTCTGTCTCACTTCTGTGAGACCAGTTTGACCTTGACAGAGCAACTTGAAATAAAACCAGTGTCCGTTTGATTGTTTAATGTTTGGCAAAAGTGAGACATTACTGCCGGATACTGTATCAGAGAGGGCTGGAAATAAACAAACCTTTAAAAAGGAATTAAATACAAGCGGGATCAATCTCCTTAATATATAATAGTCACAACATAACGTGTATTAGATTGAACAGCTTCCTGGCAAATCAATTACTGAACAGACTGGTCACATTCAGTGAAAACTATCTCTAAATATAAATCTGGTTATCCAGCCGCAGCGTGCTATTTCCTACTCATGATGCAGAACATTTTAATTTAGGCTGTTCAAATCTAAATGGGAGATTCACCCCATGCTTTTCATTTAGAGCGATGCAACACTTTATTGACGATTAACTCTAAAATTGTGTGTGTGTGCTGAATGTAACCTACACACTCACGGCCCACTGGAGGTTAGGTTACTGTACGTTACATCTGAAAATACCTGTTGCTCATTGTGGCGTTTATTTTCGTACCAAATGTCAGGCACTACAGGAAGGTTATCTGAGCCTCTCTGTAAATGGTGAATCATACTCTCATGGCAACTGGAACGATTTGTGTTTCTGTAAACATCTGAGATTCAACAAGTTCTCACTTATTTGGTGGAAGATGTTGACATGACATGTTAGTTCTGCTACCGGTTTGGACAGATCGGTGGAAATGGGTTTTTTTTAACTTTGTTTAACAAAATTGGCCTTTTACTATTGCGTTTCTAGCATTCCTCTTTCAAAAGGGTTCTGGTGCATGCCAGCTTTTATCTGAAATGGCAACAGAGGTCTTCTTTTTTAGTGATATAAAAATGCATTGACAAGTTTATTCATTCACAAATTCATAAATCTATCAGCCATTTGTGTGCTATTTGTTAGTCATAGTAAATACCAGTGTTTTAGATTTTGTCTGGTGAGCAGGATAGTAGCCTGGATAGTAGTTCGGCTAATGAATGTAGTGTGTGCCACCCTTGGTCTCATTTCATCACACACACATGATATCACTGGGTACAATAGGCTGTTTGTGAGTGTGTCAGAGGCAGAGCAGGCCACAGATGTTCTAGGGCTTGGCTGCAGAGGAAGAGCGGAGCGTGGAGGGAGGGAGCTAAGAGCAGCCAGCCTTTCTCCTGCTCCTGTTCTCGCTGTGCCAGTCACATGCGGAGCGGCCACCGCCCACATATGACTGCCTCCAGCCACTGGGCCACATAGACAGATGCACAGGCACAGACAGACGCATGAACAACATGAGAGGGCAAAAGGGGGAAAGAATTAACTACTGACAAAAGTCGCTATCATACTAAATCAGTGGCTAACATACAGTTTGTACAAGGAGACTTCTGTACACTGACAAAGAGGCGAATTCAAGTGTCAGAATCAGGGCGTAGATCTCAGCATTGAGGGGGTTTTAGATCTGATTTTCAGCCTGAGAGATATACACACTTACAGTAGATTCACGACTGTTTATTTTTCCAGTTTTCGACAGGGCAAAAGCACACTCCTACTTCCTGGGTTGTAAAGGCTGCATTTGAGTACTTCACTTTTCCATTGGTTGGATAATGATTAACATGGGGGTGACATCATCTCTCTTTTTATTGATGAGTGATTACTGGCAGCACCTTAAGATATGCTTACACAAACAAAACCAGTGGCTTAATAATCTGTTTGGAAGATAGCAGGAATACCTCATTAGAGTGGGATAGTAGCCTGGATAGTAGTTCGGCAGATATCGGCATGAGGGCATCCACCAATTTGTATTTTTTTCAAAGGGACAAACTATACTTCTTTTGTATTTTATTGGGGACAATACAGTGAGACTGAGGAGTGGCTGTGCTTCACATTGTGGCTATTTACATCAGAGTCGGCAGGTTACGGCCTGTCTTAGGGTCAGTGTTATATATACAGGCTGTATAAACCCTCACTGCAATCAAATTGTTAACCAGGAAAGTACCGAGCAATAAGGTAGTAAAGAAAGAAGTGGCGTGTGACTGGAGACGTTAACATCAATCTTTCATTATCTTTCCAATCTTATGAGACTCAAGTGGTGTACTTTATGACCGCCTCATAAAAGATAATTGTTCATCAGTACGGTTCATTTTGTGTGTTATGATTTTGTATTGACCATTTGTTTTTAAACTAGTGGTCTATATAGTAAAGTTGGAAACACTGCTTTTCATAGTGTGGCAATAGTTCTCAGCATGTAATTCCTTGTGAGAAATGTTAATAGCTGGAATCAGCATTTCCACCGCAGTCTCGCACATGTAATGCTATTTTGAGGTTTTTCTGTATGCTGTTACATCAGATCAGCTCTTCCTCTTGATGAGTTCCGGCCAAAACTAGTCATGTCCGCTCTCAGAGGTGTGTGGGTGGCCAGAGTGCCTTCCGCCTCAACTGAGAAGCGACATGATTGAAAAGACAGCTATTATATCACAGGAAGATTAGCAAGGAAATGTACACAGAGGCATTTCATGAAATCAGGGTTGGGAAGGAGCCAAGATTGTTGATGTTTCAAATGAATAATACAATTCAATATCACAGAATATGCTTGAGATTTTTTTCCCCCACATTGTTTGGACAACCAACATTAATTTTCCCACCTGTCAATACGGTGACATAATCTGCAGTTCTGGTAAAAGGTGAGCTTCAGTAAAACGGCTTGCTCCATGCTGAGGGTGTGGTCGCTGTTAGTCTTTCTGTCTTTTCCCTTACAGTCTGTATCAGGACCGTCTCCTTACACTGATGGAGTACAAGTCAGGTAAACTTTGAAGTTTCCCTTTTTCTCCCTCTGTGACTTTGACCCAGATTGAGTCAGTCTGCCGCTGAGAGATTCTGTTCCACACGCAGCGCTGTATGCACAAACACACACACACACACACACACACACACACACACACACAGTGCTTCCTGTGTATTTGTCACTGGTTAAGGGGGAGTGTACTTATGGATCTGAGACGGTGACTCAGTGGACATACAATGTGGTCTGATCCTGACAACACTACCATCCTGCCAGCGCAAGTGGTTCAGCAAAATGGTGGCTGTGAGGTTAGCAGACACGAGGGAAGTGAGGACAGGAGATTTCTAAAGATGAGGAGAAGCGTGATTAAATATTTCACACTCACATAAAAAATAGTTTGAACATTTATGTGAATGGAGGACTTTTTTTTTTTTTTTGCAATATTGTTATTCAACGCAACCTGCATGAAATATATTTTGCAAACTCAGTCTTCTTTGAAGACACAACTGGAAATTCTGAAAATGTTCTTCATGCTGTAGTATGAAGAGATGCTGATTCATCTCTTCATGCTAATTTATTTGCTGTGAATCCCCCAAGATAAATAATAACAACAACAGCTGTTGTGACTCATCAGTATCAGTTTAAGTAACAACTCATATACGTAATGACAATCTGTGACCTTTGTTATGGTGACATGCTGGACATGTTGATAAGAACACAGAAGTTTATGTTTTCATTGGTGTAATCTCTCCTAACAACAGTCATTAAATTATAAATGGAAATTATCTTTACGATAATTATTTTACCATCAGCATACTTTAGCATACTGTGTCATAAAATGGACTGATATACTCGACAACATGTTGGTGGTGGCAGGGATAGCAGGTTATTCTGTGTATCATGTCACCACCAGGTGGCAGAATTGATGCTAAATTAAACTGAAGCCATTTGATTGATGTGAACTGGAATTTAGTTTCCCTTTTTTCACCTGCATGGATATGCTCACAGTTTACTAAATGGACAAAACTATCTTGATTTTCCATTAATTAGCATGTGTTAAAGAGAAGGGGGAGGAATGTTTATTATTGATTAGCCAGTTGAATACATTCCTGGGCCAAGTAACATTTGCAAATAGTGCAGCATTAGTTTTAATCTGCTAGCAGATCCAAATGTGTAGAGTTTTGCCACATAGGACAATACACAAAAAGTTTAGACTCTTGAAAGTCAGTTCACTATACTGTGTATGTGACTGACAACTTATCTGACTGTAGGCTACTAAAATACTATATATACTAAAATTTGCATCTCTCTGCGTGAACCTTCATTCATGTTTGATGCCTTCTCTACCTATCAAATGAACAACAGCAAATACCCAGCGAACAAAAGTAATCTTCCATTCATAGGACCAAATGTTAGATGTTGAAGTCAGCAGAGAGGAGATAGAGGCTGTGGCTGCGTGGTTTGAGCTGCTCCCAGACAGATAATGTGTGTAGTCACCCGCCCCCTTCCCCCTCTACCTCCCACATCAACACCATCCCTCTGGGCAATATGAGACGTCTGGGAGAGCAGAGGGGTGAAACTGGAGAGATGGCGCAGCCACTGGCCCATGTAATAGAACGATAGAGGAGTGTGCCGGCGTGGACATACGCACATGCACACACATGCGCATGTACACGCACACACACACACACACACACATACATACACATTTGTAAGTTGTATGTGAATATGCTGAGCAGTTTGACTTGGCAGTGTTTGGACAGCAGAGTAACCAACACTCCAGCCGTAATTTTGGCTGTAATTTTATATTTAATTTTAGTCTTTAATTTCGTTTTTTGAGTATTACTTTTTGTCAAATGTTAGTCATTTAATCTATTTTTGTTTGGAGGCATGGGAGGTGATGAGAGTTGGAAAGCGTACACATACAGTGTCTCCAAAGGCACAAACATGACCAAATAAATAACGCTACAAGACAGGTTCCCCAAATTTGGTCTCTTAATAAAGTTAGCCTTGTCACATTTTTGTTGACAAAACTGCACAATAATTTTAGTCTAGTTTTTGTCATTTGAAATGCATGGTTTGTAGTTTTCATCAACTCGCAGTTATGTAATATACATTTGTTGACAATATTTATTTTTGTCATGCTTTTCACCTTCACAGCATGCATTAAAAAGAAGTTAATTTATGCCTATATGGTACACCATGGTCTTTAATGAAATAATAACCAGTATGTTCACATATCTGTAGTTACGTACATAGAGCGCTTGAAGCTGCACAAACATGTATTACGCGAGGCCTGTAAATGCAGGCAGTGAATATTTCCCGTGCCTCCAGGATGGTAATTCCTCTCTGTTTACTACTGGCCTAGCAGCTTTAGTGGCTTCCTGTCATGTGATCAGACTGTCTCCAAGAGGTCTGGACCAAACACCTGTCGTCAGGAAGCAGGAGGGAGGCCTGGATCTCTCATTGGGGACCGGAGCATTACCATACTAAACATGTAAACACAAGCATGAACACAGCAGACACACACACTTACTGACTTACTGTCTCTCTGTCTCTCATACACACGCACACACACACACACACACACACACACACACACACACACACACACACACAAACTAAAACAACTATGGTGGAGGAACGGCTCACAGTTTGCCACTTTCTGAACTCTTCACTCCTCTCAGCTTATCCAAACAATTCATCAAGAATTCATTTGTCAGAACTAAATATCATCAGAATTGCTATCTGAAATCATTAAAATAAGATTGTCAACACTGCAACATCCAGATTACATAGGTGTACGAATGCCATATAGATTGGCAATGCATGTGACAACTACACTGAACATGGCCGAATGAATGGCTAAATCCAAACACATGAGAAATGTCACTTGCAGACAATGTACAATATGTCATAAATCATTGTTAAGTCCTAATTTGATCTCCATTGTCCATCTGCAACTGTGTACCTAAGGGACAAGGCGTGCTATGCAACCCTTCACCACTAGATGGCACTGTGCTGACAGCGATTTCCCCCCCCAGAGCACACTGACCTTATTCCCTATCTATCTAATTACACATTAGACCTGTAATATGCCATTCCACAGCCATGGGTCTCAGATGAATGGTTTCCCCCTCCCTCCCTCTTCTCATCTCTCTCTCCTCCTATCCTTCCCTTTTTTCCTCCCCCATCTTCACACTGTTCCGGCCAGCTTCCCTCAATTACTGTCACGGGCAGGCCACAACATTGGGGCGGCTCTGCTTATGGAATGGAGGGTGGGGTGTGGGAGAGGAGGGAGGGAGGGAGGGAGGGGAGGGGAGGGGAGGGGAGGAGATGTATATGGATGCGATGAGAGGAGGAGACAGTGGCTGACACACCGGCGCAGGGTATATGTTTACAGGTGTGTTTGTATGTGCTCGTGCGTGCCTGCCTGCCTCCCTGCTCGTGCGCTGGTGCGTTTGTGTGATATGCCCATGGGGCGAATTGCTTGCCTCACACCTTGGCTGTTGTAACATCGGCACTGTGACAACAACAGTTTGACATTTGTGAAGGATAAATATATTTCACTTAGAGTAAAGCTATTACCGTCTACTAGTTGTAGAGGAAAAAAAACACAAAACTGAAAAATATAATGACACCAGCTGCAATGATCGTGGCCGTTACAATATACATTTAGCCATGTTCAGTTTGTTGCATTCAGTGTCCAAATCAGCTGGTCTTGTATATTTTAAGGTATTTTTGCTCATATTTGATAGTATGCAGTATACTGTAAGATAGATAGATAGATAGATAGATAGATAGATAGATAGATAGATAGATGTAATAAAGGACTGGTAAACGGACTGGTAAAAAGGATAAAGCAAGTTCAGTTCAACACTGGTTCCAAAATAATGCATAATAAATAATACCTTGACACCTAGCATATTTCATTATGTGGGATGTTTTTTTATTTTTTGTACTTGCATTTGTATTCTTAAACACAATTAGACAACCTCCAACGCTCAGTTTGACAATGCTCAATAAAATCACCAGTGTAGTAAAAAATCTTGAGATCCCATTGTAAGATTCCAACATTTTGAAGCTTTTCAGTTTTTGATACATTAATCAATATTGAGACTGACTAACTGACTATATAATAGAAGGTACAGCACTGATAGGGATTGTTTCTCAATACCCAGCCTAAGTGTCAAATAAGCATCAACACATGAGCTACACGATAAAGCTTTTTAAAGTTTCTACAACACCAATAAACACTAATTTTCTATCTAAGCTGCTATTCTAATGTTATAATTGATACACAACAGACAAGAAAATACACTATTGTAAAGAGCACATCCTGGATTACAATACATTGGAATACTGTGCCATCTTTTTCAACCATTAATACTAATTCTGTATTTTAATATCATAGTGACTGTGGGTAATGACTTTTACTTGTGTGTGTATGTGTGTGTGCGGACCTACGAGCGAGCCTGTGTGTGTGTGTGTGTGTGTGTGTATGCGTGTGTGCATGCAAGCAAGTGTGCTTGTCTCTGTCTATGTGTGTGTATACATTGTGTCTGTGAGGGAATCTGTGTATGTTTATAAATGTGTTCCTAAGGTCTGCAGGTCAGGTTGCTGTGTTTCTCCCCTGACTCAGATATCTTCATTAGGAACTCAGGCTGGCTGGCTTCATTAAAACGCCTGTTCACGCCTCCCGCCCTTGCAAAATACTTCATACATAAAATCCCTAATTTCCTGTCTGGGTGAGCGTGAGTAATTGAATCATTTGACACAGAAGAACGATACGTATCACTCACTTGGAGATCTCCTCACAGATTCTGGGAGCTTGGCCAGAGATTTTGGCATACAGCTGTGGTTTGTGATCTTGGCTACGGTTTAGCTAGGCCTACCGTTATGTTTAGAGAGTCATCTGATGTGTCGTTTAGTGCTGTATCAGTACAAATACTGTAGTGCATCTTTGAAACTTTATATTTGGGAAGAAATGAAATCTTCCAAACGTCCAAGGCCGAGTGTGAAATTGCTTCATTGAAATATACAGAAGGATAGGGTGAGGTGATGTAAACAGTTTGATAAACCCCTGGATTCTAATGCTTTTCCTTCGTGAAATTCAAAAGTGCTACCTACAATCAAAACTTGTCTGTAGTGTGAGTGACACTTTGTATGGGCTTGGATCCTTGCCCTGAAGTAGCCTTTAGGAAAACTTTGATTACAATTTTTGTAAACTTTATTTATCCGGGTAAAGTAAGAGCTGAGTACACCCACAGTCTGTTGGCCACTGAGCAGCTCCATTGGAGCAGTTGGGGGTTAAGTGCCTCGCTCGAAGGCAAATTGATGGCAGTGTAGTTTTCACTTGCCCTGCCTAGATTTTCCCAACCAGTCTGGAGACTTGAACTGGTGACATTATGGTCTCAAGCCCACTTTTCTAACTTTTGGGCTAACACAACCCCAGCTGCCCTTATGCAAATACATCTGCATAGATCAAACCACTTCATTAAGTCATAATTGTACAGTGTGAGAAACGTGAAAGTCATTTCCCCTTGCAGTTCAGGTATCTAAAAAAGCATATTTGATGATGACTTAAAGGACAAGTTTGGCGATTTTGGACCTATATATAATTTGTCTCTTACGTATCTGTAGTACTTGGACCCACTGACAATATTGGCTCCTGAGTCAGCTGTCAGTTTAAAATTGTGAGCTCTGTTGCTAGGCCTCTTGCTGAGTCCAAATGGGGTTTGTCAAAATATCTCTAAAAAATCTAGTCAGTGTAAATGATATGGCAACCAACCAATGTATTTATATTCACAGCCTGGAAAGCAGCAGCACCGCACCATTTTTACTCAGTGGATAGTCTTCTACCAAACTCTACCCGGCTCCATGAGCAATTGTTATACAATCTGACCTGACTGTCCACAAAACTAGATCATGCTGCCAGTAACACACTTTCACCCCACAGCAGGCTGTGCTGCGGCAGGAAAAAGTAGTTCTGTGATTTCCTGATTAGTGAAAGTGTGCATAATGATGAAACTGTGTCATGAAATCAGCGCTAATTTTAATTCATATACTTTGCAACTTTTCTGTTGACTCACAAGCCAATATTGTCTGCAGGTCCAAGTACTACAGATATGTAAGAGGCAAATTAAAAGTCCAAAATTGCCAAACGTATCCTTTAATCTTAACTCTGTGATTACATTAATCTTTTTTTTTGGGCCATTTTATTATAATCCGCATCCTGTGAGGCCAGGTTTCAGTCTTTCTTTGACACATTTAAAAAAAAAATGTATTTGCTCAAATTTGCCTCTGAACTCTAAACACTGACATCCTTGTACCTCAGTGCTCCTAAACTGCTGCTGCAGAGAGGGGTTGGAAGGGCCTTTTTAGGGCTAGAGGGAGGGGGCGATAGGGTGAAGAGTGGGGTGAGGCTGCGGTGCATTGTGGCTGTCCATTAATTGAATGGGCTTGGGTCCTGAATCCCTAATTAGGAACAATGGCTGTGACATGGGCAGCGCAGAGGCAGAGAGCTCTTTTGAGAGGTAAGTGGGGTGTTGAAGGACAGCCAGGGGAAAGCACCTCACGCTCCTCTCATATGGCATCCTCCAAAAGCCTTAAGAGACTATTGTATGAGTGTGAGAGCACACACACATACAAATGAAAGAGAGGTGGGTTGGAGCGGCGGGGTGGGGTGGGGTGGGGGGGGGGGTAGCAGGGAGATGGCGCTCCAGCAGCCTCTTCCATTCTATTCCCTTCCTTCTTCCAGCTCGTTGACTGATGTCACCGGGAGTGAGAGAGAGGGGAAGCTGCACCATTGGGGGAGAAGCGGAGTGACGCGAGAGTGCAACCCACGTCAAGGGAAGAAAATAAACACCTTGCTAAGCCCATCAGGCTGTAGCTGTGTGTTTATGTGTGTAACGTTTGCATGCGTTATGTACGCGGTATGATACGAGTTCTGTGTCTGTGCGCGCGTCGCATTCTGGCGTTGTCAAATAGGCATCTTTGGGCCATATTGCAGCTTAACGAGTTCACTTCTGAAACGTGCCTTTATGTGCGACTATCAAAACACTGTGCCGAGAGCGTGTTGAAAGACACTCAAATGCTGTTTCAATTACACTAATTATGATTTCAATTACCCAGTCCCTTTTTTTTTTTTAACTCTACTGGACATTTTCAGTCAGCTTTATGACAAATGAGCAGCGTGTGAGATTCAGCGCAAGGTGCGAAGCGCTTATAGACAATGACTTCCACAGTGCTTTTCAATGAACCAATAACACCTGACAGGATCAACAGACCACTGGGGACAAGAGAGCACTGGCCAAAACCAATTCACCATCCCCAATGTCCAGTTTATGCAGGTTTAGCGTGGTCAATCAATACTGTACAGTACTGTCTGCTGTCCTTCAGGTGTACAACTACAGGATATAAAATAGTAGAAATGGTGTGTGTGTGTGTGTGTGTGAGAGAGAGAGAGAGAGAGAGAGCGAGAGCATGTTTGTGTCCTACAGAGAGACACAGCTGGGTCCTCCAGGCCAAGGGTGTCAGCCAGCAAGCCACCCCCACCCCCCACCCCCCTTCCACCTCCACCCCCACCCCCACCCCCTGCTCCCGCCTCCCTCCCTCTCTCCCTCCCTCCCTCCTATGGGCCTCATTATGAGAAGGAGAAAGCTCACGACTCCCCCTCTCCTCCCCCAACTCCCGCTGCACCACGGCCGCGGAGAGAGAGAGAGAGAGAGAGAGAGAGAGAGAGAGAAAAAAAAAGCGAGTCAGGTGCTAAATGTGAACGTGGATTAGTTTCTATGCCAACGGCGGGAGGACGCACTCACGCAGTCAGCCAGCCAGGGTCCCTGCAAGACACTTGTTTTTGTCCCTCTTGTTTTCTCCCCTCCCCTGCCTTCCCCTCCTCTCTCCTTCGTGCTCTCTCTATCAGTAGGGGAGATAAGGCTGGGCCCTGTGCCCGGTATTAAACCTTATCTCTCCAGCTGGGGCTAAGGCCTGGCGGATTTGGCTAACAGGCGCTCCAGTTCAACTCAAACATGCCTTGTTTTAATGGCCACCCATTAGCATCACTGTCACCAGGAGGTTTGACGCGGTTTTAAATGGCTCTGTTGACTTTTTGGTTTCCGTTCTGCACATGCTATGGCTGGTTATCAAATCATAACGTTATCTCATGGCTCTCTGGATGTGCATATTCATGCTTATTTAGATAGATAGAGTCTGATGATTTATATATCAGTTCCCCCCCTCTCTACATGCAAATGCTCTGAGTCACATAGCTCTTCCATTGGAGCTACAACCAGCATTTCCTTTGTGTGGTATTTCCTCCTGCTGCTGCTGTCCCTCTCTCTGTAGAGGCTGAGAGAGAAGGAGAGAGACAGAGACAGAAAGAGAGAGAGGGGGGGGGGGGGGTTGATGGGAGAGCGACAGACAGACAGAGAAAAGATAGACAGAAGAGAGAGAAAGAGGAGCAGAGAGAGCCAGCAAGGGGAAAGCGAGAGAGGGAGACAGAGGAGAGGAGAGGGGAGGAAGGCACACACTCTCCCAGGCAGGAAGGAAGGGGTTAAGGTGAAAACAATAACAAGGGGAGTGGGGAGCGTGCGTCTGTGCGGCTCCCTGGAAGTGTCAGGCTCTCTGTTCATTGACAGTGTCGTGCACCCGCCGCCCCGAGAGCGCCGGCAGCCTCACAAAGACAGACAGCTCGAATTAATCCCACGGGGGGAGTGCGTGACAGTTTGGCAGAGCAGAGAATTGAAAGGGAGGAGGATGCTGAAAATGGGGAAGGCACGAGCATTTGTCAAATCATAATTAAATGATGAATCACTATTCCGTTATTAACGATGCCCACCCGAACCTCCCTTGTTACACAAAAAAAAAAGAGATGGAAATGGAAAAAAAATAGAACGACCACCGGCGCTGAGGCCACTGAAAAATGGAGGATTTGATGCCCTGCTTCCCTTATTTTTTACACGGTTATGGTTGCACAAGAAGTACTAGTTTATTGTTGAGGGTTTGTGCACCATATGTACAGAAGAATCAAGACAAGTGGATTGAATACAGGCTATTGGAACACCTATCTCAAAAAAGGCTTTGAAAACATAGGCCTGTTCATGAGAAATAAATACTGTGGTTAGAGTTTGCTAAATTAATACAGTTATTAATATTATTTTACAATTTGACAATAATGTTGATGCCTAAAAATCCCTTGTTTGAATGGAATTATCAGCAACCTAGTTTGTGTGAACCTATTTATCTCCTATGAACAGCATCCATTTCCCTTTAGTGCATCATTAAACCAATTACGCATCTTTCTAATGCATTTGCTGCTGTGCAACCTGTAGCACAGCTTTCCATGAATAAGATGTTTCACCTATTTGACCACCGTCGCTCGCCACTGACACCCACTCCCAATTTATTCATAATCAGGGACTGTCCTTTGTTAGTGAAAACTAATGCTATCTGCCGGCATTTCACGCTGATCCACATTACATTTGGAGACACACCAATCAGACAGTGTGAAGGAAGGATATGCACAGCTGTGTGATCTCAGCCAGACACTTTGTGCCAGTAAGACACTGTAGTGCAGATGAGAGATCCCACAGCGCAACTGCTTTCATACCCAAACAGGGTCACTTTGTGGTAAACTTTGATAATACTTTTCTATATAATGTGTGACTAAAGGTCTGAATAAGGAAACATCTATTTATGAAACAAAACAAACAACATTTACTGATACGGTCAGATTGTGATCAAAGGAACATCGTTGTTTGCAAAGACCAAATATAACAAAAATGTTTAGTGTCAGCTGTTACATTTAAATCACTGTTGCATTAAACCATCTTAAGGGTGGAGGGTGTGATTATTTGACACTTTTTGCTATACTTAGATAATAGGACGCATACACATTCCCTGTTTGGGCAATTGTAATGTCTATCAGCTCTATTCTATTCTATTCTATTTATAACACTTTTTTGGCTTTGCTGAAGGAAGGACATTGGAGATGCGCTTCTAGTTTTTAGTAATAAAACAACTAAAGAAAACTCAAAAGTGAGCATCACAGGAGTCAGTAAATTGTCAATAAACATCTTTTTCCGGCCTCTTGATATTTATGTGTCGCTGTATGTGCCTGTGTTTCTGTTTAAAGGCTATTTCACATCTGATTTCACCCACTTTGTGATGAAAAAGGATATGATGTCATAAGTGAATGGATGGGCATTTCAAAATCTGAGGAGGACACCGCTGTTATCTACTTAGCGGCTATCTTGGAGCCGAGTTAGCTTAGCGTCTTGCTTTCTGCCAAGAAAAGGACAACTCTGGTATTGTATCTGGTTAGAAGGAGAAAAATGAAGAAAAATGGCACACAAGATGTTGGTTCAGGGGCCCAAAGCAGCATTTCTATTGGCCGTGCAAATTTCCAGGTCAGAGTTCACCATGCGTGAACTTTGTGCGAACCTGAAGGTGCGAAATTGCTTCTCAACTGGAAACGATGGCTTTAATTCACCCCTCAATGGAAGTGAATGACAGGCGGAGCAAATTTTCTTGTTTTTCTTACTTGCTGTCTCAAAGGTCTATTCCATTCTATTCTATTCTATTCTAGACTCATAAGAGGTAACACACCTAATTGCATTTAAACGTGACCTCACTTGAATCTCACATCAGTGGCGACAAATTCAAATGGACTGCTGAGAATAATCTCAAATGGCTTTTACCATTTTACAGTTTTCTCGTTCATCAATGATGCAGTTTTGGCTAAATGCCATCTAAAATAGTAGAGACCCCGAAGTCAAAGTCCCCGAAGCCAATTGAGAAATGGCAGCAGCCTATCTTAGAGTTATTTTCCCATTAGTGAGATGTGAGGAGGAGACTCTCTCATGCCCAGAGCTATGTCTGACTGATGCCTTGCTTCCTACTGTCGCTAATGGACAGCTGTACAGCCTGTCTGGACCTCTATGCCTTATCCCTAGCACATACATACATATATACACACACACAGGTGCACATACAGATACAATTTTCAATTATGTACACAAGCATGCACTCTTCTTTCATTTTCATATGCACATTCATGCGCATAGGGCACATTTTCAGTTGGTTCGTAAGTTGAATGGAAAAGCAGGATAGGAAGGGAAAGCTGTGCAGCACTCCCGCTCAGAGAAAATGAATGACATGACTAAATTATCTGGAGTGATATGCCAGAAACAGCTGGAGATGGCAAATGAAACATGCCATTGATCTGACTTGGAATATGAAACTGTATGTATGAATTAGGTTTGTACAGATTAGGATATTGCCTGATCACTCCCTGGTTGCTTGTGTCCACCTTGTGACTGAAAGGTAGAGGCTTCAGTTCGCAGCAGAGTGCTATACACCTCTTACCACAAGCCTCTAAAGATGGCACCCAATCTCTTTTCTGCCTCGTATCAAAACAGAGGGCTGAATCATGCTGCCACATACTGCAAAATCTGTAGATTGGCACCTGGCATGAAGCATATTTCAGCGTATTGCTTGATGTTTCTTTTTTGGTTGAATATTGGCGACTCCTGTTTTGTGTCTGTCATGGTTGCTATGCCTCTCAGTCTGGATGGCGGATGCTGGGCTGTGTTGGCTTACAGTACACTGTTAATAATTGTTTGTAATATTTGATTCTGTTGTTGGATTCACTTGTATTGAGTTAGCAGTTTCAAGTCTGTGGAGTCTGTGCCCTGGTGATAGATGACCAGCATGCCCTGCCACGCTCCTGTCTGCTCTCTGCTTTACGACAGCTATGGACCTCCAGATAAGATAAACCTTGTGGGGGGAAAACACAACAAATGGCCTGCTGCATATTTCCCTCTAAGCACGGGCATAGATACAGGATTCATACTGGCTAGAGCCTGGGTTTTCACATAAACAGCTCTATGTGTGTGTGTGTGTGTGTGCATGTCCTCATGTGCGTTTCGTATTTTTGCGCTCTTGTTATAGTGAAAATATGTGAGGATGTTTGAGGGTGCCAAACAAATTTGTGAACCTAGAATATATCTATATGAATATATTCCCCTCCTCCAAACATATGATTATTATCTATATATGTGTGACTCAAGTCTTTTATTGTTTGACCCCCAAATTATCTTCACAGCACATAAAATAGATACCAATCTCTTCACCAGGATGACCACAAGCACCTTGAAGAACACGGACACCAGTGCAAACTCTTGGCCACTTAACTACGGGACAGTACTTTGTCTTTACGTGGTGACATTAATGCCTCAGCATAAGTACATATCCAGCTGAAAAGAGCACCGTGGAAACCATTTTGCCCCTTGTCATGTAAACTGCCTACTTCCTGTGCTGTGAGGAACAAGAGCAGAAATCCTGGAAGCTCGGAGAGGAAGTCGGAGCAATTAAAGAGCCATTAGCAGCACCTCTCTGAAAAAGCCATTAATCAAGAAGCAGCACTGCAGCTCACAATGGCAAGCACAATGTACACCAAGGAAAATGAACGACAGATGATTAAATGAAAGATCTCTCTATTTGTAAAGTGTCTCTCTGGGCTATGCACACTGTAGCACTAAGAAGACAGGTACTTTTTATACATAGAGAAATTCTAAAGATTAGTATTCAACGCACAAGGAATGAGAGAATGAGGATGTATAGTTTATTGTTCTATTGTTATAACTTGTGGCACTGGGTCCGCCTCAGGTTTGGATGAATGCATCTAAACCCAGTTTCCCAAAGCATTTACAGTGATATAGGGATTGTAAGGACACAAGAGGGAGGATAATAATACTGTAGATTCATATTGAAAATGGTCCACTTAATTTAGAGTCAAAAAACTTTTGCGAATAGTCAGGAAAAAAAGGTTCTAGTGCAACTTTTGAGTTCTCAAAACTAGGAATCTACTGATATTTCAGCCACTTATCAGGCCCGTGTAAATTAGCCACAACTGCTGAAGTCCTAAAGTGCATGCACATTTTAAAGGGAGAGGAATATAGAAAATAAATACAGATATTATCGATTGCATTACTCAGCCATATTGTATAAATACTGTCAAAAAAATGGCAGCTGCACATTAATTAGGAATATTGATAAAACATCAGGCACTCTGCTGGTTCAGCAGGCCACACATTATTAGGGAAAGGTTAAGTGCCCGGCCGACATTTAATTTCCTCCCTCCATCCCTCTCTCTCTCTGTGTCTCTCTTCCCCTCTCTTTGTCTTTCTCTCCCACCTCACTTCACTTCCGTCCCCTTCTCTATTTTTCCTCCCTCTTTCTGTTTCTGCGTTTCTTCCTTCATTCCTTCCTTCCTAAACACGCGCATCATAATTCCTTATATGAGATTTTATAGAGGGCTAAGCTGAGCTGCCCAGAAAAGTTGGTTTCCCATTGGTTCCCCAGACTCATCTCATGCATGTGTGTACACACACACACACACACACACACACAAAAACACACACACACACACACACACACACACACACACACACACACACACACACACACAATACCCCTCACTGTCATTTAGCAGCATCCTCTTCAGCACGCGTTTGCAAGATGGATGCCCTCTCACACGCATTCATCCGCCAGCGCCCCGGTGCTTTATTATCTAATTTTGACAGCCCAGTCCCGCCCATCGTGCCGCTGTAGCGCTGCCGACGTTTCCCCCAGGGACAGTCTGGGCGAGGCCTCTGCTGAACCCAATCGCAAAGTGCTAAACGCACAGCGCAGCTCGAATGCTAATTTACTGTAACCACAACGCTCGCCAGCGCTGAAAGACCTCCTGTCATTGCAACTATCCCTTCCGCCCCATCTTGGCCGTCACCATTACTACCGCCACAAACACATGCATGCACACACACACATGCACATGCACATGAACATGAACATGCGCGCACACACACACACACACACACACTCACACACAAACAAACAGACTGCATGCTCACTCAACTAGACTGTTTTTATTTTCCTCTAGTCCATAAAAATCTACATCTTCAATGCCGTCCAGGGTCCAAGGTTTACTGGGGCTGATAAAAATGATGATTTTGAGGGAGGGTGTCTCTGCCTGGGGGGGGGGGGACAACACAAGATTGAAATGTGTGTAGAGCTCTCCCAGTCGGCTGTGATGAGGGATGGCTGTCCGCTCCCTCTGAGGTCTGAGTGGATGAAACATTAAGCCACCTTAGGATAAGTGATGGTGGGTTGATGAATGGTCGTAGTTAGCATCATCGCCATTCATCACGCCGCGGAGAATGATCGTGATTCATCAAGTTCACCGGTTTGCATTAGGATTAGCTTATGCTTGTTTTTCAAGTCATTCTAACTGTGAGGCTTGTCATATAGGTGTGATGGCTGCCCTCATGAGGCTGTCATACTTTGCCTTGACAGGTAATGACAAGTGACAAAAATGTATCAAGGTCTTGAGCAGTGCTTTTAGACGACTACAGCGGCCAAAAAAAAAAAAAAAAACGCAAAATCTAACGTGTATTATTGCAAATATGCTTCATTCTAGCCCCTTCAAAAATACATTAAAGCTGAGCCCAGAGTTACAAAAACATCTTTGATTGTGAGTCTTCTTTTCCTAATGGTCAGCAGAAAAGAGTGTACTGAGATGGTGTAGCACACATTATGAGATTCAAGCATTTTCATTTTTCCTATCACTTTTTATACCACACCAAACTGAGATAGAAAACTCTGAAATGGACTGTCAGCCCAAAGCCTACCATTCAGCCCATGATGGAGTGGGACATCAGGTATTTTCCTTAGAGGAGGCAGTGCTCTCTGAATACCTTCGCTAGTGTTTCAAATGGCGTAGGGGAGGAGTTCTCCTCCAGGCATTTATGACCCATGGTACTGTATATAACATCTCTTTACATGGAATTGGATCCAATATCTTTGAACACTGTAAAATCTGCATTAATCTCCGAATTTAAATTCATTTTTCCCTTCTTACCTTGAACTATAATTTCCACCCTTTTTGTGGTGTGGAATGTTAACTCTTCAGTGACACAGAGAGTGGAGACAGATAGCAGATGAAATCAACTATCTCTTTGGTCTGTATTTCTTTCTCAAATGAGCAAATGTCATCAGCCAGAAAGGCAGATTTTTTTCTCCTCCTACTCAGTAACTGAACAATTCAACAATCATACGCTCTCTGTGACTGGAAGATGAATACAATTCTTAAAAAATATGATTCTCGTAGATATGCTTATTTTCTTCACCAAAACAATGAGTGCTTTTGGCAAAAATTGCACATTTCGGTACCAACAATTGTCAGAGCAAACTTGGGGGCGTTAGCTCTCGTGGACTTGAGATTCTTTGTGGCACATCTCGCCCCCTCCCAAAATCGGATAATCCTCATTTTCTGTCCACCGTTTGCCACAGTAGTGCGGTGCTTCAACCATTGAATTGGTAATTTCATTCCAGTCCCCCCAAGGCTCCCCCTGCAGCCCTAACCACCCCCTCCTCCCCTTCCCAATCCTTACATGCAGGCCCCGCATTTGGTCAAATTGCCTAAACCCTGAGCGATTGTAATTTCTGAAGAGGCTGCCGAGTGGCGCTTTGAAGAAGGGGAGGGAAGAGGAGGGGAGAGCAAGGCTGAAAAAAAAGCAGTGATGGCGATGGCATTGGGCATGCGGGGAGAGAGAGAGAGGCTAGGTGCGAGTGGGGAGGGGTGCGGCGGGCGGACGGGGAGGCGGTGTTAAGTCCTCTCACCGAGGAGTCGAGCCCTCCCTCTCGCCGGTCGCAGCCTCGCTCCCGGCGGTCTGATCCCCTTTGAAGCAATTACCCTTTCACCTGGACAAGCTCATCACAGAATCACCACCACCTCCACCACCACCACCAGTCCAACAATGCAGGACTCCAACCAAGACTGCAAAATGCTGTGAGGGGAGAAGGAGAGGCGGTAGTAGACAAAATTAGGCACATGTGCCCTTGACTAACCCAACTGTGCTGCATGGGTTTCAGCCCGACAGAGACAGTAGTAAACAGCCTCCATTGGGAGCCTTTATTGTTAGTGTGAAGCAGGAGAAGAAGAGATATTCTAAATATTGGCTGAATCAATTAATAGTGGCTTCTTTCTCACAAATAGACAAAAGGTTGCATAGTCTGAAAAAATGCATTATTCCAGTTGTTTAGGTCTGACACTAAGCATGTGTTTTCCTTGTTGATATTTTTTCATCCAGTGATGGGTAACAATTTTGAAGTGCACAGTGGCCCTTACCCCATTTCACCATGATGGAATGTGTGAATGTACAATCCTGGATGCGTATGCATGTTCTTTACTTAGTTGGAGGAGGTGTATGTGTGTACTGTGTATATATGTATATATACAGTATATGTGTTTGTGTGTATGTGAAGATGTATATTTGTGTGTGTGTGTGTGTGTGTGTGCATGCGTGCGTGCGTGTGTCTAGAATTTAGGCTCACCAGTCGTCCTGTCAGGGGTCTGTGCAGCTAATCTTTATGCACTCTGTGACCTCCTCACTGCAAACCCTGCTAAATATATTATTCCCCTGGGCCTTTCATTGCTGCTTGGTGTCAGAAATCAATATGTATGAGGCGCGTAGATGGGAATTTCTAATAGATCTCCGCGGCCCTGCGCTGCTCTTCAATATCTGCCTTGGACTATTAGTGCCGGCTCAGTGGCGGTGAAATAACCGAGATAATCTTTTAAGGTACCTTTCTTAAGGTGGAACGGCAACTCCCGCTCTGCATCCTCCTGCTTTCACCTGAATGCCGAAGATGGATTTATTGTTTAGGGATGTTTATCAGACTGATATGCATGTTCACTGCGATTTGAACTGAATGCTGTGCATTGCACAGTGTGTTTACAGTTGTAGTTATTTATGTTTTGAGTACTGAGGTAAAATATCAACGTATGCAATACCTAGCCTTCTGAAAATACCATGACTTACACTCTGTAGGTTCATGTTATTACCCTTCTCCCTCCTTATACATGTATTCAAATTATATGGCGTAAACCCTCCACAAACAAATGTACAACTTACAAGTATATCAGCTAAAGACAGCATAACAAACAGAATTTTTTTCTGCACACATGTAGGCACGCACGCACTCGCATATATAGATGCATATGGATGCGTTTCACGTCTAAATGCTTATGTGAAAATTCATGTTTTTTTGTCAGTATATGTGTGCATGCGCATGTGTGTGCGGGCGTAAAGGCGCAAGTGTGTCTGGAGGGATGTGCCACAGTGCTAATTGCCCATATTCCTAATGCGGGGATGATTTGCTGCAGCACTTAGCTGTAGCAGCACAGGAACCTGACTCGAGTTTCTGTCTCTCTCCCCCCAGCCCCCGATCCCCCCGCCTCTCTCCCACTACGTTGAGAAGAAGAAGAGACATCCGGCAGCGGCAGGCAGTTAGGGGATTGGCGGGAGAGGTGGAGGGAGGGGGGAGGGAGGGGGGAGGAGGCGAATTGGGAGGGAGGGAGGGAGGGAGGGGAGGCGGGGGGGTGGTTGGCTCAGACAGCGTGCGGTCCCGAGGGAGGGAGAGAGGCTGAAATTATTCTACGGTCACAGGCTTTTTTCCCCCTCTCCATCTCCCGGCGAGGACCTCGGTGTATAATCCTTGGCGCTCGCCTGGCTCGTATATCTGCCGTCCCTGAGACAAAGGTTATATCTCTCTCCTTCAGGACCAGCGGCCGCTGACCGTAGACCACAAACCTAGACTATTATCACCACATCTGCAACCCCACAGTAAAGAAATAATTACGCCAATGAACATAATTTGTTAATGATGCATATTAATATAATCGTGAGAGAAATCCCAATAACACAATGACAGATGCGGATAATAGGCAGCGGTGCATACCTCAACTCTGCTGATGTATTGCTCGTCAAGGTTATTTTTGGTACGCTGCGTTTCTCAGGTATCTCAGTGTGTGCTTCCATTGTTGACTTGTTGGCCCGGCAGTGCGTGTGATTCCACTCACTCACAAATGGTTCTCATCTTTCTTTCCTCCTCGCTCTTGAAGCATCACAAACCTACAGCCCTGACTGTGAGCACCCATAAGATGAGAGTAATTACTAGTCTCTTATTCCCTCTCTTCCTGGCTCTCTCCCTTTTCGCTCTCTTCTTGGCCATATAGGTCTCAGGCATTGCTTTGCATCGGCGAAGGCACTTGATGCCAATCTTAAGGATGGAATTATTAAGAGATATTTAGATGTAATGCGTCTATGTTCCCCTGATTCAAGGGGGAGCGGTGGGGTGGATGGGATTCATTAAACTCGGGTCAGCGAGGTTGGATGGAGGTGGTCCGGAAGTAGGGTGTTAAAACCTCACATCGCCCTATGGATTGAGGTGTGAAGACACGGCTCAGCAAGTGGCTCAATGCGGGAGAAAAATTAAATTCGAGGATTGAATGACCTGGAAAGAGTGAAAAAGAGCAGGCTGAAAGGGAAAAAGAGGGAATAACAGCGGGAGGGACAAAAGAAATAAGGGGGATGGAATGACGCTGGAGAGACTGACAGAGAGAAACAGGCAGAAATGAAGAAACGGCGAGGGAAAGATAAACATAAATCTCCCCCTGCTTAGTGCGGGGAGCCCCCAATGGCCCTCCGTCTAAGATTGGGTACGCAGACACACTGCGTGGCCATGATACCTCCCCTCTACCCCTCCACACACACACACACACACACACACACACACACACACACACACACACTCTCAAACATACTAAACCCTCCTCCCTCATGCTGCTCATCTCGATAATTACCTCCCCCAGGTACCGGTACACAGGGATACACCAAGCTCTTGCAGCCACGCACTGCCACTGGGGGCACTGCGCCAGGGAGAGCAGACGGCAGCCATTCAGGGGGCAGTGTGTGTGTGTGTGTGTGTGTGTGGGGAGGGGGTGTGTGACTATAGGAAAACAGCAGGGGGGGGAAGGGGCTTCTGAGAGACAGGTGTCATGGCAGGAGTATGGCCGTCTAATTACACAAGGTCTCCCACCGCCATTAGGAGCTGTCAGTAACACGAGCGGACGCAGCCGCCCACCACAGAACAGGAGCCCGCCATCCGCCACACAGCGTCTCTGTCCTGTGAAGAAGCTGCACAAACCCTCACATGTGGTTTTGGCTTTGACCTGAAGGGATTCCGTCTCCGTTTAATTCTGCGTTCAGAAATATAGGGGAGCTACGAGAGATAAAAAAATATTGGCCATGTGCGGAGATGTTGGATAGCGACATTATCATTATTTAACAAAAAAGGGATTCATGGCTAATCCTATGGACTAAAACTCTGTGGATTACCATGAAGCTTGGATTAATAGCAGACAAAGGAGATTGAAATATCATTTTGGTGACCAGTATCAAATTCCCCAACATTCCTTTTTTTTTTTTTTCTGAAAAATATTCTGAATGTTTCATGCACAATCTATCATGAAATGCACAAACGCGCACTCACACATACATGCATAAGCACTGCGAGAGACATAGGCAGGAAATAGATAGAGTCTAATCATATCCAGCTTTTCTATTTCCACTTGACTTCACAGCGACCTCACTTACAATCAGTCAAAATTAGATTATATGTCATTCATTGGTGGCTGTAACCGTGTGTTCACATTGCGAGCGAATTCGTTGATGGGTCGCTCTGTTCTGAACAGCAAGCTAAAATATCTAGCTGGCAAGTGCTAACTAGGTAGAATTAATCCAAAATAAACAGAAAAACTCAGTAAAATCACTTACCATTGACTCCAATGATGGATGCAACCGTTCTGCAAGCATCATTTTTGAGTCGTTTATTCCTGTAGTCTCTCAAATAAAAGTTGTGGAGAACTGGGACGCAAGAATGTCTGAAATTAACTACAGTCCATTTTTCACTTGCCAGGCAGAACTATTGTTCATGGAACAAAATCACATTGGTAGGGAAACAAGGAAGTACAGAAATCTGATTGGCTGCCAATGACCGCAAAAAGTTCAGCCATGGCTGCCATTTCCCTGGTTGCTCAGCTGTATAGGAAATGAATGGACTTATATGACTTGTTGATCATGTTGCTTGCAGTATGAATGCATGGTAAGAGTGATGAAATTGTATTTTCTCATGAAAAATAATGATCACTGACACTGAAGTCAGGCATAAAACAAATAAAAAATTTTTAGCATAGCAACTTGCCCCAAAACTACAATTCTATCTGCATCCATATATGAGTAGCTGGACTATTTCAATTATACCCCTGATTCAGGGATTGTTTTTGCTTTTTTTGGTATTGAGGTCAGTGTCTGTATCATGTCTGTCCCCAAGTGCCTGGCTGGGGTCGCCCTGTCTGTTGTTCATGATGACTGGTTGAGGGTGTGGGCTGCCCTGCTCTGCCCCCTCCACTGCTCTGTCACAGCTGGGCTGGGGTGGGGTGCGCCGACCTGGCAACATGCCAGGCGAGTCTCAACTCAACTGGGTCCGCTCCTACTGGGCCATATGCACCTTTGCACCTGTTCACAGAATCCACAAACCCCATCCCCTTTTCTATACCCCCATAACTGCGTAACAGGAACTGGCACCCATGGCACCAACCAAGCTCTGTGCTGTGTATGTTAAAGGAAAAATGCACCATAAAACACTTTAACACTGTGAAAAACAGCTATCGGTGATGTACCTTGCACTTATGGGCCCATGTTGTTGTTTGGTGGTGTATTTTTCTTATTACTGTGAAAAATAACTGGCCAAACACAGACGATGTGACCTTATGTTGAGATATTTCCAGCGCAGCTACAATGGAGTTTAATAGCAGAAATTTTTTCAGGTAAAACATCATTGGTGAATGTCAAATGAGCGACAGCTGCTTCCTAGACTCACCGTTTAGCTCCGATGCTCAACAATCACACAGGGAGAAATCCTTTGCTGACAGCAGCCTCAGTAGACCATAATGCAATGCAGCCAAGACATGTTGTGTTTTGAGTAAGGCGCGCAACTCTCACTTTTTCTTGCTGGAAAATCTCACTTTATTACTATCACTACCGCTATCATTATTGCTCTCTCCGCCTATACACGCATTTACCCACAGCTGAATGACATAAGTTCAGGCACTTTCTCTGGGGGCTGTCGAAAGGCATTCTGGGAAATGTAGGAAATCACTAACTGAAATAGAGGTAGACGAGGCAGGTTGAGGGAAAGTGGGTACAGCAAAAAGGTAAATTACACATCACAAAATAACTCCTGGAATGCATTGAACATCACAGACTGATGATATATAACAGGGAAAGAGTATCTGAGGGTGCAATTTTCCTTTAATGAGAGGGAGATGGGGGATGAGGGGGAAGACACAGGTAGGTGTGTGTGTGTGTGTGTGTGTGTGTGTGTGAGGGGTGGGGGGTGTTTGTGTGTGCCAGTACATGTGCATTCACTATAGGTTTTTTTCCCCGTCCCCGTTCCTCTTTTTGTTTCATAAAAAAAAGACTTACCAAGCTAAACGCCAACAGCTCTCTGAGGAGCTCCAGCACGGTCTGGCAGCAGGTATCAGACATCAGCCCAACGGCACACTGTGTCGTCTACCAGCCCATTGCAGCTGCTGTGGCGCTAGCCCGCTGCAACCCCCTCTCTCTCTCTCTCTCTCTCTCTCTCTGCCTGTCCCTCGTGCCTTTCCCTTTAAAGAGACACACGGGTGGCTGCGCTCCACTTGACATGTGGGCCCGTATTCTCACCTTAGAGACGGAGGATGGGCATGCTTGCGCGCTTTGATGGCTTAATTATCGCTGTGGAAACAGGAGTGGTGAGAGACAGAGACAGGGGGAAGGAGAGAGAGGGAGAGGGGAGAGAGAGAAACAGATAAAGGGTTATGTGCAAGTGTTAGCGGCACTGATAAGCTTGTGAGGATCGTTAGCGTGAGGCTAAAATGGCACTGTGGTCCCATAAGGCATCTTAAATGTATGTGCTTTGGGCGAGGGGAATTCTGGGGCTTATTCAGGTCTGGGCTGATAGAATATTAACGTATTTTGTATGGTTTGTGGTCACATTTTAACTGTGCCATGCCTAGATATTTTTTTGTGACTATATTGGTTTGTTACAAGTTGGTGCCTCCTGTAATTTAGAGTTTGAAAATGACAGTAGTAATTCCATTATTGATCTTTGTTCCCCAACAGCAAAAAGCAGGGTCCATATAGACTCTGTACCTGTGCTGTAGATGTAACTTGCTGTTTAGGAGCCATGAATGGCTTATAGATTCAAAAGATTTGCACATTAGCCAAATGATGAGGTCATTTACATGTGAAATCAGTGCTGGAACAAAGATCCCCGCATGAATATACCACACATAAATTGAGGCACAGACCTAGTAAAACTGCGCCCCAAATGTTTTCTCATCCAGTGGTAGTTCTCATCTGGGCTTTTAAATCACTTCATGCATTTATTAGACCTTTTTAATGAGCATCACATGATTTGTTTTGGATGAAGGTCAAGTCCCAAGACAATTTCCACGTTATGACTTTTGAATGATACTGCCCCCACTCAGTATAAAGTATGCTTAAGTTGTACGTGGAACGGTTATGTCCCCACTCCACATCATATTTTATGTGAATTTTCACCAAAAACATTGAGCACTGTTTAAGTTTTTGTCATATGTCTGACTTTGATTTAGATAATATAAGAACACCGTGTGACTTGCTATTGTAATTGACATATCTAAAATATTTCTTCATTTTAAATCACATTATATGTGATGTATCCAAATGATAGAAACTGAAAAATATCCTGTAAAGCTTCACTACAAAGCCATTGACTTCTTTTATTCTTTTATTCACAATCAAAAATGTTATGAAAATAATATACCAGTAGGCCTATTTAAAAATCAACACAGAATTTGTCCTTTTCATTTCAGCGGCTCATCAGCTGGAAAACATAAACAAAGCAAATGTATACACAGATTACTATCGTTGCCGGTCATATATACAGCAAACATGGACAAAAAAAATGGCCATTTGGCAATACTGAATTCCAGTGGTAAAAAATGCAAACTGCACACACACTCGCCATAAAGCATGGCAGCGCCCGGGCTGCGTGGCAGGGGAGTGGACCATTTATCTTCGGGAAGAGGGGCTGTGTGTTCCAAGGCCCATCTGTCTCCGGATGGGGGTAGGGGGTTGTGGGGTCGAGCTTGGTTTAATTGAAGATTATCTGCTTAATTACTCAAGCACAGCCAGCGCTAAACAGCCATGGATTAAGAAAGCATCAGCGAGGCAGACCTTGGGGTCCGGTGCTGCGCTCAATTAGCAAGAGGGCCCTGATATGGCTCTCCCCTCCTCACCCACCACCACACTGGAACTGAAACTGCATGCTAAGAGACGGGCTGTAAACACACACACACACACACACACACAAATGAACAACAATAAAAATGCACAAACACACACCCTAAACTCAATTTCATACATTGTTTTGGTAATATTGCTAATAATGTCTAACCAATTACAGGCGCACACTATATGAATACATAGTTTTTCCTTTTGTTTTCCTCATTTTCTCCTTGACCACGCTGCGGTGTGGTATGGATGGAGGTAGATGTCAAGAACTGACCGCCCCCCTCTGTGCTAGCCAGATATCCCTCTTGGTAGATGGGTTATTTATACTTGGCACCTTGATGTTTGAAGGTTTAGCTTGACCTAAAAAATCCATTCCCTCATCTGTACCCTCTGCCACTCATGTTTATCTGGCTACTATATAGGTTGTGTGTGTGTGTGTGTGTGTGCGCATATACGTTCTTTTACGTGCATGCTGACAGGTCCTTTGTCTGGCTGACTCCCCTGCAGTGAGTTGAAGTAGGGGTCATGTGACACCCATGCCCTGCCCAATCTCCCCCCCTCCCCCCTCATTCTTCATCTCTTCGACCTCTCCCTCATCCCTCTCCATCCTTCTTCATCCCTCTTCTTCTTCTTCGCTTTGCCCCCCCCCCCCCGTTTCAGCGCAGCGATGGTAAAGAGACGTCAAGGGCTGCGGAGCACGCATGCCAGAGTTACACACAGATGCCGGGGATCCAAGGCTAGCCGAACAAAGCGTCATGCTGCCTCCCGAAATGACCCTGACCTTCGCTGCTAAATGAATGCAGCCACGTTACATGACGGCCTGGATTGGACAACCTGCTTCATTGAGGTTGCCAAGTCATTTTGTTTGCTTATTTTAATTATTTCTTTAAATTAAGTATTAGCACACTTGACAATGTAACAGTATATTTCTTACAACACACTGTGCCATATAGCTCTTTCGTGCATGCTGTTATAATATTTTAAAAGGAGCTGTTATTTGATTGTATGAATGAATGCATATGGCAGGGGTGGCCAACTCGAGGCTCTTCAATTCACATCAAATTGTGTGTGTGTGTGTGTGTGTATGTATGTGTTTTTAACACACAGGCCATGCTTATGTATACCACTGCTTCAGTATGAGAGCCAACCACTTCAAACCAATCATATACCTTGGAAATGAAAAAAAAAACATGTCAGTGAACCAATCACCTTGGAAATGGAAAAAAACCCAAAACTTTGCGGTGATTTTGCTGTTGAGCGTTCCGACATTTTCTATTAAGGCAAGTTCACTCTAAAAATGGCAGGGAAATAAGTAAGCGCAAATATGAAGACGAACACAGGGCGTTTTTAGAAGAGTGGGAGAGTTTATATTTTTTTGTTGAACGAAATGGCAAGCCATTCTGCCTGATATGCCAGACGTCATTAGCACATTTCAAGGCTTCAAATCTACAGCGCCATTTCAGCTCACTCCATGCTAACATCGACCAGGAATTCCCGAAAGGTACTGAACTTCGCAAACACCTTGGAAAGTCAGGCAGAAAAACAGACTCAGTTGTTCCGAAAATTTGCCAAGGATTCGGAGACAGTAACGCTTGCATCATATCAAGTGGTGTGGAACATTGCCCGTGCTAAAAAGCCATACAATGAAGGCGAGTTTGTAAAAAAATGCCTCAGTGATGTTGTTGAAATATTGTCTCCAGAAAATGACGAACTGAAACGAATGGTATCAGATGTCCAACTGTCACGCCACACTGTTGAACACGGAATATCGGACATAAACAATGCCATTGAATCACAATTACATTCTGATCTTCAAAAATGTGAGTATTTCAGTGTCGCATTGGATGAGTCTTGTGATATACAAGACAAGCCTCAGTTGGCAAGAACCTGAACCTGTGGCATCGATGTGAAAGAAACAATGACAGATGTGTTTGTGAAAGCAAATCTGCCATTACCGAAACTAACAGCAATAGCCACAGATGGAGCGCCATCTATGGTCGGATCTGTGAACGGGCTTGTGGGGCTCTGTAAAGCTGACAAGCTGGCCGGGTTTTGGACTTTCCACTGCATCATTCATCAGGAGCAATTGGTGTCTAAAAAGCTGAATTTAGACCACGTCATGAAGCCTGTGATGAAAATCGTCAATTATATTCGCACACATGCCTTCTTAAAGGAATAGTTCACCCAAAAATGAAAATTCTGTCATCATCTACTCACCCTCATGCCAAATGAAACACAGGTGAAATTTGTTGGTCCATATAACACACAGGGAGGTTGCCAGCACAACTTGGTAGCAGCCTTCTCCAAAACAACTGAAGTCAATGGGGACCAGTTCTTTAGAGTTCCAAAACAAAAACAGCCAAACAATCACACTGTGAATAGAAAGACCTATACACCATTATTTGTTGCAAATCAATCAGCTGTAGTTAAGATTTGCACTAAATGATGGTGTAAATATACTGTAGGTCTTTTTGGAACTCTGAAGAACTGGTCCCCGCTGACTTCAGTTGTTTTGGAGAAGGCTGCTATGGAGTTGTGCTGGCAACCTCCCTGTGTGTTATATGGACAAACTTCACCTGTGTTTCAACTGGCATGAGGGTGAGTAGATGATGACAGAATTTTCATTTTTGGGTGAAGTATTCCTTTAACCACAGACAATTCAAGAATCTTATTGCTGAACTCGACCAAGGGCTTCCCAGAGACCTGCCGCTCCGCTGTACTGTGAGGTGGCTTTCTAAAGGTAAAGTGCTTTTTCACTTCTTTGATCTTTTGGACACTGTGAAACTTTTCATGGAAGAGAAGCACAAGGAATATCCTGAGCTCTCAGACCCCCAGTGGATTTTGGATTTGGCCTTTTTGGTAGACATGCTGTGTCATCTGGACAGACTGAACCTGGATCTACAGGGGAAGTTAAACATGTTGCCTGACCTGGTGCAAAGTGTATTTGCGTTTGTCAACAAACTCAAGCTGTTTAAGACACATCTTCAAAAAGGAGAATTAACGCATTTTCCCTCTCTGCTAAAAGCAAGCGGACAAGCAACCGCCCTGAAAATGGAAACAGTCTGATATGCAACACTGCTTGAAAACCTTCAGGAAAGTTTTGCGGCCCAATTCCATGATCTACAGCTGAAAAGGCCACAGATTACTTTACTCATTGACCCTTTCACTGCGGAGACGGACTGTTTAAAAGCCCCGCTAGTCACAGACGAAGCAATGTCTCAGATGGAGATAATTGAACTTTTTGAGGATGACAAACTGAAATCTGGGACCCTTGAGTTCTGGAAAACTGTGCCAGTGGAAAAAAATCCCAATGTCAAATGGGCTGCGCTCAAGCTACTCTAAATGTTTGGGTCAACATACGTTTGTGAGTCTGTGTTTTCTACCCAGAAACAGTGAACTCAAAGCATCGATCTGTTCTTACTGACACACGTGAAAGAATTGCTTTGAGTGGCCACAACTGAATACAAGCCAGATTTAAAGAGGATTGATGAAGGCAAGGAATGCCAGAAGTCCCACTGAGTCAAAAGCAGCAACATGAATGGTAAGATAAAAACTTTTGTCACATGAAAATATTCTGTTGTTGGAAGGTATTGTAAATTGTTATATTTTCATTGCGTGTGTGTGTGTGTGTTTGTGACGGTAGGTGTGCTTGTGTGTGTGTGTGGGTGGGTAAGATAAAAGATGTTCTGTCTTTGCAAGGTATTGTAAATTGTTAGATTTTCATTCTGTGTGTGTGTGAGAGACGGAGTGCGCTTGTGTGCCTGTGTGTATATACATGATGTGGCTCTTTGCAGTACCACAGCAATTTTTTTGGCTCTTAGTCTCTGACTGGTTGGCCAGCCCTGGCATATGGAATCTGAAAATCAGCACATCAACATTGACATTTAACAGACAAATGAATAAATAGGTATGATTTCCTTATTTCTATCTTTATAGATAGATAGCTATATAGACAGATTTAATGAGAAACCCATTACCTACTTTTCATACTCTAATGTGAAAATAAACTCTAATATGTGCCTGATGATTTGCTAACACTTCTGTACAAATACAAGTGACATTTTCCCTCTAGTTTACCTACTGATTTTTACCTACTGATTTATGAAAGTATATTGGAGTTGATAAGTAAATGATTTTTTTTTAGCTTTACACTTGCAACATTTGTAGTGGTGGTAAAATTCTACCTTGCGTGTTTCTTGGCAAGACAAAACAAAAGTACAGTTGTTCGTACACCATCCTCAAATGATAAAAGGGAATGTAATTGGCTAGTTCTCTCAGACAACAGTTAGTCTCAATTAGACATGAAAAACCACATTCACAATTGGAGAAGCTCCTTTCCCCACCCTTGCTCTTTTTGCTACCTCTGCAAGGTAATCTTTTGTACAATCTGCCATCCTCTTTTGTTTCATTGTGTGGTTGTATAATTGAATAATTTCATCACTGCAATGCCACTGAATTGCCTAAATGAAAAAACACACAGTTGGAAAGTACACAATGGCATCTCCGCTTTAATTGTCCATAGGCATGGGTATGGATGAATTGCTAGTGCACAAGGGCAGTTATGGTTACTTTTATCACTGCAGATATGGCAAACTATAAAAATCTGTCTGTGCAAAACATTTAGAAGGTAAATATATGAGAGGAAAGTAAAAAGAAAGAAAAATGGTAGCGCTTCATGGGACTTTGTAGGGGATTGGATTTAATAAATCTCAGTAAATCCATATTTGCCGCATAAGGAGCAGGAATGGGGTGTGGTACTTTAATCTGACCCTGGGCTAAGGTGCTGCCACATCAAAACTGGGTGGGGAAGAATTTAATGAATGGACTAACTTTCCATGTACCTGCACACCCATTTCTCCAGCCTCTAGAATCAAACATAAAGCCATTACACAGAGCATTCACAGAGAAACACAGTGGGGATTTACTGTGCTTGATAATCTTGACAAAATCATGAAAAGATTATAAAGGAAAAAGGGAAATATGATCAAATATAATAATCTTGTGTCACGATATAGTACAGACCAAAACCAGACATATGGCCTTCTGGCACACTATTCACAAAGGCTATCCGGTGCTTAAAATCTTATACATGATACATTTCAATAGGTCTTTCTACCCATTCTCTTGCAATATCAATCGGCGACATTCCATTTACTTTCACAGTTTTCAAACACCTGACCTCAACGCTGTTTGTCCATGAGTTACAAGGACAAAGTGAAGAGAAGTGGGAGATATTTCCTTAGCATAAAGATTCTTTGCCCTAATGTGTGTGTTGGCATTTCTGTGAGCTCTTATTATGGTTGTGTGAGACTAGACATGTTAGGTGTCTCACCAGCTGCTGGGAGACAGCATAAGAATATTTTGTCTTGTCCTCTACAATGAACTTCTGCACATTTCACTAGCCCTACATTTGTTAAAGAATAACTAGGTTTACCAATCGGAGAATGCCATTAGTTGTCTAAAAATATAACGCTGTATCCGTGTGTTGATGCATGAAACTTCATTAAAAACAGTATTGACAATGCTGCATGTTTATGTGCGTTTGTGCACACTGTACTGGGCATCGTTTACCTGCTCCGTTTTTCGGACAACTCATTTTCTCTGGAGTTATTGTCTCCAGCAGTGATGCTTTAGAGGCCTCACACACACACACACACACACACACACACATTCAGGCTCCCAGTATAGGATGGGAGGATTATTCTGTTATCCAGTAGTGCTGGTGGGAAAGAGAGAGAAAGAGAGAGAGAGAGAGAGAGAGAAACAGAGAGAGAAGGGAGATGAAGCGAGGGGGGTGGAGGGAGAGGTGGAGGTGGAGGGGGTGAGGAGGTGAAGATTTTGTTCAGCCTGAGTGCTCCGCTCATGCGGCGGAAATGCTGAGGAGGTCAGTCACCAGCCGCCCCCCCCACCCCCCCTCCACCCCCCACATCCCTCCCCCTCGTTCTCCATCCCTCTCCTCTCGGCGCCTTATCTGTGCCAGTATTTCCTTCCCTCTCATGCCACGCGCCATTTTGACAAACAGATTTATTGGTTACGTCATATTTCTTCCCTGTTTTAATCAAATGCCGGGGCGGCGGGGCTGACTGGCGCTCAGATTAATATCGCCATTGATCAGATTGGATGGCGGTGTCCTCGCGCCCGCTCCTTACACACACCCCCCCACCCCACCCCACCCCTTACATTGCAGGGAAGAGGGGGGTTGCACTCTGAGAATTCCAGTAATATGCCTTGCCCTTATGTGGCTGTGATTTGAGTCACATGCACGCATCAGATTTGTATGTGTGTGTGTGTGTGTGTGTGTGTGTGTATGTGGTGTTTGCCAAATATGTGTTGCTTGTATTTGGTCATATGTATAAATGAATGAATTAACAAATGAATGAATTAATGAATTAATGAATTTATTTCCATGTCCAGTCATGCAAGCATGACCCATCTCGCAAAGGTTTATTTGGACACATTATGGAAAGAAGATAAGAAACATGCGAAAACAAACCAGCATGTGTAAGAGTGTTTGCATGCCTGCATGTGTGTTTCAGACCTTTTGCTGTGTTTAAGCATGCAATTTTTCTATTTTCTTTGGGGGGGGAATGTACTACTGTAAAATGTACTGAATGTGCACCTGTGTTGGTGTTGGTGTTGGTACACTCACTCAGCATCTGGACTTGGCATTCGTGGTCATTTGTGAAGCTGTGTGTTTGTGCAAGGTGAACGGGAGCACAATGGTTGATAGTGAGAGAAAGGGAGTGAAAGAGAAAGAGAGAGAGAGAGAGAGAGAGAGAGAGAGAGAGAGAGAGAATGAAGCGGTGGAGGCTGTGGGGAGGAGGAGAGCAGGTGCAGCGGCGAGCCAGTGACAATGCAGCGCGAGGAAGTCATTTTAACAAATACACCGTGGCGGCCAGGGCCAGTGGCAGCCATCAGCACCCCCCCACCCCCCCCACCCCCTTCCACCCCTCCACCCTCCCTCCACCACCACCACCATCACTCCCACAGTACTCTCACCCCCCTCCTCGTCTCTCTGGCCTGCCAGTCGTGCTGCCGCAGCCCGCCGCTCTCCCCCACGTCGATCATGCGTGACATGGGGGTCAGCGGCGAGCAGCGGCAAGCCAACAGCCTCAGTCCCCCCCTCCCCCCGTGCCCCCACCCCCCCAGGGTCTGACCGGGCCGGCGGTCTGCCGCACGCGGAGGGAAATTACCACACATCTTTTGTTGCTAAGTGCATGGGTGAGTGATGAACAGAAGCGGCCTTTGGTAGATGCTAACTGCAGGGGTGTAGAAGGAGGTGGGGGGTGGGAGGAGAGAGGAAAAACATAGAAAGAGAGAGAAAGAGAGAGAGATAGAGAGAGAGCGAGAGAGAGCTGGGAGGGAAGCGGTGGCTGGTGGTGAAAGGATAGAAGGAGGGGGATGGGGCGGATGGGGTGATGAGGGGATGGAGGGGGGAGGGGGGGGGGGGGGGGGGAGGAGAGCCGGGGAGCCGCAGCCTCCTGATTAAGGGCGAAAGACTGCTGGCTGAGGTGGTGGGGGTGGAGGAGGAGGGGGGGGGATGCTGAGAAGGAGAGAACAGAGTGAGTGAGAGAGTGAGAAAGGGAGAGAGACAGGGAGAGGAGATAGAGGGAAAGAGAGAAAGGAGACGGAGAGAGAGAGAGAGAGAGAGCGCGCAAGAGAGAGGGGTGGGGGAGGGGCAGGAGGGACAATTTAACCAAGCTCAAAGCCACTGCCGTCTCTGAAAAGCAAGAAAGGAGACAGACACGGAGGAGATCGGGCTGGTCTCAGGCTGGTGTTAACAGCCTGTTAGTTCTGCCCTTGCTTTTCTTCCTCTCCTGCTTTTTTGTTTGTGATTTGATGTTTTGGAAAAATGGGAGCTGGGATTAGTTGAAGATTTGAAAGAAAACTTTGAACATCTATTTTCAGAAATACAGTGGGCTGCTGGGTTTACATAAAACCATCTTGGTTGTAGAACTTGTTGATTATCCACTTTATTTTTATTCATTCATTTATTTATTTATTTTTTGCTCACATTCTGCCATCTCAAATATTTCCTTCTCCAGAAAAAACTATGACAAAAAGTAGAAAAAAGCACCAAACAAAACATACACTTAAATGCTAAAAATGGCTAGATCAGTGTGTTCTGAGTAATCAAGGTGCAACCTTTTTATAAGTGTAACAAATTCAAGCTGAACTTGAACGGCCGCCATTTAACATTATTGAGGAGAGGATGAAAAATCCACGAACATTGGACGAGACGGAGAGAGAAAAAGAGAGAGAGAGCGAGAGAGAGAGAGCACCTGTGTCATTGTTATGCCTGTTGCCTGGTAACAACATTCTTCACTGTGCAGCAAACGGAAGCCATGCATGAAGAAAGCCTTCCTCTTAAAAAAAAAAAAAAGGAGTAAAAAAGAATTCCATATTTCATGGAGGTTTTTGAAGACAGCATTTGTGTTTGGGATGCATCCTCTCTGTGTGGATTTCAGCACAAACAGGTGTTGACAATGAAATTAACTAGTCAGCCATGGCGTACCATGGGCACAATATGTCTCTTAGTTTGCTGAGGCATTTCAAATTACAGGTTTTACCTGTTTGTGAACACACAGACACACACACGGCTTTGATCTGCCTATGGTAGAAATACATTGCTGTGGTATGAGATTGTGAGGTGGTAGCTAACTCTTAAAAAAACTATCCCCAATTAATGTGCTCAAATTAAAATTAATGACTGTGGTTCATTTTGTGTTGAAAATCTGTGTTGCAGGTGCAATTCGTGTTAGTTAGGACTACTTTCTCCATTCAGAGTGGGTTCCTGGGTTAAAACTCACAAGTTGTTACTGTGACTTGTTGGTTGCACACCTTAATTCCAATCAAGCTCAATTTTAAAGCTAGCTCTTGCATTTGATGAAGGCTGGTATTTCAACCAGCAGCTGACCTTCAAGTCTGTTACCTGTAGCGTAAACAAAAAACACTTTTTGGATCTTGAACCGTTTTGTGACTGTGTAAGAGACATACAATTTGAAAATATAGACATAATATTTGAAATACATGAAGCCATGGACTTTTTGCCTGTTCATGTCTTACTAATGAGGCATTGCCTTTACTGTGCACTTTTAATTCAGTTTTGTTTAGGATGACTGCGCACAAAGATTGAATTGGCAATTTGCCCTTGGGACAGTAATTGGACAAAAATAGAATAAAAATATACTTTAAAATCTAAAGTGATTTAGGCTACTCTGCACTTTTGCCTACTGACTTATGGAAGCCACTGAAAGAAGTCTTTTGTCAACAAATGAGTTTCTTAATGACAACTGTTATCTACTCAACTCAAGCTGCTCTCCAGGTGCATAATGCATCTTGGTGGCCAAACTACAGCGCCGCAAAATTAAGGTGTCATGGGCAGAGCATGGAAACTTTGTGCAAACAGTTTTTATGGCCATGTCTGTGCATGTCTGGCCATGTCCGTACATAACAATTGAATTGTCACGGAATAATGTCTTTTCCTCTTCCTACAATTTTTTTTCTTGTGTGCTCGGCGCCCTAATGGCCACATACATACAGTTGATGGCACCTATGGCATTTGGAAAGCCTGCAAATAATGCAATCAGTCTTTGATTGTGCGTTCTCATGCACATGTCTGGCTCAGTGCCATTAAGATGTGCGCCGGGCAGTGGGAGACTGTCTGAGATACTCCCACAACATCCCCGGACACCCTGCCCGCTGACGCTGCACCTGTTGCCAGGATGGAGAGGCGGCCCGTTACCTTGAGTAACACGGCGGCGAGGTCAGCCGTGCAATCTGGCTCTCTGCATCATTCTTCAAAAGGCGGCGCAGCTCGATGATGGAGGCCCTGTCCGTGCGCTGGGCATCTGTTAAACTTAGCATATTCGTCCCGGTCGCGCTGTTTCCTGTCATGACCCCGTGAAAACTGCAGCACATAAATGTCACGATACATTTTGATTGGAGACTCGTCCAATTTTTATAAATGCCGTTCCATTTCGTCAGAGGCCGATCAACACTGTTGCACCTTCAAGTTTTGTGACTCAACCATTCGTACTCTATCTGTTGTTTGGGGTTTATTAGTGTGCAGATGTCTTATTTTACATCAGGAAACCGTTGGGAGTGCTAGACATATTGTAAGGTTTTAAGTGTGTAAGGAAAAAAACATGCAAATTCAGTCAGTCAGAATGCATGTATCGTAATGAGAAGGTGAACATGCCTTGATTTACATATTTATCACCTCAAGTGTGCATCTTGCAGGAGAATGGGTATTTCTATGCAGAATGAGTGGTGTGCACAGGTAAAAAGCATGAATAGCTAGGTAAAGGTTTGGATCGGGCCCTTAATTAATGCCATCTCAGTGCTCATTTGAGTTGGATTTTGAAATCAGGCATGCAAAAAAAGATGAAAAATGCATCCTCTAAACTATATATTCAGACAAAAGTTGCCTGCCCATTTTTCACACTTTTCTTACACAATGGGATTTGTAGCCAGGCAGAAATTGGGGAGCAAAGCGTGTTAGCTAGCCTGCTTGTTAGAAATAGCCTTTTAGCTGGATATTATTACACAGAGTTGCAGTAGTTCATACGGTTTTTCATATTATTTTTCATAACAGGCAATACCACATCGCGGCATTCCCTAAGAGTACCAAAGCATGCCTAGTCAGCATCCTTTTCCGATATGGCTGTGGGCTGACTTGACCCGTGTAGATGTAAATGGGGAAGGGAGATACCAGAGGAAAAAAACCCTTCATTTCAAATGACCTCTCTGTAGTCAAAGTATGGAAAAACTTATTTTTTTTATCTTTGTCAGCAAAAGTACAGTCAGATACTTTCAGTTTTAGTTTCAGGCAAATAATAAATTGGGTAAAATTTGAGTATGGAATGCATGGTATTTAAGATAGTTTGGGTCACGGTGTAATTTGGTGGCATTAGCTTGTTTGATTTCATCTCAAAAGAAGGCTGTACACTTTGCAAATCCAGGTTTGACATTTTAGGGTTCATAAATTCAGTTGGTGTTTTTTATGTCATCATATTTGACTAGCACCATTACCATCTGGGAATAGTCGGCTGCATTTTTTTTTTTAGAAAGTTTCATGCTATCCACAAACACCTGGCAAAATGACATTTAACACAATCAGAAATTCCTAAATAATTTAACACTGCCAAGGATTTTTCAAGGAACAAAAAAAAAGAATTTTAGTTGATAAAACCACATACAATTTTTTTTTACATTTTTTTTATTTATCTATTTGTGTTAAGAAGTGATGCTCATGCACTGTGGGCAGGATTTTACCATTCAACATACACTCCTCCACCAACACCCCTACCTCGTTCTCATCTCCTCCCCTATTTTACCTTTTTCAAAACACCATTCATAATGGCAGAAGACCAGAGAGTCATCACTTTTTAAAGCTGCCATGTGTATTGTCGGAAAAATGCAAATGCTTACAACATATTTATAACCTCATCTAAAGACAAAAAAACATTGTGACTAGAAGATTCTCTCTTTCTTCAACTGAGGGAAATTGACTCTTTTTACACTCCTGTATCAAAGCCGAAAATAAAAATTAAAATAAAAACCGAAAATTGCAGCTTTAACGTTGAGGGCTTTTCCATATTCCTCCAACAATTCAATAGAGATTTCCATACGCCGTTGTCCCATCTCCCTGGTTTATAGGTGCTCTAAGCTCTAGGATGGGGCTGTTACTGTCTTCAGTGAGGAGGGTAAAATGTGTCCGTCTGTGCTGTGAAGGTCCTTCGGGGCGCCATGTAAGCCTTACTCCTGAACTATGAAAGCCGGCCCTTGCCACAGCTTCTTTCGCTCGCATGAAACAACCCCATTGTTGATGGCTGTTTATGTCAGAAATCCCTCCCATCCCCCCCACCCCCCCACCACCACCCACTCCACCCCACCTGTCACCACCAGCCCCAGTCTGAAGTAATGTGCGGCAGCTTAGCAACCTCACTGCTCAATCAGTCGATAGCAAAAAGACCATTCGATTTTCAGCAATAATCAAAAGATATTAAGGCAAATATATATACATACATGGGCGCCTGGTTATGTTTTAAAATGGGGGAGCAAACTTGGAAAGATACATAATTGGCGGGGGGGTTCTGTGGGGCCTCCCCCAGAAAAAAAATTGTAATTTAAAACAAATTTCCTGCATTTCTACACCACCTAACTTCTTGGATTAAGTCAAGAAACAGCCAAACTGAGTACAATTAGCTGATAATTAGCCTGATCAGCCACCGTCAGTAATCAATACAAACACACATTATTAAACCATTAATCAAACCAATAACTAACAGCAGTCAACGTCAGACAACCTTATCATACTTTAGCAGTTACTTATAGTGTTTCTGTAGTGGTGACAAAATGTTAAAAAATATACATATTAGCAGTTTGAATTCAACTGAAGCACCCTGCGCTCTCCGGGCAAAATATTACGCCAAACTCCCTTTAAGAAATATGACACATTAACAATTCCTTACGTGTCCGTAAAAACACATAACTCTAGAAACACAAGATAAAAGGCGTCATATGTAGACAGTCTTCTTGTCAATTCAGCATCAATATAATCCATAAAGATAAACCGTATTTCCGCCTCAACTCGCTTCCAGCCTCCGTTGGTTAGCTGCGCTATTTTAGTGGGAGAAGACTGTGGGAATGAGAGGTTTGGTCAAGTTTGTGTGCCTCATTTATGATTTACACCTGGCAACTTCCTTCTGCAGATAAGGTGTCAGCTTTTTAACCTTGTGGCTCTCCCATTTGTCCCCCACAATGAAATCAGGAGGAAGTCTATCGATTCCGTTCATTCACTAATGACACAAAAGCTCGGACACCGTTGATCTGACTTTGACGAACCTCAGGGGAATGATGCATCTCAACACTGTGATGCAACATTTTTAAACTTACACTGATTGGCCCAAGAGGGGCATTACATTGTTCATTTGTGCGTGTTCCACATGCAACATTTCAGACACCACTGATCTTATTTTGATTAAACTTGGGGAAATGATGCATCTCACCTCTGCACTCCGACATGTTTGATTTGATTGGTCAGGCTCTGCTGCTGGAAGCCACTACCTGCCAGCCGCTCCTTTGTGAGCTTGATCGTTTGACACTTTCCAATTAATTTATTGGTTTTCATCCCCAGAAAAGAGAGAGAAATAGAGAGATGTTATGAAAGAGAAATAGTAAAAAGAAGAATGTGTCACAAGACCACTCGTGAAAATAGAATATGCAAGGTGGCGCAGTGAAGAAAAAAAAAAAAAAAAAAGCAAGCCCCACTCTCCCTTTCACCCCTCCTGCCGAAGGAAATTGAATGAAGCGCTGCACGGAGGAGGTGGTGTGTGACACCCACAATCCCCGGTGTGGCTGGCACCGAGTGAGAGGGCTGTCTGTGCAGGCCGGGGTTCACGTTACCCTCGGCGGGGTCAGATTCCACACGCTCTTCACCAGCTGCTCGACACTGCGGCGCGGCTCAGCCGTCTAATGGCACGCGCTGAGACGGAGCCACAGGTGAGGCGACGGGGAAATTCAGCCCGCCGTGGCGATGAATGCAAGAACACGGATGTTTGGTTTGTCGACTGTGCATTTCAAGATACTGCTCACGAAAAAATCAGCCCAACCGATTATGTATATCATTATGTAGCTATATATTCATCAGAGGAGAAAGGCAATTATTTCACTCCACCACCAGTTATTGTCTGAAAGAAGTATCCGTTGACTGTTTCCATTGGTTGGAAAACAGTGACTTAATCAAGTAATAACGCTGGAAACAAAATGATTTTCAGCTAAGCTTCTGGCCAATCATGAGCAAAGGTAAAGGCTTGGATGCTGTAAATGAGCCGCTGCCTTCAACGCGTGCCGGCTAATGACATGATTATTTGCTCATCAGGGTTATATGAGTGTGCATGTGTGTGTCCCTGTGTGTGCACGCATGTGTGTGTGCGTGCATGTGCATATGTGCGCTTGAGTAAATAAGTGGGGTTTTTTTTTCTGGTGTGTGTGTGTATGTGCGTGTGTGTGAGTAGTGGGGGGGGGGGGGGGGGGCAGCTGGTCACGTCTCAGCATGGTAATAAAAGCCAGAGCCGTTGTCACAAAACTCAGCCCCTACGCCTGGCTTTTAAGTGCTGCCTCTATTCTCAGAGAGCACCAGACACATTACAGAGAAGGGAGAGAGAAAAAGAGGAAGAAAGGCTCGGGGAGAGAGAGAGAGAGGCGAGGGGGGTTTCTAGGCCTGTGGCTGAAGGATTGATTTTAAATGTTCTGCAAAGGCAGTGTTTACTATCCTCTCTGGCTAGCCCCCTGACAGCGCCAGCATCAAAACAAGATTTGTCCCCCCTTTCCCCACCCACCAGAAAAAAGGGAAGGAAGCCGGAAAGGCAATGGTTGCTTTAAATGACGGTTCTTCTCTCCGGCCAAATGATTAGTTTGCCCAAAAAGTAAGAAGTAGTAAAACTGGGGTCTGCCACGGGAAGTGTCAATCATTTCTGTGCTGTGGTGAAACAGATGTTTTCCTCCAATACAATTGGTCCAGCAATTATTGTACATTCCGTCCTATTCTCATCCCATGCTGTGGACTTTACCTTAAGTGTGCAAAATGAGTTTGCTATGCATTGAATTTGTGTGGCGTACTGTAACTGTCATTTTGCTAGATTTCGTATTGTTCTGATGATGTATCACTGTGTGTGGAAAAAAATGGTCTTGATGTGTTGCTAATGGGCAACCGTAATTCATTAGCAGTCATTATTTATGGGTGTGACATGACGAGTTTCAGCCTGGCTCTGGTTCCCAGGCTTAGTCATTACTACAGTCACAGGAGTAGACAAGCCTCTAACCCAGCTTGCATAATGAGGAAATTGACAGTCAGTCAATAATAGATTAGAGACGCTGGTATCAGTGTGTGTGCTACAGTGCTGTAAAATAAGAGTTACATTTGGAAAAGTGGGCAGCTGAAACCTTTACGTCAAGCGGAAAATATTTTCTGACAGTGATGAGAAATTTGTGTTGCCTCTGCTATAGCTTCTGTATCCAATAACAGATCCTTAATTGCTTCAAAGTGTTAGGTTAACTAGTTTCAAATTCAAATTCATTCAAATTACCACATTGGGGGGGCTCTCTCCGTTACAAGCAAAACGACGACGTGACCTACTGTCCCGAACCTTCTCAGCAATGTGAAGAAATCAAGCTAAATACTTAACTCAATTTGAAGGAGAAAATTCCCTTTCGCGCCATGCGGCCACACTCATAATTATCCGATTGCTGCCGACCATTAGGAATTTGATTTATTGTTCTGTGGCAGTCGCGATGGAGGTTTTTCACCCCCGCCTTGGACGTGTGTGAAATGCACAAGTCTGGAGGGCTGGGGAGAATATGGGGAAGCTAGAGCCATATGTCTGCGCTGTCAGAGAGCCACTTGTTAGAGGAAGTTTAGCCTCCCTGTGCCTCCAGCCACAGCCTTAATTATTAACAACATGTCTCCCCTCTGAAGAGCTGTGCGAGGACGGCTCTCTGAAAAAGGTTCTTTGGAGTGTGGGAGCCGGTGGCCGGCTGTCCTCCGGATACTGGGATTCACAGTTAAGGGAGAGAAGGGGTTAGGGAACGTCTTTTGGTGTGTAGATACTCCCCCCCCATCACCCCCACCCCTCCCCTCCCCTCCCCTCTCTCATGCGCTTGTTAGACTTGGTAGACTGGGTAATTGGAGCTCGCTTGTAAACACACAAGCAAAAACCAGAGGGACTCAGTTTGTCTTATAATCAAGCCCTGGTAATTATCATCAAGTCAGCGGGTGCCGTTGTAAGATTTGATCTTTTTTTTTTTTTTTTTTTTTTCTTAAAGGAAAAATACCACTTCTAGGAATTTGCATCCATGTTTGCTGCTTCATGTAGAGACTGGAGCTGTCCCCGTCCGCAGAGGAGCATTGATTGGCTGTTGCTCCAGGAGAGAGACAGGAAGTACTGATTTACTGGGGGACACGAAGAAGCTGTTCACAGGTGTCTGTCCCCTCAACACTGTACTGCATGCAAATGTTACATAAATAATTTAACTGACATTTTGGTGAATTATTATGGTTAACTAAGACAAAAACAATCCAAGAGAAAAAAGAGTAAATCTGAGACCTTCATCTACACTGTAAAAAAAATTGAGGATTTTTCGAGGTTCATAAAGGAACCCCATCAGCTAACGTGCTAGCTTGATTTGCAAATATACATTTTTAAACTGGCTGATCATTTTTTATGACTATTATATTTAGTTAGTTGTGTTAGGCTGAACATTGTGGGACCATTTCCATGAATGTATTTGACCATCTGATACTGTCAAATAAGGCAGAGAGTTTGTAACTGAGCTGCGATGTTCTGTAGTAAATAAATCTCTGATTGCTTTATTATATTGCAATAAATAAATACAATAAATGTAACAATGGGCTGTGAGGGGTTAAACTGTACTTGTAATAACAATTGAAAGTTGTTCAAATTATGTTAGTTATTTTCCAGAAAATAACTTAATAATAAATATATTGTAATAATCTTATATTATAGATGTGAAGACAATTTTTACACAGAACTGTAGATTCTAAAATAAAATTAACTTTGGTTGGTACGGCATCATGAGAGTGAATGGGCTCTAAACAGCGTTTAGCATCTAATCAATAAATGTCTGTTTTCATTTCAGTTGCATTGTAATTATCCAACAATCAGTCAGCTGTAATTATCAATTACAAGATTGAGTTGGCTTGATAATTAGCCAATCGGATCAGGTTTACTCTAGGCATTAAAACCAAAATCAGGTCAAGATTTGCTAGGTTCTTGACACCGGCGATGACAAGAAGCGCAGGAATCATTATGTTTCAGATCACCAAATGGGCAACGTGCAGGTTTTAAATTATAGAATATGTAGGAGAATAATGTTGTAATCCAAACCGGTCAGAGCAGAATTCCAAGCAGCACTCGCTTCCTTATTTCCATCAAGGAGAGTTAAGTGTTGATGTACCTTTCTATGAGGAACATGTGTTTGTGCTTGTTCCTTGTTCCATATGTAAACGGTTATTGTTATTCTCTATATCTTTTCCTTTCTATGCTTTCTCTGGTTTTGTGTATATGTGGAGATGGTGATGTATCAGAGAAAACAACATATATATTTATTTGAAAGGTAAATACTGAATTACAAGACAACAAAAAAGGTTCAACAACGATTATTGTGATTTAACCATTGAAATATAAACATTGCAGCCAGATCTATCTAAAACAGATTCCCTTCTTATTTCCTCCTCTGTCCTCCGACAGACAACGCCAGTCAATTGCACGTTAAGACAATGTGACTCCTTGACCTTTTCATATCTCCCTCGTCTCCTGTCTTTGTGCCCAAAACTGCCCGAGGGATCTCATGGTTCAAAAAACGCAAAGCATCCTTCTTGTCTGGATCAGCACTCACCATCCCCCATACATGTATCAGGCATTACGGAGCTACAGACACACACATGCTGGATGCAAACACATACACACATATATTCTCAAATCATATATAAATTCCACCTGAACAAATTTCCCCTTAAATATCCCTCAAAAAAGTCTTCGTCTTCAAAAGTAAGAAAAAAACCCTGTTATATGCATGTCTAGATTGACACAATTTCCCTATCCACTGATTTAAAGCTTGAGTGATATATAACAGAAACATTATATTGTTGCACCATTGCCACAACATTAACATTAAATATTTGGATCTTAAGCCCATATTATCCAGATTTCACTAGTAAATAGTATGGTATATGTTATATCACAGTCTGAAATTGGGAACTGTAGATAGGAGCTATACTTTGCTACGCCAATCATGTTATAACACTTTTACCCTTATAAACCAATACAGGTATAGGCAGAGTTTGAAGGCTGTATGGGACTTGGGGCCTTTTCCAAAAGAGGGGTGTGACAATGTCACCCTTCCCCTCAATCTACTCTGCCCACTAAATCCGTCCCCCAGCCTCCTGCGAAGCTGGTGCCTCTGCGTCCTCGTCGAGGGCGCACACTCGACAAGCGACTGCTCCCGCACCAAGTCACAGGCTCAAATCTGTTTCCCCTTCTGTCTCCCTGCAACTAAACGCAGATAACAATAAACCAATGGATCTTCCACATTATAAAGAACAATAACTCTCAAACAAACTCTCACCAAGTCACTCTCCTGTTGCTTCCTGGTCGCGCCAAACAGATGGTGTGATATGGGATGCACTGGAGGGCGGTGCCAGCGAGCTCAGCCCCAATTAGTAAAAACCAAGTTAAAACCGTCAAAAACCTTGTTAAAGAGGAACAAGAGACGCTTTCACAGAATCTAATCGCTATTGTTAAAATTCATAAATATGTTAAACGCATAAATAACTGATGTAATGTTTAAAACTGTGCTTTAAAATGCCTAATTAATCCTCTTCCCCCTATTTATTTGAATTGGATGCCAAGTGGATAAAATGGGTGAGGGCCTTTCAGTCTTGCGGTTACTGAGGTGCTGCCTGAGGTCAACCTTGAGAGAATGTGTTGAATTGTTTGGCCAAATCTATTTTTGTCACTTTTTCCTGTTTTGTGTGAGCAAACTCCTTTGCTGCTTCCTGTGTGCTGCAGCATCCTTTCCCACTGTGTTTACTTACGGTGTTCTTATTGGACAACAACCGTCTCCGGGTCTTTGAGGTCGTAGGTGTGACAAGGGAGAAGGACCATGTGACAATGTGCCCATCTTTCTCTTTCCTCTCACACACAATCACACCCCGTCACACATATAAACAGATGCACACACACACGCACACGCACACATGCCTGCAGGCACGTACGCAAACACACACACACACACACACACACACATACTAAGCCCAATGCTGTGGAACAGCCATCAGTCAAAGTGTGTTGGCGCCGCGGGTCCGGGGGCATTTACATAGATAGATGATGGAGAGATTATGGGGCACAGGGGTTATTAATCACGCTGGTGAGAAGGAGAAGAGGGACTCCACGGTGTCACTCTTCTCTCCAGGGACGGCTCTTTACCCTGGATATGTCTTTTGTGCTGTTTTTGCTGTCCTATGTGCCGCCTAGCTAAACCACAGTATTATGAGTGCCTTGGCATTGCTGCAGGGTAAGTGTGGTGTATCTAAATCTACCTCCAGTCACTAGCTGGAGGGCTAAAGTGCAGCATCTCTGTGCTGAAATGCAGAAGGAACTGTCATTTTTGCATTGCCTATTGGGCTATTTGCTTAAGTTTAAATTAAATATAATATGTGATATTCACGCAATGTAAAGAACTATGCATCTGGCACTCCAAATTGCTTTTGACCGCCAACTTGAATCTATTCTGGATCCAAATGACTAAAATATATTTTTGGCCCCCCCAAACACTTTTTTTTTCACTGGCTATACATGTATTTCATTTTATTTACTTCATATTTAAACCCTTATGAACCTGAAGATTTCTGTTACACTTAAATACTGAATTTATATAGTCTGCATAGCATCATAGTAATATTGAATATCCCACTGAGGAATATGTTAATGTAGCTTTGCACATCATGATGACATACCAAACTGCTTTGTAACTACTTTCATTGTCCCAGTGTACCAAAAAGTTTTAACGGTTTCACACGCAATGACCCAGCAGTACAGTCAGCTCCTATCAGCAAGTAGCTCAACGCCTCCTTGAAAATTTGAAATCTACTGCAGTTTAACATTTCATAGGCCGCACCATTCTGCTTGTTCTATGAATTTTGAATTGTGAGTGGTTGGAGCGGGACACTGTGAGACTGCTGGATGTGATAATGGTGTAATCCACAGCGACAGGTGAAGTACTCTGCTCCTCCAGGCTGTTTGCTTTGGTAAATGTAGCCGCCATCAAATGACCCCAATGGGACGTGACACTTCGACCCTCCTCGTCCCGTCTCCTCGCTCCTCCGTCTCCTCTCCCAACATCCAGCCCAGGCACCAACATGCTCAGGGTGTTACTACACTTTCCTGTTGTACTGTCTGACTCTTTGGTCAATGATAGCTGCAAAGCCAAGTGGTGCTTTTTGTTAACAGGGAGTAATGGGTCCACTGGATCTACTGAGCAGGTTTGGTGGGCGGATATATGGGTGGGTTGGTGAATGAATGGAGAGATGGATGGATGGACAGATGATGAATAATGGGGTTGATGCATGGATGAAAGGGTAGGTGGATAAATTGAAGGATGAGTGATACCTTGACAGATAAGTGAATGAAAACCCCATGAGAGATACGAATGGAATTTGCTTTTAATCTAGATGGCAAGCTCATTAGTTTCTCCCACATACAACACAGCTCTACTGCAACAGTCTGTATTTTAAAATGCAAATATAAAGCGATGATATATTTCTATATTCTTTAACAGTTGGCAATGCAAGTCTACCTAACAACTAGCAGCAATATTTTTTAAGAGATTGCTGTGAATCATTTATAGGTCATGTACCATTTTTGATATTTGATTAATGCAAATATGGCAGATTGTCACACTGCCAATCTCTCCATTAAATGGGAACTGCAACTTTGGCTTGTTGAATCCTATCCTCTGTATTGGCTGCAAGAAAATCTGATTAACCTAGAGTGCTTTAAAGATTGGCAGCAACCAGCCATGGATTATTTTTATGTTGTTTCAATATGTGGATCAGTAAACCCATGAGTAACACCCCACACTCACATCCAGAGTAAAGGAGCAAGAAGACTCACTTGTCCTAAGGAAGCGATGAATACCACAAATTATGTTTTTTAGGTGAACGAGAATGAAGTGAACGAGTGGACGTGAAGGGATATCAGATGAGTACATATTATTGAACTGCTACATTGCATATGTTGGATTATACAAAGGCATTCTTCCATTACTTTAATACTATATGGATGATGGCATGGGTGCCACCCTGAAATCCATCCCTGCTGACTTTGATTACCTAATTCCTCAGTGATCGCTCTTAGAGCCCTGCCGCCAGGGGCTTTGACATGATGTGGAGAAATGTCACTAGCCGTCATGAAACTTGCCGCCCCAATCAATCAATCAGCAGGCTTGCACCTCTATGTGTGTGTGTGTGTGTGTGTGTGTGTGTGTGTGTGTGGGGGGGGGGGGTTCACCCATTTACGCTCTGGGGTTGGGGTTGGGGAGAGAGAGGCGGGGAGACCCTAAATGCACAGTCTTCCACATTCATCAATTACTGTACCCGGGAAGCTGGTGCCTGTCAGGATGAGCAGATGGTGTCTGTGTGTGTTCATGTGTGTGTGTGCATGTGTGTGTGAGAAAGAAAGAAAGAGAGAGAGAGAGAGAGAGTGAGGGAGAGAGAGAGAGAGAGAGAGAGAGTTTGTATGTGCGTGAGAGAAAGAGACAGAGATGGTAACATAGAGAAAGAGATGGAAATATATGTGATAGAGATACACAGATGTGTGAGAGAGATATATATACAGTATATGCAGGTGTGTTACATGGAGAGGAGCGGGGGGAAAGGCGATGCCAGCGCTCGGACTCCACTCAGCATTGGCTCCAGGATCACTAATCAATGCACCTGCCTCAAAGAGCTGGAGAGGAACAGTCAGGCACGATTAGCAGAGAAAGATCATGTCAGCCAAGTGCCTTGCTGGCCATTCTGCAGACACAGCTAGTGAATCTTCTATCCAAATTGGACATACCCATTGACTCATGGTTATGCATGAACAAATTTTAATTCACTTAATTGAAATTCTTCAGAAAAAGGAACTGAATGTTGGTTGATAGTTGATTTTTTTTTTCTTCCAGCCTATGGGGAATGCTCAGAATATCTACATCTCAAACATCTGGACGTTGGTTGTGATTGCAGAAACTAGCAGACAAAATCCATCTTCCAGGTTACTTAAACTCTCCTCACTTTATTTATGTAGATCTGTACAACAAAAGAAGCAAATTGGAAGTGTGGAAATGAAATGCTTATACTACTAACCCTGCTCTAAACAAATGGACATCTAATGTAGCTTATGGTGTGACCTTATTGCGATATATTTTAAAAAGTACACAATTTTACACCGGGGAGATAATTTCGGAGATGAGCTCAGACAAAACAATCCGGGAATATGATTTTCTTCCACCAAACTTTTAGAACTTCGTAAATCTACTTTCCACCCAAACGTCGCTTGTGCAAATCTTGCCGCCTCCTTCAGTAGGGAGATGTGTTTTTTTTCTCCCCCTTCCTCTCCTGCTCTTAACTGTGTACCAGCGGTTCTAGGGGCTGTCATATTGCATCAGCGCTCTGCTGATTACTTCCACCTTGTCTCCCTCGTCAGGAAATGATTCTGACACGCACTCACACCCTGCTTTCTCCGCATCAATATGCGTGCGATGGAAAAACTGCAGACAGTAAATAAATAATGAAAGACAAGGTAGGGAGGGAGGCTCTACGTGTCGTTCTCTCTCGTCCTCCCTCTCTCTCTCTGTCTCATTCCCTATCCTCTGTGTGTGCGAGTGACTCAATGTGGCAAAGTGTTATGTGCATTGTGTAAGGGTATGTAACTGTGTACCGTGAGTATCTGCAAGTATACAGTTTCCTCACAGTTGCAGATGGATATGAGGATTTTGGATTTATTGCACAAAAATTCAAACTTATTTATGGAGTTGCTAAAGCAGCATAAAACTGTTTTACAACAAGGCATCCACCTTGAAATGCTTAACTAGTATATCATGCTGTCATTTTGGCTTAATTAAAAGTGTCAGGTCAAGGTGGAGGAGTGTGTGCAGAAAATATTCCTGCTGCCATTCAATTCCAACTCAACATTCTTTCGCATTTCTTCGGTTTTCCCATCATCTCTCAATCGTATGGATCCATTCTTAGCACTCCCTCGCAGGAAGGTGTGTGGATTTTTCCTCTGCTCCATCTGAGTGCCAAGAAGTATGCCAGTGGAGTGAGGGAGTATTCTCAGTCAAAGTCCCTAAAGGGATTATCACAGGAACTCTGCATTTCTGTGGAGGACACAGAGAGGGTAAGCACCACCTGATTGCCCCAGTAACCCTGGCATCCAATGGTACGACTGGCACCGCAGTGACCTGGTACCATCAGTTTGGGTGACAAATGTGATGAGAATAAACAGGAGGCTGATTTCCCACTAGTGTCAGTTTTGAAGACAGTTTCTTCTGAGGGTTATTATGAAGTTAAGGACAGTAGAGAACTGTGTGTACTGCTATACTCTAGAAACCATCCAGCACAACATTTCATTGGAGAATATCCCACCTCTTTATTGAGTAAATAGGACAAGTACAGAGTCTGTACAGTCCTATGGTGGCAGTGGCATATAGACCTAATTAATGATCAGTTTATCTGAATGTGATTTCTCTGGCTCTCTAGTTGATCTTTTCTATGGAGAATACAGTAATGCTAGGCTACTTGGCTTTCTAGTTAATGTTAGCAACTGAACCAGTAGCAAACATATCTTATAGCATATTTATATATACACAAAAGCACACAAGCAAAAGTACTTATAAAACAATGTGCTTTATGACAAAATGCTGGAGTATGTGTTGCTAAATATTTAGCTTAATACAGTATACATCACTCTATCACAGCAGTCCATGTAGACAAAGTAGCCTATAAATTTAAGATAGTAGCCTATAAATTTAATTTACACAATAATACAACTTTTTCTTTTTTATATTAATTATATACTGCTCAGTGAAGAACAGAGATTTGTACAAAATGACTTTTACCACACCATGATGTGAAACTGTGAGGTGTCTCACTGCTGGCTGCCCTGGTGAATCTGGCTCTTAAACGTGGAAGAGGATTAGGGCCACATGTGAAAAATATATTTCAGATCTGAGATTAATTCTGAGATTGCACTCTTTAATCTCAGAATTCTTACTTTAATCTCAGAATTCTGACTGTATTCTCAGAATCTCAAAATTCTGACTTTATTCTCAGAATTTTGACTATTCTCAGAATTCTGACTTTAAATCTTAGAACTCAATTTATTTTTCACTTGGCCCTGATCCTCTGCCGTATTTAAAGACCATGGCACTGTTTTTTTAATTCATTAACCAACTGATGTTTTTTTTTATTCATCAAACAATCAAGACTTTAATTACTAATATTCAAAATTCTCTGTATGACTTCTAATACCTCTTTCACAAAAAAATTAAAATGATGCATCAGCCTCATAGCCCCTGAAATATGTCCTTCACCACTGATTGCGTGGTCCTCCTATACGTGATATGAAGTGTAAAGGGTCCTGAAAATACCCTACAGTTTGAACATTTGGTCTGCGAATTTCCTAGAGATTGCATTAAGATCAGAAATTATATTTGGTTCGGTCGAGAATTCAGGAAAGGCAAGGAAATGGGGAAAGGGTCACCTCCGAGCGCCTACAGTGTCCTCTGTGTTCATCCAATTGATGCAAGCGGGCTCAAATGAAAGAGAAGACGTTTATCTTTTAAAACGGTACCAATGATATGAGAATATTGCTCACAGGGTCTGAAAAGTCAGTTTGGGTGACAGTGATTGTTCCAAACATTTTGCAGCCTGCGGACCTTTGAGGACGGAGGACTGATCATACCTTGCTTACTTGCTCTTGCTACTGTACCTCTTCAGTTTCTCCCGCTCTCTCTCTCTCTCTCTCTCTCTCTCTCCCCCCCATCTGAAGGAGGAAACAGAACATTACCACTGGGGCCTGAGGACTTTAAATCCCAGTTCCAGCGCGCGGAGTGGGAGGTGGGGGGAAGGATTAGAGAGAGCCGTCTCTGATGTTATTTAATCTCGCCGGCCAGTGAGTGAGCCAGCGCCCCTGATGCACGTTATCACCTTCTGATCACCAGCGAGGGGGGATTTGGCACGCGGACGCCACGTTGCCGCCACCGCCTCGGCTCTGCAGAACACTTCCAATCGTCTTGCCGGCTGCTCCTAGCCAGTCGGCAGCTCAAATTGGGTGATGGCAAGCGTGCTCAGCCAGGGGAGAAGTCGGTCCCGGATGATTTCCTCCTCCTCTGCTCCTTCTCCTCAGCATTGACGACCCCCCCTCTCCTCTCCTCTCCTCTCCTCCTCCTCCTCCTCCTCACACCCCCACCCACACACACACACACACACATACCCAGCCCAAACGTGCCTCCGTCCTCCCCTTCCTTCCGACTGTCCCCGCACTCTTACCTTCTCTGCCCCCCATATAACTGCCCCCCCCTCCCCCCATCCCCCCATCCCCCCCCCCCCACCCCTGAAACCCAAAGACCCGGAAATCGCTCAATTGCACAAGCCATCTCGGGAGCCTGTCTCGCTTCACCCCCCGCCATTCTCCCTTCTCTTGCTTCCCCTCATCCCTCCCCCCGCTACGCCCCCCCAAGTGCATTCCAGCATGACAAACCACATGGGATTTCACTAGTCCTTTAAAGTCTGCTGCCTCTGGGAACCACTCTTCTCCATGCAACATTTTAGTATTCTAGGGAATACGTGACTGGGGAGGCAACCAATGCTGTTATATTTCTCGCCGTCTCCTCCTGGTTGTTATTTCTGTTGATGCGTTGCAGTGGGAAAGAGAAATAGGAAAATAATAGTCATCAGGTGATCAGAATTGATCACTGTTTTTTTTTTCTTTTTTTGTTTTGTTTTTTACATTGGTTGATATATTTTACATGTGGGGGTACATAGTCTTTGGTTATTCTTCCACATCAAACATTTCTGTGCGATTTCTTTTTCTGAAGTCCTTTTTTTATTTTAACACATAAAAGCATCACAACAACAATATACAAATTCTTAGTAATCTTTAAAACCAAAACACATTTACACATGCAACAATAGGGTTTAAGACAATGAGTAACTTATTGAATAATTTTGTTTTTGGAATGTGTAACGTTACTTTGCAAGAGAAAAGGACTGTTGTTTACTCTGCAGGGGAAAAGTCCAGACTATCCCTTAGATCCAGAACAACATCTGATATGTCAAATATGTATACTGTACTGTAATTAATTCTAAATTTGAATGTCTTCAACATAACCTACAATTCCTTTACTGGCATTACTCCCTACCTTTTAGACAGTTACAACCTTTAGTGTTCCAAACCAAAACAAAAAAAGATGGTTTGATGGCCTACAGTATGTAGATTCATTAAAAGCTTGTATTACATCATCTTTGAGAACATCACCTCCAGACAGCAGTCTGGCTTGCAACCATCTGGTGCTGTTACAATGAAATGACGCCCCTGTTGACTTCATAGAAGTGCAACTCACCACACAAGACAATGTGCCCTGTTCTGCAGTGAGTCCACTCAAATGAGAAAACCCCCCAATAAACCCATCACATAAGCAATGCTGCCATCCGTTTACATTGTCTCTGTCAAGACACATGACATTACCAGCAACGATCTTACACTTCCCGCAGCCAGAGGGGCATCTGAAAACCATTTGCAAATGAAATAAAAGACAAAACTGGATAAGATGATTCAGTTTGATACAATAATTTAAAAGTCAACAAAAATGAAAAGTTGAAGAATAATCAACAAAATAGGTTATTGCTCCAGAGTAGAGTGTGTTGTGTTTGTTATATCATCAATCCTTGTGGCCTCTTCTGTTTGACGGATTCAGTATGATTGTATGATTGTCTATTGAGTCCTTTACATAGGATTGGCTGTAAACTTACAGCCACAACACTGAAAACACATTCATAGACACCAAAAATATACATTATGATACTGTCAAAAGGTACAATAATTACACAGAAAAGGAAATTACAGAGTTAAACCAACACCATTATGTTTTCATTTATCTTTTGTCCACTTTTCTTCTCTCCTCCTCTCGAAATCTGGTGGGGGTTTGGGTTCTGTGAACCCCTCAAGTGCTGCTGGCAGAGAGTCAGAGTCCCACCTGCCCTCCTGCTGGATGGGCGGCCATGGCTGGCCTCTCTAAAAGAACCACCGAAACGCCTCACCGTTGTTGACCGGTGTCCTCTGTGGGAGACACAATGTGAAGGAGACATTTTAAGTTGCAGGTTTCAAGGTAGTCATGAAGTCTCTCCAGATTATAGCAAGTCAAAAACATTTATGTGTAGAAATTACAGAAACATTTGAAAGTCAATAATCAATAAAAGTGTTGCCAGCGGTGGCTCATAGCAGTTTGAAAGAGCATGTACATTCAGTAAAATAAAAACCCAGCAGAAGGGCACTTCGGCCCAACCCCAAACCCAGTATTTCATCAAAGAGCAAGCCAAGGTGATTACATCCACGTCCCACCCACACCCAAATAATCATTATGCTGGATGAAATATTCAATACAAATTCCCAAGAAGCAACAATGAGGCATTTAATTACTGTGAGCTCTAGCCGCAGTGAGGGGGAACAGTGCATCATTTCAATTTGAGCCTGCGCCAACACCCGCCCCTCCTCCCTCTCCCCCAAACCCCTATGCCAGAGTGACAGCCTCTCCTTTTGGAAACTCATTTGGAAGTCAGAAACATAAAATACTGAAGTCTCCCACCAATCCCCATGACCAATTAGCACATTTTTTGATTATTTTTCCGCTGTTGACGGGGGGAAAATGGTGCATGATCACAACTAAAATCACTTTAGTCTGAGAGGAGGGCAATTTGACATTTTAATAACAAGTGTCATCTGTGACTCTTCAAAGGCATGCTGATGAGCGCCTCAGAGCCGGATAGGACACTACTGCCTCTACAGTTTTTGGGCCACATGCAAACAGTATTTTAGGTGTGTGGATGGTCTAGCAAAAGCCCTAGCAGTGACACGCTACATCCTCCACATAGACTTTTACATTAAAGTTAGAATTTTGTGCATTTTGAAATTGTACACTTGTTTTAACCCCCAATACAGTTCCTGCACACAAACAAGCAGTTTGCCCTCTATAGCCAGGTTTCTCATGTAAACAGCATCATGGATCTCAGACGGGAGAAATACTTACTTAGCATACACCAGGTTAACAGGCAGTGGGGAAAACCACACTGCATAAACTATCTGAGTGAATATGAGTTTGGTAAGCCAGCCAATGACAGCGCCTGATTCAGCATGACAAAACAGACATTATTAGGTTATAAGAAGGGCAGTGAAATAGCTGAAGCTGTTTTACTGGGCCTAGTAACTACATCGCCCCCAAACATAACAATGAATTAGAAGTAACATGAAATGAATAAATGAAATAAAACGGATCTGTGCCTGCCATATACTGTATGCCACACAATTTATGGGTGACTTCCTCATCAGATGAAGCTATCACCCCACTCTGTGTTTTTTCACTCAACTGATTATCTCCAACAGATCAACCCAAAGCCCACAGTCACATTCCTTATAAGGTTAATCATCACAAAATTGTCTTGTGAAGCCAATAGATAAGACCCACACTAAGACAAAGTTTAATTTCTGAGTAGGAAGAGCATAAGAAATTACACCTAGAAATTATAGGCCTAAACTAAACCTAGTCTACAGGCTAGACTAACAGGCAGCCGTCACTTCACTGGTAGGTTCTTGCTCATCACACTAGTTCTGGAGGCATGCATCCATTCATATGTGTGTAGGCCTACTGAAAAAACCCCAAACATTTACCATTTTTCACACTACATTAAGCAAGTACTATTACCCTTTCAAGTGAATAATGCAGGGCCTAGAACAGCAGGGAACCATCATCACTAATTTAAATTTATGGACGAAATGACACTCCAAGATGTTTCGAAGGGACGAGACACCCTCACTCTAGATCTGACGTTATCTATGCTTAATTGCAGTGAACAGATGCCCGCCCCCTTGTTATGTCACTGTAGCTCCAGTAATTGTTTTTTGCCATTTATTGGAAGCAATCAAGCTTTTTTTTTTAAGATTCTTTTTTTATGGCATTTCGGCTTTATTAGATATTTCACAGAAGAGAGAGACAGGAAGGATGGGTGAGAAAGAGGGGAACGACATGTGACAAAGGTCCCGGGCTCAAACTCAGTATGTGTTCGAGCTGACTGAGCCACCACAGCATCCTGGAGGCAATCAAGCTTTATTGAGAAATTCAAATGACTTGTTTTTTTCTTTTCAAGTGCCAAAAGTAAAAAAAAAAAAGTACAGTTCTCGCCTATTTTTTCTTGTGGTTTACTTGTGGAAAGAATATTCCACGTTCTTGTCAACACTGAATGCTCAGCATGCTTTTAGCACTCTGACGCAGAAATTTTAAAATATTTCAGTTTAGAGTAGATCCACAACATTTTTACATCAATAAATGTCAATTCTGCTACTCTCTATCTCCGATTGATACAACACAATAGTGATTCAACCTGGTGTCTGGTAGGCCTTTCCTGGGATAAATCCTCTGGCACACATGAGGTGATACGTTTCATGTTTCTGGCAGCAGTAATAGCGGTTTGTTTGCAATAAATAGAAGAAGAACTGATTAGTTAGCATGAGCAGCGATAGCCACCATGGCTGACCAGACAAAGAAAAGACCGTTACCTACAGAAACTCAAACTGAACCAACAGAAAATCCAATCGAAAAGACGTCACAGTACTGGACACATTTTTTCATCTCCACAGCAATGACCGCTTATAGATGTCTCCAAAATAATAATAAAAATGTGTGTTACCTCTTTAAGCCAACAGTGTGAGGCAACAGCTACCAGCTAACTGTTTCTCCAAACATTTTCTAGAGCACCACTAGCTGAAGCTCAAAGCACACAGGCTGTTTCCTTCTGTAATTACATTTTTATTTTCTAAGTCATACAGCAATCAAATATTAGCTATTGACGGATGTTGGATTATTAGCTAATGCTGGGGACACACCACAGAACCTTTGGGCTGATTATAGCTATGGCCATCAAAACAGATTCAGAGCACATGCAAATGGACAGTGAGCACAGTTGATTCTGTTGTGTGTGTGTGTTAAGGGACTTTAATGTTTTGCCTCCAGATCCAGTCGGGGCCGTCACAATTATTCCGAATCTCAGATGTTGACAAGTCTTGACCTATTTCTGTGAGCTGGTCAATGACTCATGCTGCATTCACGTCAAAAGGAAAAGATGGTTGACACGAGCTTACTACTTGAAATTACCATTTACGTCAGGTGGTAAATACTACTTGGAAACTACTTGGGTTTGGCAAAGGACTCTGATTTCTCTGACTTCCTGAATTCTGACATCGGCAGAAGGAAGTATCTGATGTCAAGTGGGAAGGGGATGATATATTCATTTCAAATAAAACGACCAAATTAGCGATTTTCATCATGTTTAGTTTGCTGTTTAGCGAAACTCCAATGTATTGCTCACTAAGTGCATGTGTGCTGAGTGTGAAAAAGCTCTGAATAATTATCACCAAGAGCAACCAAAGTCTACAGAAAACTTCAATCATGGCGTTTGACGGCTTAAAAATGGCTTTGAACACGTGAACACTTCCTAATTGGTGCTTTGAGCCGTCAAGTCGTTCAGACAGTTATTCCCATATGACGTGAATGCAGCATCAAATCTGAACAGAGGCTGCCAATAGCCAGAATTGAGCATGAGAGAAGGGGGAAAAAAATACAGGAAGTGTGGAAAGAAAAATACTCCACCTCCATGTTTGTTTTGGTTCCATGTTATGGTAGTGCGAGAGCTTGTGCTTTTCATGAGACCGGGGTGTTAGAACTCAGGTTGTGTGTAATCCCAGTCTTTACCTCATCATCAAGTGTGGGATCTCAGAATCCAACACGGTGTCAAGTGTGTGCCTCTACGATGCAAAAATCTGCAACGGCAGTCATTATGTCCAATATTTCCAGTCTGTTCATCCCTATAGTGTCCCTAGCCTAATACTACTCATGTCATCTTGCCTCTACTAATTGAAAATATACATCCTATGACATTAAGACACTCATCCCATTCAATGCAGAAGCCTGTGAGTCTGATGAGACAACAACAAACACAAAGTTAAAATGCCAGAAGTAGAACTTTATGCAGAATCTATGAGAAGAAAGTTAGCTAACAAATGACGTTAATCTTATTCAGTATCATACTGAATACATGCTCTTTAAAGATAGCTTTAGCAGTCTTTATTTTCCTAATAGGATTCCTATGATAAGTAAAACACTCTGAACATAGGAGTCATACAAAGACCCTTCAATGTATTTTCAGTTACGCATGTACTATGTTCCTAGTGCTGTCCCTTTCTACTGTTTCTTTTAATCCCTCTGAAATTACACTACTTTGACAGACATAATAATAATAAAGCAGCCAACAGAATTATGCAAATTTTGAACAACAACAAAATGTAATATGAGTGAAGGGTGACTATGCTAAGTGTTTTAAAACCTATTGGCTAAATGGAATTTGGTTTCAATGACAGAGGAAAATAGTACAGGGTTACATGGAGATGCTGCAACCAGAAATGAATGGAAACAGAAATAGAGCGGAAACCAGAGAGCTCGAGAGTTTGCGAGTGAGGGAGAACAATGAGACTAATCTGTAGTTTAGCGCATTTCCATGTTCACACATAATTAAGAAACAGCCAAGCTATCGCAAAGCGTCTCAACGAACAAATCCCTGAGAAAAAAAAAGAAAAAGGGAAAAAAGAACACGGCGCTGGAAAAAGTCTGACAAAACTAACATCATCCAACAGCCGACAGATTCAAAAGCAGCAGAGGCCTCAGTCTAGAACGTGATACTCTAAGAGCTGAGGCGAGGGGGAGAGAAAGGGGAGGTGAGAATGTTTATCTTGATCCATATTCTCACATTGATCAGTCCCTGGTGGAAGTGTGGCTCGCCAGAGACAATAATGACCCTGATCTGGGCACTCGGCATGTCTCTGTTTTGTTAAGTTCCCGCGTTATCGATCCAGTGGGGCTCTTGAGTGCTGCTTGGATTCACTCCCGGGCCCCCTCGCCTCGGCACACTGCAGTGACCAGGCACAAAGAAGGCTCAATTAGCACAGCTCCGCGTCGCCTTGCTCCCCCACCTGCATGCGCCTTCAAAATCACTCCATCAACCGCCAGGGAGAGAGAGGGAGAAAAGACACGAGAAAAACAGAAACAACAGATAGAGAGACAGAGACAGAGAGAGAGAGAGAGAGAGAGAGAAGGACAGAGGGAGAGAGGGGGGAGCAGACAATAAGTGAGCAAGGGAAGGGTGGGGAGAAGGCAGGGGTTGATAGTGTTACACCCGGGACACGGGAGCAACACCAAGGTTTCACCTCAAATCAAGACGCTATGGCAGCGGCTCAGCCTCACGTCAACACCGCTGCCTCTGCAGCAGAGCATACATAACAACCTGGCTGCAAAGACGCACAGAGGGAAAGACAATATCCTCCTCTGGCAACGAGCGCACACAACCCAGAATTGGACGGACCGGAGGAAGAGGAAGAGATTTTCGGCAGACGAAGTCAGTCAAATTAACCCCCGCCACACCAGCGCAGTGTGTGGTGTATTCTAAGTGTCTGCCAGTGACTTGCGGGTGATAACAAGACTGAAAAACCCTGAGATGTGGTGGAATTATTCTCTGTGGATTGTGGCGAGGCGGTGTGAGGTCTCTGGGCGACCATGACACACCCGTGATACTAATTGAGCCTGGCAGGTGCGGTTAATGCTGAAGCCTCGCACGTCCCGGGCTGATTGAGAGGGAGGTGGTGGGAAGATTGGGGGGGGGGGGGGGGGCTAGCTGGGACGGGAGGCTCGAACGGGACGGTGAATCATAATCAAACCAGCAGGCTGATACTGTGTCTGTCAGCGCCGCTCTAAACTCTCCGCTCATCAGCACAGCCTAATTGCGGGGACACATGCATGCACACGCTACATAAACTTCCAACCACCATCTAAAAAGATCAGGTTAAGCCTCGCACACATCCCTCCCTATCTTTTCCCCACACCCAAAAAAAAAACAAACACACACACACGCACAATCCTCATCCCAAAGCCCACCGCTGCCCTGCCCCCCCCCCCCCCAACCCCCCTCCCCCCTCCTCCCCTGCAGCCTTGGCGTCACACTGAGCTGGGGCCAGAGATAAACCACTCAAGACGATGAGGATGATAATGGCAGACGCCGCAGCGCCTCAAAATTCAATCAGCGCCGGGACGTCAATGCGGATGAGTGTAAAAGTGAAATATGCTCGCCGGCGTGTGTTAAAAGACGCCACACAGGGCTTGCAGAAACAACAACAACCAAGAGGACGATGAGGGAAAAAGCTGGAGAGGGAAAAAAGCATGATGGAAAAAAAAAAAAAAGGAAAAAAAAAGAAATGAAAATAATGTGCCTCTACTACTCCGCTTCCCGGCACAATCCCACTGGCATTCTGAGCAGCCCTACTTTAACCACAGACTGTGAATAAATTACCCTTTTGAACTCGGGGTGATTGCAAATGTGCCCCGGTTTCTCTTGAGACATGTCTGGCACTAACCCTCAGCTCTACCCTCCCAGCCAGCCTTGTCACAGAGCCGCCCCCCCCCCGCCCCCCCAGCCGACACACACACATACACACACATTCTCACACACTCTCACACACATCACACACACACACGATCATAAAACTTTTAATTCACTATAATTAAGGAAGACAATTTCTGTGAACTACAAACTCTCCTTCTCTCCCTCTCTCCTTTTCTGTCTAGGAATTTTCAAGAATCTCCTCATGCTCTGAGAGAGTGGGAAAAAAAAAAAAAATCTGTGCTAGAGATGAAAAAGTGGCCTGGAAAAAAAAAATGTGTAGTGTCTGAAAAATCAGAGTAGAGATGGAGTGAATAGAAGCAAGAAGCCCAGGGAAGGATATGGGGAAGAGAGAAAGAGAGAGACAGAGAAGGGAGGAATCTCTGAGAGAGACAGTGGTGCTGGGCAGGTTGAATAGCAGTCTGGGGAGTGTGCTGATGTGTTTCAGAATGCTCATTATAACGCATGGCCCATACATTACCCTGACGTACCCATTATTTATTAACTTACGGGCTAGGAACCAGGACACTTTTCACAACTGCAATCCCTCGGATGCGGCTCTGACAGGCCACGAACAAAAATATATAAATAAATATCACTCTCTCCTCTCTCTTGACACGCGCACACACATGCACACACACCCCAACTCCGGCTGACACCACTTTAGTTGCCTGTACGCTGACTGGTTTTTTTTTTTTTTTTTTACATAATTACAAACACATTTCACACAACGCCTGCAATGACTGCAACTGAAATTTGCGCGCGAGCTCAGGTCAACCAATTTGTTTTGTTTCCCCCCCACCAAACGTGTTGCACTGCTTTGAGTCCCCAAACAAAACCAACACCTCTGAAAGTTTGCCTGCGCATAGTGTCTCTAATAATCTTAATATGAAATGACTGTAATGGTGGGGAATTACTTTGATTATTTTCTGAGCTAAAGGCGGATAAAACTGCAAAGAGAGAGGAAAGGGGGGCGAGAAGAGGAGCTAGGCAAAGAGCATGTTTCATCAGAGTCGAGCAAGGAGGGCTTTGAGAGCCAGCCAAAGATTCAGGGCCGATCTCCAGGTCTAAGAGAGAGAAAAAAAAAAAGTTTCAGCGGTGCAGTCAGCCTTAACTGATGTGTTATATATTGCCTGTCACTTTATTCTGCAGGAATATTGGGGCGTTGCCAAGCTCAAACCTGGAAGGTATAGCAATCCATCACCTGCGCTCTTACTGGGGTTGGTGGGTGGGGGGGTGGGGGGGTGTTGAAATCTCATCTTGAAGCTTGTAGCCAATATTCTAGCCACCCAATGCCGTTTATAAAAGGACCCTCTCCAAGGCCGCTATCACGGACAGACCACTCATCTAGTCATCCACACGCCGCTGCCTCCAGTCCTGCGCCAAAGTGCCGTAACGCAAACAGACCCAGCTCCGCCCCGAGCTTAAAGCTTCAATATTACCGGTATATGCACAATGATAATGATGAAAAAAAAAAATGTCAATCCATTTACTGTCGATGATAACTTGAAGGTGAGGAGGCTGGCTGAAACGGAAGAAGCCATTTACTGGGATGGAAGCATCTCTCTGGTATCTGATGCTCTGCCATGTGGATTAGCTGTTTACGCCTGGAAACGGTTGCTCCAGTGTTCTAGGCTTACCAATACATGCAATAGATGAAATAAAGGTACAATAAAGGTACAGTTCAGAAATATAACAAATAGTGGAGTTTATATCTATCTATCGATCTATCGATCTATCTATCTATCTATCTATCTATCTATCTATAAATCAAAACCGTTACATTCTACTTAAATCTAAATCACAAAAATCATGTATCTATATGACATTGGATTTTCCTGCTTTCCCCTTGTCTCATATTGCAGTAAAATCTACAATTTTGGGAAAGCTTGGTTTAAGCCCATGCAACACAGACAAATACAAATTTTTAAGTACACTGAATGTGAAATATGAGAAATTAGGCTGTACGACCTTTGATATCATTACCTTATAGGCCAACAATACATTTTATTAAAAGCACTGTCCATCAGGCCACTAATGTTTGATTGATTCCTCAGGTTATGGAAGTCCTTCAGTGTAACTTTCAGACAATATGAACCGTAGGAATATCAATTCTAAAGCCTAAAACATAGAAATCTAAATCAAATAGCTCCCCAGATCTCTGCAATATACTTATTCAAATCCATGACTCGAGAATGTAATATTCTGCGGTGTTATGACAACAACCTGAGGTGAACTAAAATGTCCCTTTGTGAGTCAAAAATGGGTGCTCGTTCATTAAATAAGGCATATTTGTTTCGGCCTTTTCTGTGGCTTAAATATCTCGAATCGTTTTATTTTCACTGCATAGCGCAGGTCATTTCATCACTGCAGAAATATGAGATTGAAGGGCTGCATTCAGCAGAGTGTGAGTGGGGCTTCAAGGCCTGTGGGGTTTAAGTACACGGAGGTCACTTCCCCTCTGTCATTAGATACCATTCATTTTTCACAGATGCCATAAAAGCTGGCTCCGAGTCGTTCGAGTTAATATGGCTTCAGTTAGCCTTATCTACAGGGGAAACCAGAATATCAGATTTTTTTTTTTTTTTTTCAATCAATACTAATTTTTACATTTTTGCATTTTACTTCATCAAACCACAGTGAGACCCTACAGATATCAGGCAGACACTGAATTTCTAGTATAGTGTCAACTGTCATTTTCCACAGCATTTACATTTTTAGCTCACATTCTGCACAACTCATTAGCTCATTTGATTTTCCACAGAGGAACGTAAATTCTGTGATCCCCAATTCTACAAAAAAATAAAAAAATTAAATAAAACTGTCAAATCCTGTGAGGGCTAACAAATGAACTGGCATACCATAGGCTATTGCTTTCCACCTGATTTTCTTCTAAATATTCATTCAAATGGCAGCACAGACAACCAACCCACTTCAATATGCTCACTGCACTAATGCATACAGACAAAGAACCCAAGTGCGCCGCTATCGTAATAGCATACCAATACAGGAATACAGCTACAATCTTTTAACTCAAGGTCCCGGCTTGCACCAGGCATCCGTTCGAGCAAATCAAGCTAAGTGTATTGCGGATATTTGTGAGTAATGAGGAATTTGGGAGTTTTTTGCTGACGAGGCACGTATGGGCAGGGGTGGAGGGGGAATGTATGATGGGGTGCTTAAGAGCTCTGTCTGGGGGGGTGGCGGGGGGGGGGGGGGGCGGGTGGTCACAGGGGGGAGATTAGGCTGAGGGGCAGCGAAGGAAAACCAAATCCATCTCCATCTCAGAAACATCCTAAAGCAGATTACTTACTTCAGTGGGAGAAAAAGAGAGGGAGGAAAGCGAGAGGGAGCGGGAGAGTGTGAGATGGATGAGAGAGTGCAGAAAGCGAGGGAGAGAGAGTGAGAGAGAGCAATTAGCATAGATGCAATTCTGGCACAGTCCTCTGACTTGATATTTGACCTTCTGCGAGAGCCTTGCCAAATATCGCCTGAGAAGCGCAGACGGGCCATATGGCAAAGTGCTGCTGGAGGCTGTGTGCAGTGTGACTCTTCCAAGCCTTCGTATGCTAATGGTGGAATGTAATTACAGTGCAGTATTCCTATAGGAACTTTATTTTACCAGCCTCCTATAGGAGTGGATTTGCAGTGATATGGGCCAAGCCTCAGGGATTTTGCAAGTATGGGATGAAAATATACTTTTATCGTACAGTGAAGAAAACACTGGGCGGACAGTGGAATGGACCTGGTATAACTGGGGTAGTACTGTAATATGCTTGATAATGAATGTAGTAGTGATGCGCGGGTCAGGTTTTTTTCACACCAACACATAAACATATCCAAACCCGCCTGAAACCGATCTGCCAACCCCCCCCCCCAAAAAAAAAAAGTCAGACAGCCAGGACATTTTCCAAAGACTCTTGTCTAACTAAGGCTATACGTAATGCGTGTGCAGGATATAATGTATGATTTTCCATTAATTAAATTCAAATTTCATTGAGATTTTGTTTATAATTGCATTGTGTGTGTACTGTGTGTAGCCTGTTTGACCCGTACCCGCCCGACCCGTTCTCAATATTATCTTGGGTCGACCCTAACCCGCCCCACCCACGGGTTACGGTCGACTAACATACTAGTGATGCGCGGGTGTAGAAGACAATTCAAACACCTGCAGTGAACACTTAACGTTTGGGTTATTTACCAACAGATGATATTGTGACAGCTAATCTGAATTGTAAACAGGTATTCTAAGTTAAACGTACCAGCAGAATTTGAAACTTGATAACTTTGGCGGCCCCTTGAGTCCCTTAGTGGTAGAAATTTACATCACTGTCGCAAAGCTCTTTTTTGTGTAGCAGGTGTGGGATTTATTACGTTTACCCAATGCTAACGAAAGAACACTCTCTCACTGCTGTGGTGAATATATGAGTGACGATATCTTTGCTGGCAAATATTTTAGTTACAACCGGATTGAGCTAGCAAAGCAGTTTTGTCTGACAGATGTGGAATTCATTAAGTTTGGGCAATGCTAACGAAACATTTTGGCAAGCAGGCTACTATGATACTGAAAGACAGCTAACCTAACAGAACCTAGCGGTATAATAGAGTGGATCTTTTCTTCTTGACAATATGTGTGTACTGAATGGTGTGGTTATCCTGATTATTCCAGGACTGTATTAACTTCAACTACAGCCACAATTGATGCTGCACACCTAGCTAGGCGCCGCGGGACTGGACAGCATCTGCACCTGTCTGTGTATTTGTATCTGTATGAACAAATAGAGCAATTCAAAGTGAGTGTTGTCTAAATTCATTTGAGAATGACATATTGAGGTAAATATCCTACATGTAGGGGCTTTAAATTTAGTGATATCGAGACTTTCTGCAAGGAAGTCAAGGGCTTGATTTGTTTAATATTGCCCACATCAGGAATTCTGTGTAATCTTGTGAATTTTTCTTTCTTGTGAATATATTTAACCTTAATTTTGGCGTGCCAGGTGTTTTGCTTGTCAATAGTGAGTTTTGTGACATCAGCTTTCTTTGTCAACAAAGCATCAGCATGCATCCATCAGTAATGGTATGAATAAAAATGGATAAAAGGGCACTATAGGCAGCCACGACTGGAATTTAATGGTGGATGAAAGCAAACATTTACACAAACTTTCATTAAAGAATGGCTTTCATTGCTATATAGAATAATGCTTCATACTTAAGAATGCTAGTAACCGATCAGTATTTGGCATCAAAGTAAGGAGCGATGGCGTAAAAGGGATCTTGGAGACATTTATTTCATTTTGGTGTAGTCACAAGAATATTCTTCCCTGCCCTGTAAAAATAACACTCATTCCATGACTACTTACGACTCCCTCACCCTAACATAGAATGAAATCTCACGCCATGCTCCCACATTGTGTAAAACGCTTACGGATGTGGAGTCTAAAAGCATACCTCTGTCCATAATACATTTAAAGAGATATTTGGGTTAAAAAGGGAGAGCCTTTTTGCTGCTCGAACGCTGCTCAGACGCCCTGCCTCTTCCATTTATCATGCATGGTAAATCCCTGCCCACACAGACGGAGGCTGAGCCGACCCCACTGGGAAGGAGCTGAGGCAGCGCCCCTGGGTCAGAGGCTGCCGTCTGCAGCCAGGATCACCTACCTGCTACTCACTACAACAGCGCCGGCCTCCATTTCAATTAGCTTCACCTAAGTACCCTTGTCCAAGTAAAGCACTTTTACACACGGCTACTACAAAGCTAACTCCCCACTGGGAGCAAACCCTATATGGAAGACGGGGGAGCTTTCAGGTGCTGTGGAGATTTCAGGAAAACAAAACAAAGAGATGCAGCAGTGAGGTCAGTCAAGCTCTGAGATGGGAAAAACAGAGCAGCTTGAGCAGAGGGAAGGGCGGGCGTCGTAGGGATGGGAGTGGGGGAGGGGGGAGACGAGCAGGACACACATCGAGTGTGCAGATACCTGAGGGATCTGGTATGGAAACCCCCAATTTCTCAGCCAACTTCCAGCCCTTTGAACAGTGGAAGACGTCAGCAAGCACGGCGAGAAGCCATGTGGGTGTAACGAAGCGAGGGCTAAGCGAGGCAACATGCTGCCAGTTCTCTGAAATGTTAAATTGAAATGCAAAGTAGGAGCAGGCCTCCTTGTTTTGAACAGATTTCTCAGCATCTGTGTGGGAGCCCTTAAACTCACAGGTCTATATGCAGAGCTCTGCATATTTACTGGAAATCAACATAATATGTAGGTTAGGATTAAAAAATATACACGGCTGAAGTTGAGTCCTTAATTACACTCAGGTAGAGGAGATTTTAGGCAAATTAATCTACATCAAATTCACTAACAAAAGTTCCAATTAAGTAAATAAGGCTGGAATATGTATAGATAATTTTCATGAAGCAGAATATCTCTTAATATTGCCTGTCAATTGCAGTGCCTGTACAATGCGCTACTTATATGATACTCAACCTTTATTACAGACTGTATAAGCAAAATAAGCAAGTATTAGCTCATGTAGGGTTAGCACAACATGCAGGAAGGTACTGTTGGTCTAGAACATGGTCAGTTAACTCCTAACCAGTCATTAGGTTTAAGTGATGGATACTACTAACATATTGATATACTCTATTATCAAATCCAAGCCTGTGGAAGTAGGAAAGCTCAGTTTAGTTTGATGTAATTTAGCTGATATAGACATAAAATCGCATTGTAAAATCAACCTTCTGGGCTTGTGGAGAAAACCTCCCCTAGGAAGACAGAAAAACAAGAGTTAGAGCCATAAGACTAATATTATACCTGAAGAAACCTAAAGCAATGAAATCCATAAATAGGTTTGACCTAACCTGCAGCTTGACAAAGATAAAACCAAGAGAGATATCGTTAGTAGAAAGCCAGTGGGCAATGTAATATGCTAAAGGCAGCATTTAAGACAAAGCTAATCCAAGCAGACTCCCCCCTGCTTAGTCATTCTAGCGCCACACTGATCAGACAGGGAAACCGGTCGCAGTTTGTCAAAACACAGCTTGCACTCTGAGCAGATTGAAATCATTTCACTACTCAACAGAATTCCTCACACAGATCTTTCTAGGAGTGACAACAGGCTGTGAACAGCTCAACGGTTTATCTATCGAGGAGGACAAAGGGGCTCTCTGCTCTTGAATGAAAATATCCACCTGATGTCATCAACTCGTGCATCATAAATCCTATCCTTAGCCCGGGGGCCACAGACTGACTTCACGCCTCTGTGACACTCTCTAACCCCAGGGTTTCTATCAGAAAAAACCTTGAAATATCTTTCTAGGCATGGTGTCAGATGCTTGCCATGAAATATTCATAATTTGAGAGCAGCGGCACAATAGAGGAGGTGGCAGCATGCGTGGATTTGACTTGCAGAAATTGAGACGCTTAAACCACATTGACCGGTTTCTATCCCATCACCGGTTGTCACTCAGAAATTCACTTCCACGTCAGGTTTCTTGGGTGAATGGCACAAATCCATCAGTCATTTTTACCATCCAATAAACTGCTTTTAACCTTTAGATATTCGACTTAGTAGTGTATTTGTCTAACGGCAATTTCATGTTGCTATTAAATTTCAATCAAACTACAATGAGGTTGAAAAAAATGTGGACAAAGACACATTTTGTGACTTTGTAGCCCAACATTGTGATCTGTATTCTGTAACTTAACAACATAAATTATACTGGTAATGAGGTTAAAATACAGACAGTTGGCCCTGACTTGAGATCAGTTTCATCTTTGTTGGAGAGCAGTTCAGAAGATTTCTGCATTTTATTCCTTCCATTTCTGGGAGCCACAAGTATTAGGGCAGATTGCCATATAGTAAGCTACCAAAATAGTAGACTACAGTATTTTGTTAGGCTGTTTTGTCAAAAGGCAGTCTGGAGAAGTCTGCATCCCATACATATCACCAGAATCTTCATATTTTATTTTCAGGTACTTTCCATACTATCCCAACCTCTTTGCAACTTCGCATTTCAATGTCATGCATTGGAAATTGAGCTGTGAACTACACTCTGATTTAAGCTGATGTACAAAAACATGGTTGGGTGGTTAGAACTACAAGTTAACAGGGGTCTGAAGTATAAAACAAGCTTTAAATAATCTTGCTCCTGCTACAGAACATCAGTAAGGACAAGATTATCTTTAATTTGTCGTTCCCTTCCTCCCAAAAATATATTGATCTCTTCCATAACATTTAAAGTGTTAGCAATTAAGTCAACATGATCTGCTTGCATGTGTGACTGATAGAAATGTGTTGCCTTCAAGGGAATTTTCATAAAATATGTTCTGTCTAACAGCAGTATAACGTTTCTATGTATTCAGTAATGCAATTTTTATTAATCAAACCTTTATTTTTGTACATAAGGCTTAGTTTTAGACCTAAGACTTATTTCCATTAAAAAAACAAATTGTTTTCTAGGGCTAGGCTCAATCTGTGTTTGTGAAATTGGCCCTATGAGTTTTTGCAATTCATGAAACCCCCACACAGTTTTCCATAAACAGAAGCATTTTGCCTGCAGTACTTATGATCATTCATGCTCTTTACAGGTACCAATGGGATTTCTCCATTGTTCACTTGGCTAGCTCTGCCTTTTAGATATTTCGACTTTTGGATCCCTTAAACTGGCTTTCATAAAAAGGCTGACAGACCGTATTGACATTGTGAAATAGCCAAGTTGAACGTATCATAATTTTATCATATATGAGAGAATGCTATATAGGCCCATCAACTGTATAGTACAACATAAGTCTGTAATTAATGAATGAATGAGCATAAAACCACATAAGCGTATAAGGTATCTGGGATGATTTTGATCATACTACTCTAGAGTATTTTACCCAGAAGACAGTTGTTAAGCCTTCTTTGTTTAACAGGTAGCCAACATATCTGGTTTATTATTCATCACTTTCTTGTCTCTCTTCATTCCTAGCCCACCAATTAAGTTGTTTCTAACCTCAATGAGAGAGACTCACATAAGTCAAGCTGCACAAACAAAGATATGGTGTAAAATAAAGTGATGTGCCACATGTTCTCCGCATGAAAGGCTGACCAAATTGATCTGGGATAGAAACAAATGAATGGTCCTTCATCATCAAGATCATTTGTCATTTTGCAGGTTTCATAGGCAGTCTAATCTATCATAGGTGACTGTTATTTATAATGGCAATACAATAATATAGCTTCAGCCTTTCTGGGAGCAAATGTGATCTAGGCAAAATGAAAGTAGCTTTGCCTATTGGAGAAAGTTGGTGATAGTGTTCTCACTGTATGAAGCTTATTTGTTTTAGCAGGTTTCAATAGGCATTCATAATATTATCAACAGCCCTGCAAATAGCTGTGCAAATAGCTGTGCAGAGGATCCACATGGAGTTCTGCAGTGCTTCTCTCAAGTTGCATCAACTTCTCTGCTAATCTGTCTCTTCTGGGCATGATTCATCGATTCAACTCATTTGCCACTGGCCTTGTTGCAATTATTAAGTTCGAGCAAATTATTTTTTTAATGGAAAAGGCTTTCTAAAAATGATATAATTGTCCCATTGTTTAATTGTTACATTAAGGCCAAAACATAAAAAATGTGTTGCTGTCCAAATTGCTTGAGAGCTCACTGTATTTATGCAGAACCAAACAGCTGGCTGCAACGCTCTGCCTTCGTTGCAAACCACAGATGCATTTACTAAAGACTTTTCTCTCTCACTTTTTTCATACAGGCTCTCAGTCAGTAATGACGAGATACCTTTTAACTTCTCAGCCAGAGTCAGCATCAATAATTTATTCTCATCTGTTTAAAATTTAAAGTGCCACACATTAACGTCCTCCCGCACCTGCACTTTCACGCTGTCCACCCTCCACTGGGCTCCTTTCTACCCCCCAGCCCTCCCTCTCTCTCTCTCTCTCCTCTCTCTCTCTCTCTCTCTCTCACACACACACACATCCCCCATCCCACCCCTGCTATAATACAGGCAATGACAATGAGTTCCCTTTCACCACTGAACCAGGCATGTTAAATCAAACAAGGGCAGAGGAGGCGGCAGACCACACAGTGTAAGGGCATCGTCCGGACGCCTCCAATTACGCTTTGGCCTTAATTGGTGGCAGTGGCAAAAACTATGAATTCTTTAACAGTGCAGTTGTGCCTTCCTGAGCACAGTAAAGGCCTAAGGAGGATAGCTATGTGGTGCAAATGGAAGCTGACAGAAAATCCACACTGTACGACAAATCTTGGGCAAAAAAAGGCATGACAAGGAATAAGGGGGGCTGTGCTCTTAAGTAGCCGAGGGTAGCTTGCAGGGAAGATGTGTATAATTAAGCGGTCTGCATCGCGGTTCAGATGGCAAAATCCTATTGTCTTGACAGGAGCTTAAGGTTGCCCTTTAGGTTGAGATGCGGTGAGGTGTCTGGCCTCATTTTTCTTTTTTTTCTCCACACTCCCCCAGACCTCCGCCGCCAAATTAATCTGCAGTTTTAAAGCTTGAATAAATCCAGTAAGTTAGAGATCTGCAGATCTAAAGGCCGTCTGTCCCTCAGGCTTTTCCTTCTCTCCTTTTTTATTTCTTTACCCCCTCTCCTTTGCCCACGGAGATTGGCTGGGAGCACTCAGTGTTATCTCCAGGGAGGCAAAGGTTGGGGGGAGGAGGGGGGGAAGGCCACAGATTTGTCCTTATCTATTCTGAGCACACCTAAAACAAATTAGACCTGGCTGCCGTTGCTTATTTGGCTCCCTCGCTCTCATTAAGGAGCTGGATCCAAGCTATTTTCCTCAAGGTCCTGCTTCCTACCATTTTGGGGGGTGTCTTTTATCACAATAGCAAAGGTTTCCAGGCGGCCATGCTACCTTTTCATCTCACCCATTTCATGTAGTCATATCAACACGGCACAAAGAAGAGAGAGAGAGAGAGAGAGAGAGAGAGAGGGAGGGAGGGAGAGAGAGAGAGAGAGAGAGAGAGAGAGAGAGAGAGAGAGAGAGAGAGAGAGAGAGAGAGAGGGGGCTGGGGGTAGAAAGGAGCCCAGTGGAGGGTGGACAGCGTGAAAGTGCAGGTGCGGGAGGACATTAATGTGTGGGAGAGAGAGCACACCCCTTCTCTCGGGTGCTATGTTTTCCTGAGCACGGCATGATGCTGGCCTTTGACATTTGTTAATTGAATGGTGGTATCTCCTCAATAGAATTTTGCTCTGTCCTTTTCCTGCTTTTTCTGTGCCACGTTACAGTACCAATCACATTAGAGCCACTCTGGATGTTCTCATGTCAAGGATTTGCAGTATATTGTGAAGGCGAGAAACGCAGTGCTGTTTAAATCAAATCGTACCCATTGACAGGTTCAACAACTCAGCGAGCTCGCGCTTGAATCCTTGTGATTAAGAGGATGTTATGTTTCTATCAAACAGTATAGTGAAGTCAGGAAAAAGTTTTAGACACCTATCTGTGGGCATTAGAGGCACGTTGAAAAATCTCTTGAATATTGAGTGTAATTCACTAGCAAAACCTTGAGAAAAAAAACGTAAATTATACATGCAGTATCTACAGCTCAAATTCTGGTAAATGTCCTCAAATTCTGGTTTGATCTTACATTGTCAAGTGTAGCTTGGCTTGAAGTCTAACTGTGAGATGTTACTCCACTGGCCAGACTTGAGCAGAAATCTACTATTATCTTGTTGGTTTGATTGAACAAATGCCTGACTGACAGAGAATAGTGAATAAGAGACACTAATTTAGTTGACTTCCAACAAATCTATGATATTGGACTGGACTGCTATAGATCTATATCAAGCAATAAAGCCTAAATCAAGTCTATATTGTTCTGTTTCAAGGCTTTTCTTATGTCAGAACAATGACACTGACACCAGATCTCTACTTGTCTCAGTAACGTTCATCTTTAAAATACAAACCACGCTATAACATTGTTTAATGGTAAGTTATGAATTGGATGAACTGTGCATATTTTTTAAAGATTCGTCAATGAAAGATTTTTAGCATTGAGAAACACTAAATAACTTTATCATTCCAATGACAACCTCAAGGAATATTGAAATAATGTATGCCACTTGTAAGCTATATAGACTTTACACTTAAAACTGTTCATGAATACAACCTCCACATTAGCTTCAATCATGAATAACCTATAAAGCAATATAACATTTCACAAGTGAATGAAATCCAGTAAAAAGAGAACTTGACCAAAGGGAGTCTAACAGAATTAGGGCCTGTGCTGAAATATAATATCAACTTGGGAGAGACCTGAAAAGCCTTGAAGGTTACTAGTGCTATAGTGACAATGTGTTTTGCTTCCCATACTGACTATAGTTAGTTAATGTAGGATATTACCATTGAGCCACTTGTTGGATCCTGTCCCCAATGCACCTTACAGAATGATAAATGTTTTTTTAGTATGGCTGCCCTCAAACTGTGGCAGCGTTAGTGCCATGCTCTATCTGTTGAGCGACAAAAAGACAGTAAGTATATCTCCACTTGTGTTAAAATTACAAAAATTTACTAAATTTCATTTTTGAAAGAAGGCTAAAGCCCTCTTCGTGAATCCTTCAGTAGAAATAAAAGTAAAGTTGAGGTAAACAAACTGCAGAGGCGAAGACACATGGCTTGTGCATGCACAATGCCAGCATGTTATTGCATTATAAAGTTGAAGAAGGACCTTTGAGCCATAGGGGCCCAAGCCATGTAAAGGTAACTGCTCTGGAAATGTTAGGTTAGATGAGATTCCTCTGCCAGACTAATCCATCCTGGAGCCTGTGAGCAGCAGAGAGAGCAAGAGTGAGAGAGGGAAGGAGAGAGAGAGAGAGAGAAAGAGAGAGAGAGAGAAAGAGAGAGAGAGGGAGAGAGAGAGAGAGGGAGAGAGAGAGAGAGAGACCAGTCTGCTGCAGAACAGCACAGCAGTGACACAGGGCAATTCTCTAGGGCCTTGCATTAGCGCGCTAAATTAAAGGGGGTATTAGATTAAATTGGCTCTCCGATTTCAGGGGTGTGAGTAAAATTCTGATTTGCATTTTCCACCGCTGCTTAAGATATAATTAGTTCAGGGTGATTCCCATGTGGAAAACACTGACAGCCAAATCTAACTGGCTGCCAGTAGCTTATCGTCTCTTCCAAGGCAAGAGGTACACTCTGCTCATGTTTGGTGTGTGTGTGTGACAGTATTTGTGTGTATGTCTTTGTATGTGTGTGTGTGTGTGACAGAGAGAGAGAGAGAGAGAGAGACTGTGCATATGTGCTACTGTGCGCATGTGAAGGTGCATGTGTGGGCTGGAAATTCTCTTCCCAAACTCACTTGATTCATCACACTTTTCTACCACATCACATTGAACTGTGCACGACTGTTTACAGCATAGCCAAGGTGGAAAAAAAACACTCAATATTAATATGTATAAAATGTTGTCAAAGCAAGTGTGCAACTTCACACCTCGCTGATGCCTTCAAACTCAAACCCATTTCCGCAGCAGAAGGTGATTCTGTAATTACAGATGCAGAGCCAAAATAACAATTACTGGTAGAGAAGCCCATAATATCAATTACTGAACTCAGTGAAGGAGCTGCTTCTTTTAAAAGCAAGTTTGGATTTGTTTTGGGGTTTTTCACACCCTTGGTAATTCTAACTGTCTTTGCAAATGGATGTTTTCCAAAAGTGAGTCTACCCATGCATTATAAATGTGAGGCCATCTTCCTGGACACCTGTTTGAGACACCTGTTAGTACATGATATATGGAGTAAACATTAAATGAGCTTCCTATTACCACCTCTACAGTGTGACTTCCACAGTAACCCATCAGTAACCCCTGTATTTAAAAAAAAACACACCTAAGCTGGCCATGTCTCTGTGGAGTTCTGTGGCGAGGGTTTAATGTTTGGGAATTCTGTCTAAATCATTAAGCCTTAGTGTTCATGCAGTTCAAACCCCCTTTGCTAGGAATTTAATGTTGGAAATTAGCTTTGGATAGCAGTCCAGCCCATCTGATACTGTCAAACATCCAGGCTTGAATCAACAGAAAACCTCCACATTGTACATAGGACACAAACAACGGTGAGCAAATCATATGAATAAATAATAATAACATGTTATGTCTCATTGCGCCCCTCATCACTACATGATCAACAACAGGTATCAGCATACGCACGCACGCACACACTAAAGTGCATCGTTTACAATCTATTATCAATCTTTCCATAGTTTCCTATAAGATGCAATGAGCACAGGACTTACCACTCACAAGAGAAAGGCAGTCAAAGATGATATTTACATTACACAAGCTACAGAAAACATAGAAACACACACAAATTAATGTATATGCATAAATTAACATAACAAAAAAAGTCAGCCGATTTGTAGTTCAAACAAGAGTCAGAAAAACTAATGACTCTAATTCATTGTGAACGAAGGAATCCATACAAGGTGTTTTTCCATAAGTAGATTAGGTAATATTTTATAATTAACCTCTTTTTCCTCTCTGTGTAATCACTTAATTAATGAGCAAATCATCTGGCCCTCAGGTTGCATTTGTTGGTGACTCATCCATATAGGCTCATGTTAAGTCAGTGAGCAAGTTCAAACTATCAGGATAAAGAGAACCTTATTTCTAACTTTACATTCATATTCTGCTTTAGCCCTTGATAACCAAATGTCAGCTACAAGATAAATCAATTAAAATGATCCTTTATGAACAGCATTGCTCCCTAATTGTGTCCTAATGAATTCTCTTGCTACCTGTCAATTATGTCGGTGCTGAATATTTTTTCTCTTTGCTAAGTTGTACTGATTCCTTTGCCTGCGCAGCTTACGTTGCTGATATGCGTCACTCACTAGATTGATCTATACTTGGCTATAATAACACAAATAGAATATAAAATGATTTCACCTCAACCCCATATGCACAATCAATTCATATAGGATCAGGGGAAGAGGATCTGTCTGGGTGGCTCACTCCCCTCCCCACATAAAACTTGGGGGATGTTTTGAGAAACACCATCAGCAGCCCTGCCATCACTCTCACCATCTCTTGGTGGTCGGAGGCTGAGGCTTTGTGGGATATTGATTCTCCCCATCCAGAGACGGTTTCCATAATTGGTTAAAATGACCGGGTGCAGAGAGGGATGGCTCTCTGCTGAAAACCATTTCCCAGCCCTGCTTGGAGCTGAGCCAAGCCCGGGGTTGTTCGGATGCGTTCCAGCCCCAGCCTGACTGGCAGCAATTAGGGGTGTCTGAGCCAAGCTCAGCTTGCGCTCCGCACAAACACCCCTAATTACTGCCAATTAGGCTAGGCGGGTAGGCAGATTTGAGAAGCCGGGGGGATGTTCAGGCATGGGTGGGCATGGAAACAATTTTCAAGGGCTTAGAACGTGACTGGATGAAAAGGTTAATGCTTTGGAGTGCAAGGGGATAATAACAAAAGAAGGGGAAGCAGAGCCCCGGTTCTCACCTCCAGCGACGAGCCTGGCTTCTTCTTCAGCTCCTCGCATTTCCTAAATTTGCAGATCTGGTGGCCCGTTTTGCGGTTCCGACAACTGCTGCAGACACCGCAGTTGATTAGCCGCCTGCAGGGTGCACAGACCCCACACCTTTTCCTTTTCTTCTTCGCTGGGTTTCCACTGGATGCCGAGGAATTATTCTGTGGGCAGTCTGCCAGATTGGCAATTTGAAACGCACTGTCTGTAACGGCTGCTGAGGCTGCGGGGGAGTGAAGGGCTGTCATGACGATGACCCCGGGAGGTAATGAGATGCCCCCTAAAGCCGGAATAGCGGAAAAAGTTCCAACGCGTTCTGGGAGATTCATTATCTCTGCTTCAGCAGCGCCGCATTTCAGCTTGTTCATGCATTCTCCTGCTAAAGGTCTGCAGTGTTCGGGGGATAAGGTAGAGAGGAAATTATTATTTGCCATTTGCAGCGTCTCTGGCGGCACGCCAGGCTTCCCCGGCCTCTGGGAGTCATTTCTATGCATGCTGGTCCTATTAGGGTTTATTGCCGCTGATTTCCTTCCCCAGAGCATGGCGTTATCGCAGTTCCAAGGGGACATGCCAATTCTAGCACTGGGAAAAATGGGCGTTGTGATGCGGGCAATCTTGGCAGTCTGTGGAAATGCCCCATTGGTTTTGTAAAAGTTTGCAAAAGATCTGTACCTTTCCATTTCTGCATTATAATCCAAAAGCTGGCTTAATCCACCATCCTGAAGATTATCCTTTTGTAAGAGAGACACATCAGCGTTCTGTCCGTTTTCAATGCAAAGCGCATTGTTTATGTTAGACATGGCTGAGAGACGGTTGTCAAGGTTCACTAGAAGAGAGTGGGGTTACGGTGGCCTTCGTCGAACTGAAGCTGGTTACGAACAATGTGCAACCATCCTGGTTTATCTTCTCCAGTGCTAAAACAAAAAAACAACAATTACAGATAAAAGAGGCAAATGTCTTCATTCTAATCAGTTTTCATCTCTCTACTTCAACATTTCTCTAAAGATAAAAGCTGAACATTTGAGGAATTCGCTGGCACATTGTTTATACTCTGACGCTTCACAATGGAACGTATCGCAAATAGTCAGAGCTGATCCTTATCTGGTGACAATAATGTGATAGCTGTGACAGACCAACATGTCATTATAATGGGGAAAAAGAATTAGCATGCTTCAAAAAAACAGCAGACTTTCAAGACTTTTTTTTTTTTAGATCTCTTGTCAAGGGATTCTTAGATATTTTGAAGGAAGTCCAATCAGCTATCCCACACAATGAATAAACATACATATGGATAAACAAGGGTACATTTCATCAAATTATATAAATATAATATTCAATCTGAAAAAAATCACTCAGGCAGGCTACTTTAAAAAGTTAGAAGAAAGCCTCACCAGAATTCATATTATACCACAAAAGTAGCCACAACCACAAGCATTTTTAACTAAAGCCTGCAATATTCACTCTTCAAAATAATCTGCTTTGGGCGCCAGGAGAAGCATAGTTCAATATTTTCAAATCAGTCATCTTATCCGGACGATAGAAGTGGCCCCTTCATGTGAACGCAGCTCTGTCAGGCCTCTTAAGAGCACCTGGTATTCATTCACCCAGCTCTATTACATTTACTCAATGACAGTGCAGATAGCCACTGGTGAATTTACATCCAGATCATGGACCAGACCAACAACAGTGTCAGCTGCCTCAGGACGGGATGTGTGTGTGTATGTGTTTATAGGTGTGAGTGTTTGTGTGTGTGTGTGTGTGTGTGTGGGGGGGGGGGGGGGGGGGGGGGGGGTGCTCCATTTCCTCTCTCTCCACCAGTCTGTCTGGATTTGGTTTCCACAGATAAAAGCCCATTAGACACATCTCCCCCTACTTCCATTACCTTTTTCTGGGCTTTCTCTCTTTTAATTGCCAAAGCTGATCCATTGCTGGAACACTAAAGCATTTCAAATCACTTCCATGGTACTACCCAACAGCTGTCTCAAAAATGAATTATAAATATGCACACTGGAATTGGAGAGATCATACTGGGTGGCCTTATTCAAGTCCTCTGAATACTAAAGTGCAGCCCCAGCCTCTAAACGTGCGTACAAGGTAAATATTTGCCTTGTTGACACAGCCATAAAATTATTCAGACATTATAATCCCAATATTGTCCCAGTGGCTGTGCTATTTTTTATTTTACATTAAGCCTGGGTGATGCCAAGGCACTTTCCAATGTACAGTAAAAAAAAATCCAGAGGTTCAACAAGATATTTTTCTTTTTTTTTTAATGACACCTGATATCAAGCCAAGAATCCTATCCACCATCCATTCCAGATCTGTAGGTTCAATGTCGATGTGCCATCCAAAACAACCCACAGCCACCAGTAAACAAAACCTCCTTGGCTTAATGATCAGCCCTCCTCAGGGTCATTATTACTTAATCAATTCACCCCTGGAGCGAAATACGCAGCCCAAAGGCAATCAAGTCACGGACATTGATTTTCAGCCTGTAAACAAAGTTTAGAGAGACAGAAATGTTCAATACTTGGAGTGGGAGAGAGAGAGAGAGAGAGGGAGAGAGAGAGAGAGAGAGAGAAGGGGAGCGAGAGAGAAAGAGAGAGAGAGAGTGCGAGAAGGAGACAGAAGAAAGAAAGTAAAAGCCACGTCCGATGACGAGCCATTGTGCCGCTGCACCACGATGCCATTAATTACAGCCAGTCTGGTCTGTGGTAGACATTCAGATCAAAGGTCATGCAAAGATAATCCGAAGAGGAGGGGGGTGTACTGCAATAGTGCAAATAAAACCGATAAAAATTAATCTGACATTCCCCGGATCACTTGGCGGCTACACAGACACAAATCGGGGCAGTGGAAAGGGGGGAAAACAGGCATGCGAGATATGACACTGGATGGCAAAATATGGACGGAGAGCATCACCTACCAGGTTCCCGTTGAGAAGAGCTCCCAGATGCTACCAGTCTGCAAACATATTACGGCACATTACTGCGAAGCGATATGTGGAAGGGGGGAGAGGAAAAAAAAAGAATGCAAATATGTGAGAAGACGCACAGAAATAGGCGAGAGAGAGAGAGAGAGAGGGAGAGAGAGAGAGTGTGCGCTCAAAACAAAAGGACCATTTTTTATCGACTTTCTTGTCACGTTAGAAAAAGAAGAAAAAGTAGAAAAATCAGCGGAAGGTGTCGTAGAAAGGGGGAAATAGCAGAAGGGGGTTAGGTGTTTCCTCTCCTCTTGATCCGGGGGCTGTATTGTGTGTCTGCCTGGTCTCCGCTCAGTCCGTGTCTCCTGTCGCTGTGTGTGGCTGATTGGTGCTGAGGTGAGGAAGCAGGGATGTGGACACCTACTGATCATTGGCTGGAAATTACTATAGAAACACTCGGGAGGTGGGAGGGATGGATGGCTCAGGGCGCCCTACAGGGGGAAAAATATCTATGGGAAATATCTGCGTCTTGCACCTTTTGTCGCCTCTTTTTTTTTCTTCTTCTTTCCTCTAAAGCTATTTTTCTTGTGCTTTTTTTTTCTTTTACATTTCTTTCGGACGCATGACGAGGCATTTAGAGAGGGGGGGGGGTGTCATTTGCCAGACGCGTCTTTTAATAAGGATTGGGGAAACTTGTCAAATTAATTTGAATGGAGCTGAGCTGTGATTAAGATAAAATGCCTCCACCGGGTTGTTTTTGTCCCCCCCCTCTCTCTCTCTCTCTCTCTCTCTCTCTCCCTCCCTCTCTCTCTCTCTCTCTCTCTCCCCCCGTCCAGCGACAGCCATAATTACTAAGACCTCCGGGATTCATCACCATTATAAATCCTGCCTGCTGGCCACACATGCTTGCAGCTCCCACAGGCTGACAACACGGGCATGCATGGCACATTTATTCCACGAGCCCCCATGTGTGACACTGTGCGTTCATTCATGTTGATGCCTAAGCTTTGAATTAAGATGAAATTATGACTCCAATCAACTTCCCGCATCCCAGTCATTTATTGTTGTTGTTTTTTTTCTCAACACTGATGTGGAGCTTCAGCTAGTGGTGTAGTTTAGAAAAGGTATACAGGGGACCATCATCCTTTATAACTCCATAGTTAAGCTAATTGATAATTAATTACCCTTATAAACGACAGTAACCCTATAATACATTTTAGTAGTATATTATGCTGCTAGAATTTTGCTATACAAACATCATTCAGCTACTTTTACCACACAAAATTCTATTGTAATACCGTAGAAAATCAAACAAACAAACATAATGTATGACACGGTCACTAATAACACACACTATAAGTCCGTATAGGGATATTATACGGCTAATAATAGCCTATGTCAGTAATTATCATTCTTTATAAATTTCAAGCACATAAAATGACATGATTTCACAGAGGAATAAAACATGTCAGCATCAGGTCTGCTTTAAGACAGGCGTAGTTGTGAGTAAACACACTGACAGCTACACCAAAACATTTCTGATCTGAGTGGTACAGCCCTTCCAGGTGAGCTGTGTGACACAGGCCTATAGGGCGCTAAAGGCTACACTTTGATGAATTTATTGAGAGATGGCAATGGGTAGGACAGAGGGGAAGAGAGAAAAGTAGCATTTGCTTTAAGACTTAAAGACTTCTATCTCAATTTTCTGCTCAGTTATTTTGCAGCAAATATGCAAATCACTTACCTCTTTTTACTCTGAGATCAAACTTTCTCTGGAGGTGACATTTGGCTAATTCACAAATGACTTATTGTAATGAAAGTATTTACATACAGCAAAAATTATGTTGTGATATTCTTCCAGGATCCTAATTCTTAAAGCATAAAATGATCGTGTGTAATGGTAGGGAGGAGTTTAAGACTGCAATTCATTGATGATATATCATTGACTTCTCAAGGCATTAAATGGCCTCAAAGATTTACTCTGTAGAGATGAACCTGCAGGACTCCTTCTCAATCCTAAGAAATGATCTGGGTACAAAGCTTTCTCCCTAAAACAGTTTCCTGCTCTTATCAGGCAACAAGTAAATTTACATTCACACTGATATTTCAGTCTTAACCTGATTAAGGCAATACTCTGACTGTTGAAACTGTCACATAAACACCTTTATCTGATTATCTTAATCGAAGTATACGATCATGATCAGAGTAAGCATGACACAGTTACTGTCACCACACCTACATTTCTGCTCAATCTTTCAATTTATTGGGGCATGCAAACGCCTTAGTCATATTTCTTTTTTTTTTTTTCAAACAGACAACAAACAGACAAGAAAGTAGAGGGAGTGCTGGGAAAGCTGGTTCTCACGTCAGTTCCTTTACACCTATAGACTTGTAAACCAAAAGAAAGAAATCGCGCTACTTCAAACCGTGCAAGCATTGAAATCGAAATATTGCCTTAAGCTGATTATTCCCAGTAATCAGAGCGCTGGTGTGCATGTAAATGTACTCACTGTCTCATTATTCACCTCTGGACTGAAGACCCATCTGCTTGGTGTGGCCTACTATCTGCCATAGCAGCCACTACATTTCCCTTTCCTCCCTCTACTGCTGGAGGAATCTGAGCTCTTCATACTGCTGCACGCCTGTCTTTTATCTTCTGTTCTTTGGTCCTGTGAACCTGCCCTGCTTTCTTATATCCTTACACACACGTGCATGAACATAGTCACACATGATGTCACACACACACAAACACACACACAGGCTACACACGCAAACGTTGACATCCCATATCTTATTAGTATGATTTGTTTGTTTCTGTCTTGTTTTGTATTTGCGGTGTTTGCTGCTTTGTAAAGCACTTTGAGAAATATTTTTTTGTAAAAAGTGATTTATGAATAAATTTGACTTGCCTTGACTTGAGAGTGGCCTGATGTCAAGTAACGATGAATCAGAACTTTGCCCGCCTGACTCCCAGCCAGACGCCACAGTCCCATGCCAAAGAACCATTTGACAGTTACATAAGAAACACACAAGAATCATCCTTTAAGCGTTATTTCCTACAGGATCAGGCCCTGCACATCTGCGTCTATGGAAGCTTGTCTGTCTGAAAATCATTTTATCTTCCGGGCGATAATATCCCCCAGGGGAAATCTGCCTTGGTGGTCCTAACCTCTGTCTGCAAAGCCACAGCAGTATGTGGGTCTCCAGCAGTGGGAGGCATGAGCCCCACGTGGCAGGCCTTTGTTCCTGCCTGCGTGCTCCTGCGTTGCTCCCCTTTCCTCTCTACTCCTCCTCCCCTCTCCCTGGGCTTTTAACTGAACTCCAAGGAGTAATTAATAACCACAATGCCAGATTTAAATGTAGCCAGCGTTTAGTCGATGGAAATAGGATCGCGGAGGAGTAAAAGTCATAAGACATGGGTATGTGATGGGTGGCGGTGTGAATTCATCGATTCATCTGTCTCTACTTGATCTGGGCTCTGTGCGTGTGTGTTCGCGTGCGTGTGTGTGTGTGTTCGAGTATGCGTTTGATTGTATGAATATTTGAGAGGGTGTCTGTAACAAAAAAAGATATTGAAAATATGAAGTGCATAGGTACACCCAGTTCCTCCTTCTCTCCTTTGCGGAACATGTTTAAGAAAATAACCTCCCAGTCCCAACTAAGCACCTTATTTCATCAAATAGAAATAAACAAAGAGAAATCTTAACCATTGGTGGACTCCAGTGCAAGCATTTTTATGAATCGCCTCTCTGTGACTGAATGTGGATGTTTATTCCGTAGTCTGTTTGTGGGCCCAAGTACAGCTGCTGGCCTCCCCTATATGTCCACCTGCTATTTCAAGCATATCCCTCCCTGTTTAGCATATATAGATTTACAGTACTGTGCAAAAGTCTTAGGCATATGTCAAAGAAATCCATAAAGCGAAGATGCTTTCAAAACTAATGAAATGAAAAATTTCTGAATATCAAAAATTTACAATAAACAGCAGTCTACTAACACACTAATGCAGAAAACAAATAAACATCTAAGACTTCTAAGAAATGTATATAAAAAATCTAGGGTGCCTAAGACTTTTGCACAGTGCTGTATGTATGAAAACAATATACCCTAATAGAGCCAGAACAGATAAGTGCAGTTGTTTCTCAATGGAATTATGAAAAAAAAACAAAAAAAACAAAAAAAACCTCTGACCAGGAAAAGGGAGGAGCACCACTGTGCCTGCTGGAGGTGTTTCTGATGGGCTCACCCAGACTGTTATGGTAAATAGCATTCCTCTGAGGCCTCTAAAGCGAGGAGAGAAAGACACACAGACAGACAAAGAGTGAAAAGCGAGAGAGTGAAAGAGAGAGAGAGAGAGAGAGAGAGAGAGAGAGAGAGAGAGAGAGAGCAACTGGGGAAAATAAACAGTATGAGATTATGGGTTTGGCAGTGATGCGCCACGGTGCAGCAGCAACCTTGGCAGTGTTTATTTAGAAACCTGCCTCATTTCCTCCTTCAGGCTGTAATGTATGGTGCCCTCACCTCATGCACATTAGCCTTTTGCTGCGGCATGATGCATATCACCCCGTTTTACCCTGCATTCCTCTAAAATACTCTGCTGAGCTCTCCTCCCTTTGCCATCGCCTGTTAATTGGAGTGTATAGAGCACCCTTAATTATCCAGTTAGCAGCTTTGCTGAAAGAAGGCCGACTCCTGGCACACAGTCTGGTGCAGATGACAGTGCCTCCACACAGTCACTTCAACGGAAAGCCTCAGGTAACTTGTGGCTGGAAAGTATCTTGTGCGTGTAGGAAAGAAGGTTAGCAACCACATAGATTTATTTCAGACTCTTAAGATTTTTGAGCTAAATTAGATAGTGTCAATCTTTAGGTAGACGGACGGACAGTGGAGATATCCGTCTGGTTCTGTTTGTGTGTTTTATTTTGGCACCAAGAACTCAACCACAGACAATACAAATGATGCACCACAAGTGGTAAGATTCACATTCCCCTTTTGAGGATTAATCCATCAGTCTATATGAATAAATGACCTTTTCAGGCAGCTTCTCTCCATGCTTGGCAACTCCATCATACTGAAAAACACAGATAGATAGCAAGTACGTTCAGTTCAGTCCCACGGTGCATTCATGGCAAAGATATATAGACCAAATCAATTAGCCGTTTATTTGAATGTGGTTTCAGCTCTGTGGCTCCCTCATCGATCAGCAGCCTTCACCTGTTCTGTGAAGAATACAGCAACATTTGGTTACATTAATGACTGAACTGTTAGCCTAGCCAAACCTAGCTTATAGTATATTATATACATACATAGAAACATTGCTGATACAACAATGTGCTTTATTCGGTCACACCAAATTATTCGAAGTTGGTGTGGAAAATAAATGAGCCACTCTGAAGTGCTGCACCTGTTGTGTTATGTGAAAAATCACAGCTGTGTGAAGATTTACATTTAAAGTAAAATTTTACACAATACAACTAAAAACTAAAGAATACAACTTTTACTTCCTTTGATTAATTAGATACTGCTCAATAAAGAATAGACTTGATTTGTGAAGAAAAAAAAGAAAAATATTTTTACAGCATCACAATGAAGTTTGATAGCGCCCAGGTATTAAGTCTCACATTGAAATGTACATCTTAACTTTGGCTCATGAAGATCAGAGAACAGCGGTTCAGATGCACATAGTTTGCCCTGATTGGTTACTTCCATCTCTCTCCACCTCCTGTCTAAGGCTTCATCCCACCCCTGCTGTCCTACAGATATACAGTAGTGGGAGGAGTGCATGCGACAAAGGTCATCAGGTGGAATCAAATCCTACTATATTGCCCACAATCAATATTTGCCCCAGCCTGCCACCAGGCCACCCGGCTACATGAATGTAAACAATCAGATAATGGCGAGCCTCCCTCTATGTCACAAGTTATTATGCTGAGCAGAGACAATAAACAGGAGCTGTGTTGTGGTGGGCAGAGTTAGGTGTCTTTATAATGTAAAACCTGTGCCGGGTTAGAAACTAATCTAAAGCCTGTCAAACGATGTTGACCATTCTCTTGTTTTGGCTGCAGCAATCCAACTCCCATTGCAACAAACTAATGTCCTGGAACACTATACACACACTACCTGTCCTTAATTTTGGGCAATATATTTATAATTGCCAGGATTCCTGCCATTTCCAGGAAGTCGCTCCATTTTCCTTTCACACTGGATGGTTACCCAGCTGAATATAGGGTGTTCACAATGCGTTAAAAATCTGAATTTATCAAACAGTGACAAGCGATGCAACCTTAAGTGCCCCTCTTCATGGATTAGGATTGGGGACACTTTTGTTTTTGTGCCAATATGTGCAAACACAGTCGCCACGCTCATCTGTCGTTGCGGGTGAGCAAACAGCTTCAGCAAACACAAACATCTTTGTGGCACCCTGTTAAGTCCATAAGTCACATTCAGGATGTGACTCAGTTTTAAGCGTTTCACACCACATTGTGCCTGCGCTCAGACTTCTCAGATTTTCTGGAAAAGGTGTTATCAACTCCAGTAGCTGACCTGCTAGTGGTGAGAATGCTTTTGTAGTGCAGCAGTTGCTAATTAAGTTGTATGGTTATTTTTTTATAGCTCCATTTGGAATAACATGTCTGTCACGTACCATCCCAAATCTGCATTAATTGATTGATTGATTTTATTTCCGGATCATACACTCAAGGTGCCTAGTCCACATGGGCTTATGATGAACAGCCACACATCACATCAAACAGATTTTTAAACCGACTCAAGTATCACACAAACAAAACAGACTGCTGTTTTGCCCAGGCTCCTGCAAACAGTCTAGACATGTGATCTTTGGCAATGAGGGTGATAACATGAGTTAAGGCAGACAACAGAACACTATAATCTGGTTCATGGCTACAAAAAGAAAATGTTTGACTCTGGGGTAGGAGAAAACTGTTTGATTAGTTGTCTATTTCTAATATTTTGCATGACAGCTATGATAAATGTTAATAATTAACGGACGTAAAGCTTTTTACCTTAGAAAACAAAAGGTTAAAAAAATGTTTGATAGACTTTCAGGTAGACCTTAACCAGTTGCAGTCCTTTATTGTGCTGCCCAACAATACCTTGGGTCAAATTTAGGTCAGGCATAAAATTGAGAACACAGATGTTGGAGAATATATGCCAAGTCTCTGGAGGAAGTTGAAGGGGTTTGACACACAAGATGATACACTTGATAAAAATTGGAAGTACGGCACAGGCTGTAGCAACCACTAGCGTTTTGGAAAAAGAGACTGACAGACTGACAGACAGTCAGTCAGACAGGCAGGCAGACAGACAGACACACACATACACACACACACACACACATACACACAAACACTGTATCAAACCCACTTATCGCAGTGATCATCTCATCAATATTACGTGAAATGAATGCAACTTTTTACACTTCTTTCACCAAACTGTCAACCCGAACTAGCTTCTATTTATCTGTGTGTTGCATCAACCTCTGAGGCGCAGCCTTGGCTTTGACAAAGTCCACAATGGCAGATGCTAAATCTGTCTCCGGCACAATGGCTGTGCAAAAATCAATGTAATAGAGCAAAACAGTCTCGAACAACTACTACAATGAGTGAGCTCCGAGATGCAGTAACACTGAGCACTACCCACCAAAGTACAGTATAAGTGTCATAGCATGTGGACCTCAAGGTCTTTGATTTCCATGTTGCCTTCCTTTAGCCAATGTATTGTTCAAGTTGAGCTTTATTGTGACAGTTTGAAATCATGATAAAATGGTATTCACCAGATAAGATGGTACTGCAGGTGCTGCAGGTGAAAGTTACACAGGATGGATCATATTTTGACCACAGCCTGATCATGAATATTCCCATATCTGCCCAAACCTGAGTAACTTTTCTATTAAACTGACCCAAGCTCAGTCCAGCTCTAAGCTACCCAAATTTAGCACAGTTTCTTGACTTTTGGGACATAATTGCTTGACATTTTGATATGCCAGGCCTGCTATAGAATTCAACCAAATATTTGACCGGAACATGACCTGCCACACACACTCATCTGGAAAATTGACTTATGGGTTTCAGGTTGGCAGACGCATCACTAATGTGGATCCATTGTGAAAGTAGAATTTCCTCCAAAAAAAATAAATTGCACTGTGGATGTGGTTAATTTATAGTGAATCTGTGTGAGCCTCAACTTCAAAAGACATACAGCATCATAGAGACGTTTCCCTCATCTCATTATGGTCACTTGTCTCAACACAAAAAAGCCAGTACAGTTTTCCATTTCAGTTAATGTACTGTTGTTTGGTATCAGGTATGCTGTACACTGTTTTAGTATTGGGTTTGCTTACCTTATGGCTTCCAGTGACTGCAAACAGTTTCAAAGTTCAATAAAATGTACATGACATAGTGTTTACAAGAGAAGTGGTGTTCTCTGGGAGTGAAGTTGGATTACCTGCAGTTTATCCGGAAATAGAAAAGCTGGTCTCATATCAGCTTTTTTTGGTGCATTTTTGGGGCATGTAAAAATTCAGAGATACTATAGAATAGAATAGAATAGAATAGAATAGAATAGAATAGAATGCCTTTAATGTCCACACATGGAAATTAATTTTGTTCAGATCAGCCACATACAAGACATACAGGGAGTTTGACATAAACATACATTTGAGGTACTGTCCAGCTTGTACAATAAATTAGTTTGTACAATAAATTAATTTGTATAATAAATTGTAACAATTGTAACAATTTAAGCAATTATTCACTGTATTATTACCAATCAGAGTTTCTGCTGAGGAAATGGATGCAATCTCGGAACCCGTTGTCTATCAGTCTGACGACAATTAGAACTCCATTCTCGCGTCTCAAGTTACTAGTCGGACTGTAAACAATGACTGGCGCACGGAAGAGGAAGTCTTGGCCCGGATGTCCGCTGGCTACACTGGAAACCCAGAAATATTGGCCGTCGCCCCCAGGGTCTAATCGTCGTCAGACGGATAGACGATGGGTTCCGAGATTGAAATGGATGTAACTGAAATAGTTTGGTTGTCAATACAAAATCAGTGCTATTCACTAATGATGGACAAAAAAACTGCTGATTTCATGCCTTTCGAGGACTCAAAAATACTAGCAGTGTAGTTCAGTCTTACGCAGCATTGTGTACTGTAGGGTTTACTGCCTCGAGCATTCACTTACAAATCAAAAAAGCATCTATCAATAGCGAATATCCTGTACAAAGTGTGCAACATAATGCCAAAACATGGTACATTACATGTGGGAAATATGCAGGTTGACCATCAGTGCGAAAGGGCAGGAAATGTTGACCCCACAAAACGTCCCTGGTCAACATGGGGGGTCGAGACCCAGGTCAAACTCTGCTCCACTTGGTTTAAAAGTCCAGTGCTTAACGCCTGGAGTCTCGTGTCTCCTGCCACGTTGGACACAGACTGTCAACACACCTGTTTTTGATGACGTTATAAGGCTGGACCCGGACCAGCCTGCCCTAATATTCCCTCCCGTGTCCTGTGTGTGTGTGTGTGTGTGTGTATGTGTCTGAAAGGTGTATTAGTGTGTCTTTTCGAGCCTTGATGGATGAAAATACAGCTACTAACGGTACACAGGTGTCAGTCATTCTGCGAGGGAGAAAACCGTGGAGGGAAGCATTTTATTATTATTATTTTTTTTTTTACACTGTGATACCGGGGCCACATCTATAAAACAAACATGGTAGCGGTATAGTGGAAGGGCAGAAGTGGCAGGATGGGAACTGCTGCCAGACACATTACAAGGAGCTCTAATGAGGGAGCCCACTCTCATCCCCCCCTCCCCCCCCTCCCCCCTCCCTCTCCCCCTCCCACCACAGAGGAACGCGAGGCGGGAATTAATTGTGAGGGCGATGATGGCGAGCGAGCTGAGGAGCGGGTCATTACTGCACGCCTCCTCCTGGAGCGCCGCGGGCAGAGCGTGGAACGCCACGCTACTTGCACAATTCCCATGATCCCTCAGGAGGGGGGGAGTGGGGGGGGGGGGGGGGGGGGTAGATAGCAGGAGGGGGAATGGAGAGGTAGACAGTGAGAGAGAGAAAGAGAGAAATGGGAAGAGATATTACAACAGGAGGCAGGCAGCTTCGTCTTTGTTGGGGACAAAAGAATAGTTTTTACTTTTTTTATTGTTGATTGATAGAATACTATTATGGCTCGATATTATAGTATTTTATTATGAGGTATTTTGAATTATTGAAGTATTTTGAATTATTGTCGTATGCCTCATACTGTATGCTGTATTCTCCATGTCGAGAATATCTTGATGTTCTAACATTAGACAAGAAGAATATGATAGGAGTGAGATTTTCCTGTATTTGTCCCTACAGGTCCCTCTTCTTTCAAATTTTGATTATATTGATTATTGCAGGCATCAATATAACTGAATTTGATATGTGGAAAAAAATGCTTGACATATGCTCATTAATCAGGTGCAAAGAGCAATGGCAAAAAATAAAATAAAATAAAATAAAATAAAAATACATGCCCTGAACTTCCCTTGAATTATATAAAAAAAATATGCTTCACCTCTAGATGCTAAGATTTTGGTGTGCATTCAGTCTTATATACATAGTAATAACCTGCTCTTTGTCACTTCTCTTTGTGTGTTTTGTCATGAACAGCCCTTATGAAACCTGTGACATCAGATTGAATGCATTGGACACATTGCCCTCTAGTGGCTGTTTACTGTATATCATAGCCATAGACAAAAGTGACAGCCATATACACGTCCAGAATTTCCCATCAGAATCTATACGCTATTCTCCTGCAAAAGGTACATTTAATGGCAAATATAAATGATTAAGATTAATATTTTGTGATTTATAACATCCTTTGGTCTGTGGTTTGGAGGAATCATACACATCTGTGCACAGAAATGTATTTGCGGTACTGAAATAAAATGCATATATTCTAATGCCATTCATATGAATTACAGTGGTTGCAACTGAATAAAGCACACTAATACGCTAAATGTACAAACTATTAGGGACACTTGCTCTTTTCACGACATATACTGATGAGGTCAGTCCAGGTCAAAGCCATTATCTCTTACTGATTTCCCTTATTAAATCTATAGCTATCACAAAGGAGGAGATGTAGATAAAGAGAAGCAGACGAGTTAGAGAAGGATTTTTAAGCTTTGAGACGACTGAGTTGTGGATTGTGGAAATGTGGCTGTAGCTCAATATCAGGAAGATGTCCCTAGTGTTTTGTACACTCAGTGTATATTCACTAGAATATATCCTATGCAACTGATATTATTAACTGCAACAAAACTGAATTGGGACCTTAGGTATGGAAAATTCATTATGACTTATTAAAGACAAACACAGAAATATGACCAAACGCTAACAGACTTTTCCCTGCATAAATTCATGGCAACTTTGCACCTTTTACATCCTCTCTCCCCCTTACCAACCCAGGAGCTTTTCACAGCATTAGCCTAACGAAAAACGAGAGCGAAGAGACACACCTCTTTGATGATGTATTTAACGACCCCATTCAGTGCTTTTCCTTTTTCACGACTTTCATGACTAGAAGCCCTAATGAGACCAGTGCTGTTGCCTTGGGGATGGCCAAGCCCATTGCATTAGCACATGAAATCACTTAGGCCATGTCTCCCTGAATAAAATATCATTATGTTGAAGCTCTCTGTAAAAGTGAAAAGTGAACTGAAAGCCCTCTGTTGCAAATGTGTTTGTTAAGACGGTGTATTCCATGAGCCAGCAGGGAAGAGACACCTCAGACTGAACTCAAGTAAACTGCTCTCCTCGCAGCTTTGTTGTCGAGTAAGGCTGCTAGAAGAGCGGTGAGAGGCTTGGCTCAACCACGTGCATCGGGAGGGACACCTGTGATTTTATCTGGGAATGATTTGTCCGGGTTTTGGAAAAATAACGCGAAAAACATGAATCTGAATTTTTCAACCTGCCATAAAAATTGAGCGCAGTGCAGTCCGGACACGGTCAGAGTGACACTTGACTTGATCCTGATGTTTCTCTGGAGGCTCACATCAAAACGACTGGAAAGCCACTTATATAAATGACAAGTCTATATGGGGAAGAAGGTTTTGTTCTGATGGGAGAATCTCCTTTTCTGATCAGAGAATTTCTCTATCATATTTGTTGATATTATTCATCTACGCCACAATCCTTGATGATTAAACCGCACGCCAACAGCTGCTGTTTGTATTCAGATTGTTTACCCACCAATCTGTCATAAAGCACAACCTTTGAGCAGGATGCAATTGATTGGATTCACAGCTCAGATCTCTCCGTGCTTGACCTCTCTGTAAGGGAGGTCTAGCTCACCAGACGATGCTTTTATCACAGCCACATCAGAGGACAACAAAGCATCGCGGCTGTACAAATATTGCACTCCGCAATCTATGTGTCATCTTAAACTCTGCTGCTGTGGAAGTGTGACAGAAGATGAAAGGTTAGGCCACATCATACTGATTTTAACGTCCTCCGGCTTGCTGCTGCCTGACCCACTTGACTGCCTCAATTAGACTACTGTAATAAGCCCTGCATGCTCAAGCAAGAATACAATTTTAATCGTCAATACCTCCATTTACAAAAAAAGAAAATCCCAAGTGGCAAGTCCTTGAGTTTAAGAGCTGTCATTTTTTTGGGTGCAGTCTGTCCACAAATACCAGGAAACACTCAAAATCCACCCCTACAGCCTGCACACACACACACACACACACACACACTTACACACACTCATGCACACGTATGCACACAGACAACCACAAGGACCCTTTACTATGTCTGGTACATTCGTTTTCTGTATTATTATAAATCTATTAAACCACTTATTTTTTATTATCTTGCGTGTTCACTTTCCATTTGTTCTTAGTTACAACAAATTTCCTTTAAAATGTTCTGAACCCTTGTAAAGTGTGTTTGGCCATGTTGATAAATGCATTACATACTGTAACATGAAACTTGAAAAGTGCAAAAACCTTTTTACCAACTGCCTTGCACTCTTTGAAGTGCACAGCATGTTCTGGGCTGATGGCTTTACATCCTGTGCGCTACTCCCATCACCCTTCCTTTGCTTATAGCACGGACCTGCAGTCAACATTACTAATTCACCAGAAATATCTGCAGCAGCACAAAACATGATAATTTATGTAAATGATTGTTTGTGTGTTTGTGCGAGGGGGGAGGGGAGGGGTGAAGGGGGGAGGCATATCTGCGAGCGTTTGTGTTTGTGCGTAAATCATGTCTAACCATATGCTGCTCTCCTCCGCAGCGCACACGCAGCTGAAATTGATCGTCAACTATCTCCTGCTCACAACAGCGTGGGCAGAGGGAGAGCAAGGTCACCGCGAAGGACTCGCCACAATCAGCGCCGGGCTGCGGAGGGGGGCTCATGTGTCAAGGCACAGCTGTTGCACTACATACTATGAGTCACCAGCACATCTTTGTCACTGTGAAACATCACCTTAATTACCGTAATGTCACAACGCCTACCCCCGCCTGGATGAATTCTGCTCCGCATGCCTTAATCTCAGGCTAATCTCTACGATTGTCACATATTGTTTTCGAGTTAAATCCTAGATGCACCTTTCCTGCCTTTCCCTGTCAGGGTTAAGTGGTATGTTGGTTCAGCAGTCAGGTTCGTCTGGTGAAAGACAACATGGCTGGGGGTGGTTGTTGCGCTCGGCGCTCGTCACGCTGAACCAAGCCCGTAGCAGGTGAAGGGATGATTTCATGTCTGTGCTATCTGGAAGGACTGCCTCAGCTGCCAATGAATAGATAAGCGAGGAGCAGACAGCTGCTGCTGGGCGGCTGTGTGGCTGCTCCTGAACCATGCAGCAGCAGGCAGCTCAACAGGCTGGTTGTGCAGCATCCAGGTCGACAAACAAGTTCAGCAGCAATCTTCCGCCTTGTTTATTATCGTGCTAAGATTTGCCTTGTAGTGTCCGTTCTAGGTACAAAGGTTTGATGGTTGCTCGGTGTAATAACATTATTCCTATGTGGACAATATCAGATTTTTTTTCTATATGTGGGCCACACAATATATAAAGATTCACCACTGGTTTTGTCATAAAGATAATGCAATTTTGTCTAAATTCTTTTGAATTGTATAGTGAGCAAAAAATTATTGACTATATGTAGATTGCCTTAAAGCAATATTCCACTTAGTTTTAAAATGGGGGTTATTTGGCACTTGACAGCCATGAAAACCAGAATATAAACTACTCACCAAGAATGCATTCATTTGAATAAGGCCACGAAAAAAGCCTGAAAACTGACATTTAACATGTTCGTGAACAGATTCAACAACAGATCCCACTTTTAAGACAACAAAGCAGTCCTGGGTCCATCGTTATTTTTGTTCTTGGTTTACACTAAAATTTGTATTTAAAAATAAAAGTAGATCCGGTCTCCCAAACAGGAACTAAATGTTTCTCCTAAATGGTATCCCTCCGCTATGTTCTCTTTTATCACTAAAAATACTATTCAGCGAAATTATGTTCTAAAATGTTGGACCAATAGTCAATTGAAAATCACAGTAGCAGGATCTGCTGTTGAATCTGTTCACGAACGTGTTAAATGTCAGTTTTCAGGCTGTTTTCGTGGCTTCATTCAAATGAATGAGAAGTAAAAATCCAAACGCTACAAACTTGTCCAGCTGCATCCAATCTTGGTGATTAGTTTATATTCTGGTTTTCATGGCGGTCAAGTGCTGAATAACCCCCATGTTAAAAAGTGGAATATTGCTTTAACTTGCCAATATACTGTATGTGACTAATGTACAGTGCATGTGACTAGCATCATTTCTTATGTTATCTTACTATTCACTTGACAAACAGAAACGCAGCCTTTGGCACCGATGAAAGCGATGTGCTCTCCCCATGTAGCAGCAGAGCGTTTGGTGCCGCCTGCTATAGCGGGACAGTTGGTGGGCAGCAGGCCAGGCAGGCTGGCAGGCCGGGGCCAAACCGGGGGCCACCTGGAGGAGGATGGTGAATCAGGGTGTTGTTTAAGCAGTATGGGGACCGTGCAGGGCTGCTGCGATGCGATGTTAGGTTAGTGGTAGACAATCACAAGTGTCAAGTACCAGCTGTCTGCACATGGAGTGGCTGCATATTCTATTTGTTCCTTTCCACACACACAAACGCTCTCTCATTTGGCAAAACAAATTTGTGCCTCTGTTCAAAATGATTTATAATCTATGATGTTCTGGATTTTATTTCATTTTACACTTTAAATACAAGGCGTAATTTTTGTGTAATACTAGTTTGATTTATACTGTGATCAATAAAGCTTTTCAAAAATGGAAAACATTTACTTTTGGAGATCCTCTTGAATAAAGCAAGACACCAATGTCCTTGAAAGCACAAAGCTTTTGCAAGACCAGTTGGCTTACTAAATAGGCTTTCCACTAAAAAGCAAAAACAAACAAAAGAACTTGAGATTTTTTAGTTACAGGTGTGCAATTGTATAAAGTGCAACAACAATAGCAATATGGAACAAAGGAAGAAGGGAACAGGTATAATAAAACAGAATCAGGTTAAGTTGCAGTGATGCAAATTATAACTCAAACAGACAGGAATTGCAACAAAGAGCACAGGACACAGACACATATTGAAGAGCAATTGTAGTCAAGCAAGAGGTATTTAAAATCAATCCAGCAATTTACCTGTGTTGCCAGTGTTGTCATGAAACGAGGATGTGAAGAGCTCAGACCGGGTTTTGGTCAGGATAGAAGTGCAGTAATCTAATCTAAATAAGACAAAAGCATGGATTTTTTTCAGCATTCCATATTTGCATGAAGCTTCTTCATTTTAATTAGATTGTGGAGATGGAAGAACACAAATGTTGATAAGTATACAGGAAAATAACTGAAGGAAATTGCAACCTTGTAAGGCCAGGAATCTGCTCATATTAAAATACACAACTCATGTGACGGGAGGATCAGATGCACCGGAGGTCCTCATGCTTCACCAGTAGGGGTCATCCTCTGCTCCATGCCAATGCAGGAGCATGCAGTTGACAAACAGGGGTTTCACTATGGGAATGGTTAAGAGCATGTCAAGTGGATAATCCTGAAAAGCCTGGAAATTATGATTATTTCTATGAAAGTCTTTCCAGATCTGACGCTGATCCACTGTAGATAGGGATGATGTAGTGAAAGTAGCCTACTTTCTGCAGATTTACATGGCCAGTCCAAAGGAGACTCTTTCATGACACTTTCATGCTGCTTGTCCATTTGAAGAGCGATGTGCCTTTGGACAACCTCAGACAGAATGCTAAACTGGATGAACGTCTTTTCTCTCACATGCATTTAGAGGATGGGTAGGAGCGGGATCGCTGCAGCTTTGATCAGCAGCGAGAGCAGAAACTGGCTCACAGCAGTGATCCAAATGACCGGCGGCCAAGCTATGATTTTCCTCTGGGACCGAGGGTTAAAGAAGTAGGAGGGAAACTACTTCACACAGCTGGTAAAAAGGGCTTCCCCAGTCTGAATAGAGGGTCGTGCCTATGGAGGGTTCAGCTGGGGGCGGTCTGAGTGGTGGATAGAGGCACCTGCAGACTGAATGCGGGAACCGGCTCTTAAACCTCTCAGAAGCAGTTGGTCGCCACGGGAACAGCGGCTGGCCCTGATTGGCCTTGTCCAACCCTGCTGTGCCCAGAGAGGAACCCTGTCAATTATTAGATGGCACACACACCGCGGACAGAGAGTCGTTGTAAAGTGGGACAAAAGCCCTACAACTGAGACAATAACAGCCTGGATGTCAGTGCCACAATTAGAAATGTGCGAGTAAATGTGCAGTAGGTCGAAATAGCTAAAAAAAAGATTCTAAGTTGGTGGCTTGCAGAACTCAAGATTAGAAAACGCTGCCTTCCAGTTCCTTAAACTCTCTCAAACTACTCTCCCTCTCTTCTTTTAAACTCCCATCCCCACTCCCCTCCCCCGGATCCCCTGCTGTGGCTTAAACAATTAGGCTATGTGAGACCCACACTAACGACTCTCCCTTGTCTTTTAAGATAACTGCAGGAGGGAGGGGCAGCAGTAGGTGACATCTTGTTAGGGGGGGAGAATCCTGTGGCCAGTCACTTGTGTATTGGCAGAGGATACCTAGTTATTACCCTGCATAAAGAGTTCCTGTGTGTGTGTGTGTGTGTGTGTTTAGTTTGCCCCAGGTACTAATACTGCTGCTGCTTGTGAGAAGTGTTGGCTCTGTCAGCTTGAGCACGAGCCCTAGTGGCTCTACAGCACTTCAAATGTCACCTTTTTCTCCCCCTTTGCAAACCAATCTCAAGAGCTGTCAATTGTAAATCAATGTTTTCACTGCAAATCAATTTCCACCTCTTTTAGGGCATGGTATGAATGATTCACACCTAATATCAAAGCAAAACTTAACAGGGCGGCAAAGTGAAGGACTGAATACTGACAGTAGTAGATGTGACTTGAAATGTGAATAACTTTGGCCACTGCATGTTTGGCTAAATGATTAAACAAGGGTGTGAGAAATAAAACTAACCAGGAAATGGCATGTTCCTGCCAAGAATTCTTTCTCTTCACAAATTATGGGAAGAAAGGGGCTGTTCTTTAAATTGAGATCACACACACCAGTATTCAAATACTCACTTTAGTATAAAACATGGTGTTCAATTCATCTAATATTTTGAAGTTAAAAAGAACTTTTCTGCCCAGAAGTCCATATTACTGCTTTAAAAAAAAAGGACTATGGCTTTCATAAGTGATGCTTTAACAGTAGTTCATTTCAATGATCATCCTAACACAATCAGTTCTACAAAACTAGCCCAGTGTTCAGCATTGTGCTCCTTTAAGGTGCTGGAAAATGTAGGAAAAAACACTAGACTGTAAATTGGTTTGCCATCCACTCGACACTCTCAGACTTTCTGCTGTTCTGTCTTTTTTATTTTCACAAAGCAAGTAAAACACATAAATGACACATTTTGCTCTGTGGTTTCACTGGGTTCCCTCTTAAGAGCGTGTGAACCCATGTTTCACAGACACAGTTTTACATGAAAGAGTGGAAACAGCTATTCATCCCCCGTTCAGAGACTAGGTTTATATGCCACCGCATGACACACAGATCTCAAGACCAGTAACCCAGATCTTTGACCTCTGGGCCCAGTGGAGGATCCTGCCTTTGTCTTGCTAAGCATCAGTGTTAGTCAGCAAAAGGGTCCCTGCATGCTGACCCTTGCTCCACAAGAACAACAGTTTTAAATCCCTCACTAACGCTCACAGTCATTTTTAGGTGTGAAATCAGTCAAGTGACAAGTGTGCCTAAATTCTGATTACCCTAGGCCAGCGTGAGGCCACACCTCTCTGTTTACAGATGGGGTGACAGCACACCCCAACACCCCTTTAAAAGTATGTGAACGAGAGAGGCAAGGTGAGAGCAATGACGAGATAATCTGTGATTTACGACTTACAGTAGCTTTCAGTGGAGTGAGCACAGCAAGGAGCGCTCCTGCCTGAGCAGTGGCAATACACACGCCAAAAGTCAATGCGACCACTTTAAGCAGCCTGTAAGACAAGCGCTGACAAATGCAGTGTCTGCAAATCAAGCCCTGTACATTTTAAAAGTAATCTCAAATAAATAAATTCAATTCGGACAAGAAGAAATTGGAAGTTGCTCAAAATTACAAATGTTTACCGGGGAATGTCGAAATAAAGGGTTACCAATGTCTTGAGACTCACTGCATCTAAATGAATATGGAGACGCCTAATTAGGATAACACTATCCAAAAATCCAAAAGTGTATTTTACCTTATTTAACCAGGCAAATTGACTAAGAGCACTTTCTTGTTTACAGGTATAGCCTAGGGGAGCAGTTGCAGGGGGAGGGAGGGTTACACACACACACACACACACACACACAGACACACGCACTCTCACACCAGGAAGCTGCCCAGTACAAACAACCACTGACAGCCTTGCACTGTTGATCACTGAGCCGCTTCATCGGGGCAGTTGCAGGCTAACTGCCTTGCTCAGGGGTGCTTTGATGGCAGTTGTTGAGGGAGGGGAAAGGGCTTTTCATTCACTTCCCCGTCCAAGATATTTGCAACAAGTGTGGGGATTTAAACTGGTGGCCTTGTGGACACAAGCTCTCTAACCATTAGTTTGACGTTACAATAAAGACAAGCACAAACACACCACTCTCAGAGGAAGCTCCAGGAGCATTCAGTTAACATCTTATCAGAGAGCACTTTCTGAAACCATCTCCCTCTGCTATTGCCATTGTACTAATGTAATTGCTTGTCTAAAACAACACTTGTGTGCCAGGGATACAGAATAGTAAAATGATCAACAAAAGTCCTACTGTAGTTGTTGTTTAGCATTCGAAGAGAGGCTTTATTCTGTAAGATATACACTGAATCTACAAAATATTAGGGACATCTTCCTGATGTTGAGTTGCAGCACAATCCACAGCTCACTTGTGTTAAAGTTTAAAACTCCCTCTCTAACTCGTCTGCTTCTCTTTATCTAGGCTACATCTCCTCCTTTGTGATTAGTAGAGAGTTAATAAAGGAAATCAATAAGGGATAATGTTTTTTTTTACTTGGATTCCCCTACATCATGATGAGTGTGTGTCCCTAATGTTTGGCACGTTCAGTTTAGCTCTACTGCTAGTAGGTGACCAGCTGATTATTCTGAAAAGCAGAAAGGATTAAATAATTTGATTTAAGTGCAACTGCTTGCATTATACGGTTGAAAGGAATGCAGGATTCAGCAGTTCAACATCCATATGAATAACAAGTGAGCTATGTAAAGTAAGAAGTCAGAACAGAGGTAAAAGGGTTTACTCTGTCTTTAGAGTATCTGTGTTGCAGTGAGTGTGACTCCTCCTTCCTCTCTCTGCCTGCTCCCCTCCCCCATTCTGTGTAAAAACAAATCTCCTTTTCTGCTCTCAGCCTGAAACTATTGAGTCAACAAATGTCAGTGCAGCTAGGCAGGGGCCTAGTTGCACTGACATCCAAACCTGGATTGTAGCCAAAGTGCAGATTATTTTCAGAAAAGACCCACCTGTTAAAATCTGCACTGGACAGTAAAGGGGGAATTAAACAGTGAGATGAATGGAGGTACCACTATTTGAATGTGGTTGTGAAGGCTGTGGCCATAGTTTTTAGAAATTACTACCAACACATGTAGACTAGCAAGTATGAACCTAATATTTTCTAAAAACTAATTTCCTGTTTCCATTGCTGGTATTAATACTTACGGTACAATTTATGTATATGTTTTTTTCCCTATTTTCTACCAAAGCAAAGATGCAACAAAAAGTGAATACAAACACATTCATGCACACATGGCAAACTGAAATTCAGACTTTTACCTCTGCATAAAATAGCTGAACTGTCATGGAAACCCATTACAAAACCTCAGCCGGAGCGCTGTAAATGTTTAACTACTCATCTAATTATAGCTCATTTCTGCTCATGTTATTCCAGCACCTTACAGTGCCGGATTTGTCTTTTAAATCACCCTCAACCCCTTTTCTCTCTCGCACTCCTCTCTGTATCTCTTGCCAGCCCACGTGGCCAGTGTCAACAGGAGGTGGGTCTTGGCAGACACATGAAGTGAAGTATGCTGCCTGTATGGAGGCAAGAGAGTTGTCTTACGCCCCACTCTAAAAATGAGCCTGCCAGCCGAGGCGTGCCAAAATAAGACACGCAGCCGTTGGGAATGAGTGCATTGCTCAACTGGTGGGACTCCAAGCTGTACTCGCGTGATTGCTGCTGCAATTCTGCTACGCCAAAAGGGGAACTTCTGTAACCTATGACAGCTTGAGAGAAAAGGAAGTCGAGAGAGAGCGAGAGAAAAGGGAGGGAAAAAAAGAAAACCCTAAGTCACTTGCCTTCCTGTCTGAGAATAGAAGGAGGGGGTGGAGGGGGTGGAGGGGGTGTCCTCTCCTCTTTCCCCAGTCAGACAGTTGAGCCCAGTGCGATATTCAGTTTAAAAGTGAACCGGGGGGTGGAGTCCTGTCCTGCTGACTGAATCCACTCCAGTGCTTCAGGGCAGCCATCATAGTGTGCACTATTGTGTGCGGCTGAGGGAAGAAGAAAAAAAAAAAGAGGGAAGGGAAGAGGGGAGGGGGGAGAAGAAAACCTGGCCCTTTGTGTGGGAAGGACTCAGCAGGAAAGTGATTTTGTGATTATTTGAGTTTGCCAGCAAAGCAAGGCTCTTCCCCCTGACCCGCACGCACATCTTGTCCGCTCGGCGTGCCTCTGCTGCCTTACACCAGAGTCACATATGTGTGCACTTCTCAGGCCGGCCAACAGCGACACCCGGGCTTCTCCTGATGATGAGAGCCGACGTCAGACTGGTTTCCATGAATATTGATGTGGAGGATAGTCTGTTTCATAGAAGAACAGAAGGAGGCAAGATGGCTGCCCTTTAGGATTTGTTAAAGAGGAGATCCAGACGGTTTGTTGGAATTTCTACAAAGTGGAGGGACATAAAAAGAGGTGAGAATTTGCTCGGCGCGTTTATACTCTGCCTGCCCTTTTCCCCTTTAACCTTGGGTGTATTTTTGGTGGTTTTGTGTCAGACGAAGCGTTGCAAATGTCCCCCACCGTAAGAGCAAGAGCCAACATAATAAGGAGGGGATATTAGATAAAGCTACTCCAACATGGCTGACGATTTTCTTTCTTTTTTTGCCAGTTGAAACAGAAAGATATCCTCTGTGTTTCCTGTGTGACTTCTGTATTCAGTGAACACTCTTACTGCTTTTGAATTCATCTTCAGTAGAAAATGGTATCCTTACACTGCTTGTTCAGGACTTTTTTTCTTGAAGCATTATTACAAATGCTTGTGTAATGCTCTCATTTTTTCCCTTAACATTTCACCCTTGCATTTTTCACCATCCAATTATGGCTAAATGTGTCTTTAAGTGTGTATTAAGAGTGTGTTTTTGTATAAGTACATTTGTGGAGGGGAAACACATTTTAAACATTTATCTGTAATTAACAGCCATTAGGGGCTGTTTTTATTTTTCAAGAAATAGCCTATGTTCATGATGCAGGCAGCTTTACCTTCCCTATTCTTTCATTTTGAGCTCCATGGTTGTGTATGTGTTTATGTGTTTATGCTGTTCAATAGGGGAGACTGTAGGTAGAAGAGTAAAAGTCTACCTGGACCTGTTCAGCAGTAAGTGCATAGTGAATAGCAGTGGAGCAGGGATAGCTTCTGGCTCTGTGCATCTCTGTGAATCAGCTTTCATTGCATTCACCACTGAATGACAAGCAGACACAAAAGCAAGCACAGTCCCAAGGAGAGGCAAAAGAGAAGAGAATTGTGGTGGCAGAGTGTAGTGAAGGCAGACAAGGTCAGAAAGCTCTAAAGGAAATGAAACTCAATCCTACCGCACCATTAGCTGGGGGAACAAGAATGGCAATTCTGGAGCAGGTTTTATTTTTTTTACTGGAGGCTAAACAAGGGATTATTACCAGACAGCACAAACAAATATCCTCTTTCTGCAAGAAGTTGGCCAGCCTTCCTAAACCATTAGTAACAGGACAAGGTTCTATATACTGTTAATACCAGTGAATAATATGCAGACTGTTGTATTTCTTAAATTATAGTGAAATATTTTGAGAACAGAACTATTACTATTTGCAAACAGATTACTGATGATACAAAGATAAATGTGTGTGTGTTTGTGTGTGTGTTTGTTTGTTTGTTTGTTTGTGTGTATCTGTGTGTATGTTTGTGTGTGTATGTGAAAGAGAGAGAGAGAGAGAGAGAGAGAGAGAGAGAGAGAGAGAGAGAGACAGAGAAAATACACATTTATATTTTCTTGACATTGTAAATAATGTGTGTTGTTCTGTATTCATTATCATTAGAATAGATGTAGAACAACAGCATGGTGACCTAATACCTGCGAGGATAGTTGAATTATAATAAATTAATGAAGTGGTAGCCTGTGAGATAGATAGTGATTAGGTTGGCGGGCTTATTTTTCAGAATTAGTATAGTGCACAACATGCACAACATCTAAAATAACAACGAATCGGACATAGTAGCTTTATCAAATTTGTTTTATCTCCCCAACAGGACCACATGCCTCACCTGGACTAACAAATAGGTAATTGGCCATTATGTTTTTCCTGTTATCTAGGCTGAATTCACTAAATGCTATATTAAGATTAACATTATAATCACCCAGTGGAACATCACTATCTCCCCCAGGTTTGTGTATTTGACTTGTGTATTCCACTGACAGCAGTTGCTACATTACTCCAGTTTGGCCTAGGGTGAAATGCAAAATAAGGCCTGCCTGCAAGGGGGAGCATAAGTGACCCATAATTGGGTGATGCAAATAAACAACGTAGCCTAATAAATAATGCTAATGCATGAACAATGTAGGAATTCAGTTTATGTTTTATCACCGCTTAAATTATGATTCGTCTTAAACTTAAAACTACTGCTAAGTTAAGACTGTGTCATATTGAAGTTGGCGAGGCAGCGTAACAAAATAAAAGTCAGTTGCTTGACAACTGACTGGAGGACAAACACGGAGCTAACCTAATCTTATGTGAGGAAGACAGAGGGGAACACTGGCCTCTAATAACCAATATCGCACTTTTCCCTTTTTAATTATACATCTGTTTTAAGCGTTTCTGTTTACCCGCTGCATTTTTGTGGTGGATTTTGCAGAGCATGTAGCCTCCACACTACACTCTCAACTAAAATATTCTGTGCTTGTACTAGAAGAGGGTCAGTCCAGTTTTTATTCCCAGCGAGCTGTCAAGAGCTTTGGACACAACAATGGCGGTGTATGTGTTCCACTGAGGCGATGGCATGGCTCTGTTTTGATATGGCAAGCATGGTCAGTGACTGTGTAGTGTCAACACAAGTGCGTAAGCAGGGGCGTGTTCCATAGTCTTCATATAAAGTGTGTTATGACTGCCTGAGATCAGGTGACCCAGACTTTTTTTTTCATTGCTCCATTCTGACTAACTTCTGTTAATGTAGACACATGTTAATGCGGAAAAACCAGGTTAGGTCAAAAAATCAAATACCAGTTTGATTTTTTTCTTACCCAACCCAAGAGATACGTGAAAAGCTTCTTTGGACGGATCAAACTAAAAAGTCAATAAGGAGGGTGTTTTGTATCTCTGCTCTTGTGTACTGTGGGTTTTATTTGATTTTTTCTTTTCCATTTGCGCATGAAACATCACATTCCACACTAATATAATGTGATCAGCTCAGTTTGGAGGGATTGTACCTAAACCATTTCTTGCTTGCTAACTAATGCATATTATTAATGGTTGTCAAGGTGTGGAAGTACAGTTTTTGTTCTCTTTTGCATTCAGTTGCTTTGTAAAACAGGATTTCAAAATGCTTAATCCTGACCTGCAGTATAGCTCCACGTTATAACATCACAACATAAACTAAAAAACACATATTGCTACTGGAAGTGCTTCCCTGAGCCCCTGCATGGCAGCTGTTACGTCAGCACTGAAAAGGCAGCAGACCTTCAATAGGTCTGTAGGGAGTAGAGTGGGGGAAGGGCCAGATAGATCAATCACATGGACATAGCTGCTCTCATCCATCCACACCCACAGATAAAGCCGTGCGGTTGGGTTGCTCCTTCGTCATGGCCGTAAGTCCCCTTTATGTCACTCCCAGGGTAAAAGACAATATCACCTTCGGGAAGAATGTCCAGTTGCCATAGCATTCCACAACAATGCTGTCCACTTACAATACCCAAGCCCTAACCCCTGACCCTCTCTGTCCAGCCCACGCATCATATTTCCACCCTGGGGCTGCTGCAGAAGTGACACAGTGGAGCAGGTCCAGTGGTAGGTTGGACATTTTAGATTGTACTACCTTTGCATGCTGGCTGGCCTTGGCTTCACTATTTTCCTGAGACAAAATGGCGAGATACTGAGGGTCGTATTGATCTCTGCAATATTGATTTCTCTCTTGTCTGCTATTGGGGGTTGTTTTTCCATAGAGAGAGAGGCAGCGGACCACAATCAGGTAGTACTGCACTGGAATCTTAGTGCCATAAAGTAGACCTTGATTTATACACATTTCAGACATTTGCACTGAACTGACCATCAGTTGTGCACAATTGTGGGAATTTTCTTGTTGGTGCATGCAGTTAAAAGCAAACTGCAACTTAGCAGCACAGGCAATTTTGCAAAACATGGTCATTTGAAAGACATTTCAGTCTTTCAGATGGCTCTGTTTGACAAACCTTTCAGTCTTTCAAATGTCCCTCATTCCTGATAGTTTTGCATAAACAAGGTTTGACTTTTACCATTTATTGACAGATTATCCATGCTTTATGTGCTGATACATTTTGAAATGGCTGCAGAATGTTAATCAAGAGATCTTTTCAATTGTGAATCACTCATTGCTATGTATGGCGCTGGAAATATTGGGAAACATTGCGGTTTCAAGAAAGATCTGTGCTTGTCTTCTCTTAAATTTAATAATGATGTCCTCTTTATGAGTCTGAATCACAAAACTCTAACCCTAATCACCACACAAGATCCATTGCAAATCCCAAATACAAATGCTGGCGTTCCTCTCCAAGGAGGCCTTGTCTTGCTATAGCGAGACTATGGTGTAATTATGGCGAGATAGGGAGAGTGGAAAGGCCCTGTTTGTTAGTCATCGCTGGAACTGTGTAATAGTAATAATCTTTTTATGAGTCTGAGTCGCAAAAACATGTCTATTATCAATAATTACTACACCGGATACATGGCGAATCCCAACGACACATCCTGGGGATCCTTTTCGAGGAGGCCCTGCCTTCGCCGGGCTGAGGTGTAATTATGGCCTGGGAGTGATAAGGCTCTGTTTGAGTGGCACTGGGCCGGAGGGAACGTTGCTGGCCCTGCGAGCATGTATCGATGTCAGGGTTTACCTCAGGGGTGAGCCGGCGAGGGCAGAGACTCAAAAGCTTCCTCCACGTGAGCACACGCACATGGCCGCTCTGTTTACAAACACTATCCTGGCATTCCGCAGCGAGAGAGGCAAGTGAGATGTTACGTAACCATCCCAAAGCGAATAGCATCTCTTCCCGCCTCTCGCTCGGCCGTTCCCGCTACGCTCGGGCAATCTATTTGAATGTCGTTGTCGCTGGCGCTGCCGCTAGAAGTGAAAAGTGAGAAAACAATGAAAAGGCAAAGGCAAGCGTCTGTAGTTCAGAACGTGGCGACACTGATGGCAAACGGCTTTCTAGGTTACCGCCGCTCTGACAGTGCATGGCCTCCTGAGCCGGTGAAGGCCTCGATAGTGCCAAACTTTCAGTTTTACTGTAATATGATGCGGTATTCAGTTCAAAGTTTGGACAAAGATCAGATCAGTGTTCATGGAACGAATGTACACGCCTACTATCTTCACACGTCAGATGATCTCATCAACTCCTTTTAAATTTAAAGACTTGGAAACAAACTTGCAATATTTGCAAGATTTCATGCAGTGTGTCAACGCTTAAACTCGACTTGTATGTGCACAGACATAACTGAAGGCCTGTTTTGGTCCACAAGGACACATCTTTCAAGTTGGTTTGCATTGCGCTCCTTTGATGTGATGGACTTGGTATGAGGAAGTGTAAATGTGGTCTTTCCAAAATCTGGGGGATCTCTGAACTAAGGTTTATTTGTTGAGAAAACTTGGTTTGACCAGTGAACTTAGTGCACCTTTTCCCCAATGCTAGAACTAAAAATTCTCTGTTGTGAATTTATGTATAAGAAAAATGTAAGAGGAGGTTACTAAATGAGAAGGGGAGTATGAAAGTATGCAGACACAAATGCTGGCGTTGTCATGATGGAGGGTGGAAGATGCCTCCTCCCTGTTTGTGACCCTAGGCAAGATGTGGCTTGCAACATATAGGTGTGACAATATGTGGACAGGTAGCATACTTGCACACTCACAGGCCATCAAGATGCCTTGCAAGCCTAATAAGTGACCTAACCTCAACCTAGGGTCTGACACGCACAGTCAAACTCTGTCAAAATGTAAAGAGGTCAGTCGGTTCCGGTTAAATTAAGTCTGTGGACACGAGGAAGCTTCTTCAGCGGTCTAATCCTAGAGAGAGAGGTTAACTGGCAAATTTTCCTTTTAGGACCAAAAGAGGAGGACGATAGCCTTTCTTATGCGGCTTGTCACAATGCATCTTTTGATCAAAATAAAGCTGGGCTAATTTAGGTCAAGATCCGAAAAGGAATTTCCATAACTAATGCCTCTGTCACATGATCTGCAAAGCTCCCGCATGATAGTGGAATCTCAAAGGGCACCACGCCGATCTAAACAACTGCCTCTGATGGCTGTTTGGCCTGCTCTAAAATGGCTGTCAGATATAGCCGGTTTGCTCCTAGGAGCTGTCACTGAAAAGGTTAGGCCCTATGGCCCCCCGTTGTCTACACAAGGAGCACAAAGAAAGACAGCTGGCCCTGAATGTCATTTAGAAGCGTAACCCTACCAAAGGCTTTGAATGACATCACTAACTACTTCTGAAGGCTTCAAGTGGCCCAGGCTCAATATTAGGTTTCCTCTGTGGAATGTACTGGTGCAGCAGCTGGTGTCTTTCTGAGCTTTACTCCTTAATAATGACAATGCGTTTGTTTTGCGCCCATGAACGTATTTACATTGGGGAATTTTCAAAGTCCGATTGCAGCACTGGCTTCTGAATGGAAAGAGAGTCGTGGATGAAATGATATGCAGCGATCTGACATGATCCCACTACAGTGATACCTGTAATCAAACCGTATCTACTCAGATGACAGTCATACAGATGTGGCGGGTTTCACAGAAGACAGAATAACAGTTTTTGTGCAGAAAAGCACCAGTCTGTTACATAGTGGAACATGATTGATGATTCTCTCCTGTATTTGAAAAACATAATTTGTCTAAGTGATCACTAAAACAATATTCAGACCATGTTTGAGAAATGGTCCTCATCATAGAAAAATGGATGCATGGCTGATGAATTGCTGAGGGGCGTGAGATGCTGTGAGGGGTCTAGATGCCCTTCCATGGAAGCCATGAATCACAGAAAATATCCCTCAGAAGGATTTGTGATCTCTATTCAATGAGAGTCACGTGCTTCCCACTCAGTGGAGGGAAAGAGGGAAAGAGCTTAGCAACAGTGGCTTAGGTCAGGCTGCTTGGAAACCAATGAGGGAAAGAATATCAGCACATTCTCTATCCAGATGACAAAAGAGCACATTGGAAATATTTCTCATTCATTGTTATCTTTGGCTCTGCAGTCGATCTTTGATTTTACATTTTTAGAATAGAAGAGGAAAGGAAACCAGATGAACAAGCTTGACTTCCTTTTGATCACAACAAGCCGCCCTCCTCTTCTGGCTCCTTGGGTTAGCTTCATCTTCCATGTCACTGAGATCTGTCCTGGTATTGAGTCCATTAAGAATTCCTCCACTGCCATCTGTGTGTGCCATGTTTTAATTTCCCCTCTTACAATAATGTTTCCCTTTGCTCTGTTTACTGTTCACCTCCGCTTCCTGTTTAATTGGATGCTGGTTTGGATTTGGATCATGCAAACAGAAAGGAAATATTTGCTAAATAAATGTGCCTGTGAGCTAAGCACATGCCAAGACCTGCAGGCTAACAGGGAATTGAAGAAACATGGGGATAGGAGTTGGCTCATCAGTTGGCTTGATGTGTGCATTTTCCATCTCATGCCAGAATGTATTAGTGGGGAAAATTGTCATGAGGAAGAAAAAGGTCAGGGAAAAGTATTCAACTCCATATATCACTACTTCAATTGAAAACACTTACAGTATCTTTCTTGCTAAGGCTCTATCTGAGAGGCACATTTAACAGAATACAGATTTAGCATAGTAACTGTAAAGAACAGTTTGAATTGGGCAACCAACTTCAGTAAGTGGGATACAGAAATGTATTATTTCAGGTTTTACAGCTCACAACGTTTCTAAAATGCAATTTCAAAGGTGTTGATCTGCACAAGTGCAAATGTAGGTTTCTGAATATGTGGCACTATTGATTTACTGGCAGGATCAATGCGTAAAGCACATGTGCACACCACGGCAAAGCAGCCTATTCTCCAGTCAGCCGTGCTGGGGTAATGTTTAGACCAGATGGGCTTTGGAGCGCTAATAAGATGGTTGCCATGGCTACCATGCACTCTGAAAGAAATTAACTTTGCACTGCGCACAGTTCATCAAGTTAGTCAGATATATTGACTGTTGCATAGACAAAGGGTTGGTAGGAAGGAGACAGGCAGCTAGGAAGGAAAAGTGCAGCATTGTGAGGGGTTGGGGGCAGGTTATTGGGTTTCTGTGTGTTTTGTGCGCTCAAGAGCCCACTTCTTAATTAGAGCCTGCATGTGATGCAGCTTGGAGGCACAGAGAGATAGGTTTAGACTCTCTGTACAAGCTTTGCACTCACCCATGGTACAGTGTTCTTGGTTTTCTCAGGTTCTGCTGGCTCAATAGGGAAAAACCAAAACATGACATGTCTACGAATTGGTCTAGACTAATGATCAACTATTTTCTGCTATCAGGATTTACCTATTCTGGGAAACAGTCAATTTACATTGACATGAATGGAAATAGCTCAGTTCTACTGACATGGTTTTTGTCTTTCTCATCATGACTCTTTGACAGAGGCGTGGTGTCAGCAGTTGCTTGGCTGGTTTCAGTATGAGTCAAATCATAAGGTTAAGCTAATTCTCTGTTATAACTAAAGATAATATATATAAATATAGTATTGTGCAGTTTTACATGATACTTTGAAATGTAGGCTGCATTGTTAGAAATAAATCTAAAATGCTGAATATAAGACTGACTTGAAGTGCAGTAGTAGCATATGGTAGCATAATGATTTGTAACAATGTGTGTGTGATGTGGTTGCTGTTGACCCATAATACCTGCTGAACAAGTTGTATGAGAAATTTGGAGAGGAAGGGCATGTCACCTAGAACAAAAGCAGTTAAACAGGTTATTATTCAGATCTGTGTCATGCGAAAAGTCATCTGACAAAACTAAGCTATTGTCACGTCTCACATTTGCCACTGACATGATGCTCGACCTACTTTATTCTCACATTTGGCACTGATCCGACATTTAACAACACCACACATCTTAAAACACCACAACAAGCAATATTTTCAACATCAATTATATTAACAATATAATACAATTTGAGATCAATAGCTTGAACACCAGTATCTACTTCAACAACCTCAACACCAAAATCACGTCAACATCAACTTTAAAATCAACATTGCTCTAAAGGCCACAGATCCATGACTCATTCCAAGTAAAAACTTTATGCATTTCAACCTGGCCTCTGTAAAGCAGGCTTAACAAAACCAACCAACAACCAAAAAACAAGCAATGTAAAATGAAAGAAAAACAAAAAGCATGGACTTGATAATGTAGGTTCCATGAAACAATCCAATCCCATTCAGAAGCTGAGCTACTGTCCTTGAGTGTTTCTGAAACTGTCTTGAAGGCCTGACCACAAATCCCTGAGTCCTTAACATTGCCACAAATCATTGACACCCAAATTCCCCAGAATAGCACCTTGTGGCTCCTTCCATAGGACTCATCCATAGCACCCTCCCATAACACAAAGACAAAGCCCAGTGGACCCTGAACAGCAGGACCAGACAGTCCTGGATTGGTGTTTTCACTCATCTTTACTGTGACTATGTGTACTTGGTTATGTTTATGGTTTTGGTTCCAGTTAATCTTTCCTCTCTCTTCACTCGCTTTCTTTATCTGTTTCCCCTGCATGGCGTGAGATGCTGCTATAAGCACATCTTATCACTTCCACCTGACATTTTGGTTCCACTACCAATGTCTGCATATTCAAGGGTGTTGATTTCTTCCACCAAGGTTTGTTTGTGTCTCGACAAAGTCATCCATGACCTTTTTGTCTTGTGACCTCGCCTGCCTACAATATATCCCAATATCAAAATGCTGATTTTGCTGACTGGAACGCCTCTTGTTGAGTCTATTCTGTTCATTTTACCAAAATACTGTAGGTGCTGCACTTCTTCCTGCTGTGTCTAACTGTGATTGCATCATTCCAGTCTTGCTTGTGTGCAAATTAATTCCTCCATTTGACAAGATAGTTTCAACTTCACTTTCCAGCTGGATCTTTTTAGGTTGTTTTTCAGCTTGCCAAGTAAACCATGTGGTGAAAGGAGCTGCTGTTGTAGTTGTCATTATATCATCCCTGTTTATTCCAATGGGCAGGGGGTGCAACCTCTTACCACTGACACACTTATTGATCTATGAACCATCACCGATCTATCTACTTGTTTGGCTGATCAGATCTGATCACAGATTAGCTTGGCTCTGTTCACCTGGCAGCCCTTGGCCATAGGAATAACATGTGATTTTGAAAACTGAGTGGTATTCCCCTCAAGGATATATACAGGCTCAGTTAACAGACTTATTTTTGAAGACCTTTTTCATTAGAACCTGCCCTGTGCCATGCTGAAGGAGTCACTGCTTTTCTGAGGCCAGTTTCCCTAACATCCTGTCGTACATTTTAGTAGAACTGATTAAATATTATTAGTTTGAACACCAGCTATTGCATATTTAATCCATATTCCCAAAAGATCAACCAAACTGATACTGATGGGCCATTTGTACAGTACATTTCTACCTACTTAGACACTTGAATGTTATCCATTAATAGAAAACAAATTCAGTTGATTAAATGGTGCTGAATAGATGTCAAAGCACAATAAAGGAAGGTAATGAGATGAAGTGATGTGGGAGCACAGGGACTTCAGTGGGAATCTCCACCACTCGGCCACATCTGTCTTGCATTAAACATAAAGAACAATGTGGATTGTGCAGATCCCTTCTTCTGGTGGAGGGGGAGGAGGCTCTCTTGGGATGAAATTACAAACAGAAGTGTATATCCTCTGCGGGTTGAGGTAATCTATTAATCTAGTCCTCAGACCCAAAGAAGAAAATTAAGACGATTTAGAATCACATTCATTTGTATTGTATTGTATATGCATTTGTATTTCTATTTAGACACTGAAAATCAACCAAGAACTTAGAAAAGATAGAATATGTGAATGCAGGATTGTCAGATAATGTATATGTCAGTAATACATTGCATCAGTTTAAAATGAAAGGAGATTTTCATGTCACATTTAATGGAGGGAGAGGCACCTAGAAGGTCATCAGCATTAGCTTCCTCAGCAAGTTGGTTCTGCCTGCAGTGTTGCATTCTTTTTGGTCAGCCAACGAGGAAGAAGAAGGGCCAGAAGAGGGAAGAAAGTCTGTGATCTGTTGCTTCATGCTGTCATGTGACGCAGCCATTATGTCACAATCTAGTGATTAGGCCACAGTGCAGTCATCAACAGGAAACTGCAGTTTCACCTGACACCAAAGCAATATCTTTGGGTTGTAGGGTGCTGTAGCTACGTCAGACTCCCTCCCCAATGCTGTTATCAGTGCCACCTAAATTGTCCAGAGTCCCAGCACTAACTTAGCACGTCATACCTCAAATATCTGAATTGCTGTTAACAAACCTAAAATTTCCTGGGAGACTCCTGATTTTCATAACTCCTCTCCCTATGTTTTCCTATTGTCTCATCTTACATATTTTGATCAAGTTTCAATATCTACTCATTTACTATATTTGTTATAAACAGTAACACAAAAAATCAAGGCCCTCAACTATCACTGCTGTTTATGAACAGTCAACAAAATACGTTACACCAAAAATGAGTGTTGATGGTGAAGTTATTAGCTCAGTGGTAGTTGGAGCCAAATGTGTGAATACCACGAAAAAGAGATGGAGAATTAGAAGATAAAGAAATACGCCCACAGGTCCAGTACAGACATACACTCCTTGAAGCATGGTACTCCAGGCTGCTAAGCACTATACACATTAATCTACAACAAATAATTGCAGGATGGCCAGGCATTAGAGCCTATAGTCCTGTATGTAAATTAAATTAAAAAAATGTAAATAGATGTAAAATGTAAATGTAAGTGAATTTACATTGTTAATTTATACTGGAAAAGTCACCAGAATGCAGGAACTAAGGTCTTTGAATCTTAAAACTTTTGAAGATCTCCCTATTCCCACATCGTAATGTAAAACAGAGGCTATGCTGATCTCATTCTGCTGTATTTGCCCCAACTGTGAGGCAGAAGGATCAACCATTAATCAGGGCCAGAACATGCTTTATATCAACAGATCTTTAACTGGATTCACTCTTTGATGTTGGAACATTCACTGTCTGAAATAGAGTAACAACATTACATTTCAAAATGACTTCACATTCAGTCTTGGAGAGCATGAAAAGGTGACCCCCTGCCCACACAATAAGTTGCAGTAAACACTAATTAGGTCCGCATTTCCAAACTTTCCCTTTCTCCTCTATTCATATGCTGATGTAGATACATGAGAAACTGTGAAATGTCAAGAAGGAAGAGACAATTACCAGCCCACAAAAGATAGGAATCAGCCAAACCCTGTGGCCCACCTAATTTAAGAAATGGCAGCCAGCAGCTTGAGGGGAAAAATGGTTGTCCTCAGGGATTTTCTTTGGGAATGGGTCTAATATAAACGTCGCCACTTTAAGGCATGCCTGGGGAAAGAATTGTGAAGGGTAGTATGAATATAGCTTGAGGCACATTTGTAAAAATGTCTTCGTTATTCTGAGTTCTTATTGAGTAGGAGTCTTGGTAGAGGTTAAACAATACCTGATCACTTAGACATGTGGGCCTAGAGAGCAAAAAAGTACAATGAATACCAGCAGGGTTTGCTTTTTTGAGCTTTCTAGTGAGAGGGCAGAAGTTTCTGAGAGAATCGAGGATGGCTTGAGGAGCTTTGACCAATTTGTGGTCTACCTTCATCTACATTTTTGCTGTATTGTGAGGGTTCTCAATATTTTCTCTTAAAATCTATAGAATGGAGTGCTATATGCTATCTGAGCATAGATCCCACATGTTGCCTAGGTTTTTAAATGCAACAACACTGCAATGAGTTGCAGGAATTGTGAGGAAATGTTGCAATAATCTAGTTAGCACATAAATTTGGATTATCTATATAAATAACTGCAGACACATGGGCCTTTTGTTGCTAAGCCAGGGTAATGTGGAGAATGTCATATGTTCAGACAGATAGAAAGAAAGAGAGGGAAGACATGAGCAACCATCTGAGATGCATTATAAGCACTGCTTGTGTGTGCCATGTGACACAAATCACAAGTGTGAGGTGGTTTATTGAGAGACCCAGTGAGACGCAGTGCATGAATGAACATCTCCCATAATGCTTGACAACCAGTAATTATTTATTTATTTATTTCCTTTATTTTACCAGGTAGGTTATTGAGAACACATTCTCTTTTACAATAACGACCTGCAGTAACAACACATGCTACGAGTACAACATTTCACATGGAGGGTTCGGACTAGACTCATTCTAAGACTGAATTGACCTTTCAGGCTAAAGTCAACCACCATCATGTTTTCAAAAATCCTCTGCACTAGTCAAATCCTCAGTCCATATACCAACCATATATCATGAATCATTTAAAATGTCTGTACCTTAAAGGGATTATCAAGCATTGCTTTGAAGGTATATTCCTTATAGCATTACTGCAATAAATTTTGAGGTATTTAGCTCTGGCAAATGTGAATCCACAAAGGCAGTATTCTGTTCTTTGTCAGTGAAGTAACTCCAGGCTGTCTATTGATATGACAACAAAAATTGGACCCATAACAGTAACATGTGAATTCTTAATTCAGAGCCATTCGCCATTATAAATCTTGCATGTGCATGACTAATTCCAGGTTATGTGATGCATGACTAATACTGTGTAGAAAGATGGCCATAGTGGCAATTCAGCCTTTACAGATTTAAAAATGATCTTTGACAGCTTCTGGCCAGTGCTGTTATTTAGCCTACGTTATTGTTGTTTACATGGGGATGGTCAGTTGGAGTGCAATGTTGTGAAAATCCTTTCAGAGGCCATCAGGATTGCAGAGCAGCGAGTCTAGCTCTATATTTATGGGAGGGATTTAAACCACTGTAGCATGCTAGTCATCTGACCCAATTACACTGGTAGGGTAGCTAAGGATGAGGTTTCACTCAAGAGCTTCGGCTCTGGTGTGTGCAGCCTGAAAAATATCTAACTCCAGCCTGTCAGCATATACACAGCCGCTGTGGCTTTTACAGTTCTTTTCATACAACATAACATTCCTTATCAAAAGCTATGTAATAAATACAGACTTAGTTTAAGCTCTATTATTTCCAGCTCTCTTCTATGTCGTCTTTTGTGTGTATGTTTTTTTTTGCCTCCATTGCTCTGCAGTAATGTGGTCCCACAAAACTGTGGTACCTATCTTTAAATAAACATAAATTCACAGGTTATAATGAACAGCCTATAGGGAGTGATGTCTACACAGCTTTTAAATTACCCACATGGCTGATCACTTGTCTGCCTTGTGACTTCATTTCCAGTGCTGTTTATTCACACGATGTTTAAAGTTTCTCTCTGTGGGATGAAAGACAAAACTGGCATTATAATGATTTACTTCTTTGTTGAGGTCTAGGCAAGAAGAAGACAAGAAAAGCTACTCTGAACTTTCTTCTTAGTTACCAGACTTTGATATGATCCAGCTGATTAGGTGCAGCATTTACTAAAATGGCACTGCACTCTTTCAAAATTTACAGTCTCTGGGCACATGCTCCATGTTCTTATCGTTCTACAGGAAAATACAAATGGGCCTATTGAGTGAAGGAAGGGGAAATGTACACTTGAGATAACAGCTTATTCCTGGGACTCGAAATGTGTTTCAGCAAGTGTGCATTTGATTTACAGGGCCGCTCCATGTCTTCCCCTCTCTTCAACAGCAGGGCTGTATACCCGCGCTAGCCAGGTCTCAACCTGAGACTGCCGAGACCTCACTCTCCCAGCAGCTGTCGTTATTGGTGAATGTCACATACGGCTGCCAAGTCACGCCAAATAGACCCCGTCCACTAAGGCAGCTCTCGTATTTCACTGGCTCTCTTTGGGGATAACAAAAACACAGTGTGAGTCCTGTGCATTGAACTTTGCTGCACTTCAGTGTTGTGGGGAGAAAGTATCATGCTGGTGGAGGAAATAAGGCTAAATATCCAAAGCACCAAGTGGCTTGGAGCTGTGCTTCAAGAGTTTATACTCCAGTATCGGCAAAATGATGGACAGACAAAATATAAGTGTACTCTTTGCCACGGTAAAACACAGCAATGTTCAAATCAAAACAGTGAACGGTCATTTTTAAATGTGGCTCTACAGTCATGTGCATTAGCCATTGCCCTTAAATGACTCTTGTGCAAACTGTCTCCATTGTTTTACAACACTGGTCACACTGTGTCCAAGAGCCCACCCTTGCCCCCAGGCTTCAAAGCACTAAACCAACTGACCATCTATAAATGCCAGCAAATACATAGCTATAGAGGCAATACCTATAGGCAACGTCTGTCCGGGTTTCTACAATAGCACTTAACAGACAGGTTCATAACTGCACGGGCCAATCACCTGCGAGATGATAGACCGAAGAGGAGGGAAGTAGATGAAGGGCAGCCAGAAGTAGAGAGGAACCTGGAGCGTAATTACAGGGCAGAAGATTGGAGGAGAGGCTGTGGGAGAGGGAGGGATCCGGAAACCAAACACAGCAGCAACAACAACACTATATAGAGACAAAGGCACTCACTTCTGGAGGGAGAGGGACCGTCATTGGGAATTCAGTTCAAGCAAAGCAAGTTGAGTCATCTCATAAACTGAAACAAACAGCACTATTTTCCCTGGTGGACATTAGCCACTACAAGGGAAATCAAAAATAGATCAAAGACACAAGCATTATAAGTTCCAGCAGGCATCTAGACTGAAGCCACTGCAAAACTGTGCCTCTGGTTTAGTTTAGTGCTCTAATTCCAGGGCAAAAAATAGATCTCCATGTGAATCACACTTTTAATAAAGAATCAACAGGATGCGGCCAATACTCCAATTGTCTCGAAGCAAGCACAAGTCAAAGTTATGCTTACAACATTGCGTAATTGGTGTGCGTGTGTTTGTATGTTTGTAGGCGTACATGCACGCACACACTCAGCTGGGATCTCTGGCTTTGTTCTGGGCTTGCAAAGATTTTTTTTTGTTGTCAGTGTGGGTGTATCCAACTGTGACAAGCTGCTTGGCTCGGCTCGGTCCTCTGTAAACTCTGGTGTGTCCCATAGGACTGGAGCTGCACTGAAAGCAGCTTAGCACTAATGTTCACCTCATGACTTGGTTACTGATTTACAGACTCCACTGAGGGGCAGACAAAACAAAGAGCCAGTCACATGGGGTTGGGAAATAGCAACTTACCTCATTGTTATGTTTTTAGGGATCAAATACTGTATATGTAGAAGTGTTTGAAAAGATACAAGCATTTATTTTATTCATTCCCTTATGCTCAGTTCCTTTAGAACCCAAACTGAGTTTAATTATTGAAGTGATGTTCTCTGACTGAGCAAAGAGCCGACTGCAAAAACCATGCATATGCACCGATTAAATTTCTGGCTTTCATCAAAGATTTTTTTTATTCCTAGTAGTGCTCACTGTTAGACATAAATTTGCACTAACTTTTTTATTTGTTATCTACATTGTTAATAGCAGCAAACTGTCATTCTTCTCAGTCAAACTGCAGCATCAATATTGAGAAAGATTGATTAAGCTGTTGATGTCCTACATGAAAAAAGAAAAAGAACATAGTGCAGTATAAGGCTAATCATAATGACTGCCTATCATTTTCACCCTCTTCATTTCCTGCATAAAAGCTACACAGTTTGCAACCAACCAACCACTCTACAGCATTCACTTTAACAGATCATATAGTATAGCACATTGTAAAATTAGTAGATCTGCCATGTGTGAGGACATCCGATTGTGATGTTGTGTAGACGAAGACGCCTTCTGAATGCTAAGGCCATTTGCTATTCATCAAAGGAGCTGTATGCATGTTTCATAACTCCCACATGTTTTTTTCGCACTCATTTTTGGAAATAACACATTTAAATTTTAACAAAAACATAAAGAGGCTCAGTGTCACTTCTTATTACGATGCCAGCGGTGGGATCCTGCTGTGCTACTGTACATCCTCCACTGTCTGACAGCAGCAAAAGGGAGATTATCTCTGCAACTTGTTGCCCAAGCTGCTCATGAGACCCATCATCGTCTGGGTCCAATAATACCGTCTGAGTACAACCAATCAGGTAGTCCAGCATTGCGTCTATCATTATGTTCCAACACACTGTCGATGGCGGTCAGAATTACAGAATAGCCCTTTAAAAACTCTTAATGGAAGAGCTGTAACATTGGTCTACTTTGCCTCACATACTGTACACTCTTTCTTTTTATTTTAATAATTATAATAGTTTCTGCTAGGTTTTCTGAAAAGTTACTGACTTGATATTATACTATACTATATATTAAATATAGTATAGTATAATACTATATATGATACTAGATATTTATCTATGAAGTTAAATATTCTTTCGTCATTGCCTTCCAAATTGTCTTTTAGGCTTATCTTGTGCTTTTAATATCACAGTCACCATTTAGTTCATCAATCATGAACAAAAGCATTCTATGTATGTGATCTTTTTTTTTTACTTTGCAGTTAATGCTGAAAGCAATACCATACATCTAGACTGCCTTAAAAAATGTCTAAATTTCTAATAAATCTTCCATAAACCATCCTCATGACTAATAACCCTAAATCAGTAGACACATACAATAGTTCACTTCTAGGTTCACCTTTATGACACCTTTAAGTCCCTTTTCCTCAGCCATTGACCTGAGAGTTCCCCATTGTCTTCGGTGTGCTGCTTCTCTCTCCCACCTGCTAACAGGCAGCTGGCTGCCACAGGCTGCGCTGGCTCTGTTGTGACAACGAGAGGAGCTCCCAGACACCCTTGTAACAGCTTGGCTCGTTAGTGGGAGATTTAGCACTCTAACACCGGGGGTCTGGAGGGCTGCTAATGTCCTGGAGGGGTGATTGACACAGGGGAGGAGATCGTTATGTCAACCAGCCAGCGCTGCCTGGCCGGAGCTGGGCCTGACAGTTTCCCATGATCATCTCGGTCCAGACAGCGTAGGCTGAGCCACAGAGTGAAGACTTTTTAAGCTGATTCATGTCCCACGTGGTCAGTTGGGACGTTGTGTAAAAGTTAAGGAAATTGAGGAAACTGATTATAAACAATCCCTTGTAAAGTGAGTGAGGTTCTGAGGTCTTGAATTACTTTATGAAATGAGTAACTTTCTGAAAAGCAGTTGAAATTAAGTTTTAAGTCGGAAGATGAATGAAGTTTTCACCCAGTATTCATGTCAGTCGGCGCAGCAGGTGCTCCATTTAAAGTCCTTCAAAGAAACTCGTGCAAACTAGCCCAGTCTCCAGTCTACCCACACAGATGGAATACATTTCATGTGTGTAGTTGAATCTGTTGTATATTAGGCATTTCTACACTCAAATCTAATCCACTTTTATTAAAATCTACTACATCCTAAGAGATTTTTCCATAAATTGCAAAGCATTATTAAACCTTCCAATTTTTTAGTTAGACATTCTTTGGTTAATCTATCCATGTGGTCAATAGCTGTTTTTGCTTCATTAGGCTATGCTTATTGTGTTTGAAATGGATACTGTACATACAAACATATCCCCCTCCTCTGTTTTTTTCATTCCTCAATAAAGGTGCTCAGGCTTAGAATAATAGATGTAGTTTGAAGATGACAGCTCTTCTGCCAGTATCATCAGCAGTTGTAATGGGTTCCAGATGTGATAATCAGCCCCAATGACGGAGCATTATTGTGCCAAATGAAACATACCATACTGCCTCAACTATTTATAATTTTTTTTCTCCTTTTTCCCGCCTCAACATCAGTCAGTGCCTATAGTGAGCCTACAGTGTGCTCACATTAACAGGAGGGCTTTCATGGGAATCTAAAGCTGGATCCAATTATGTTTTCAAAGGTTGGGTGCCATGTTTTTCTTATCTGACCATAGCGGCTCTGCAGTTGTGTCCTGTGGCTTCACTCAGAGCTCCATGGACAAAAGGACATTATTTACTTGTTATAAGTACATACAGAGAGTTTTGCTGACTTCAATTTTGACAGCTTTCCAAGAACAGAAATCAGGGCGAGTTATTGTTTCAATGTATTCATTTACATGCGCATGATATCCAGATCCTTGTATAATATATTGACCCAAGTCTTGGAGAACCATAAAAAAAACTTGAAAAAGTCAAGCCTAATCTGACTTGATGAACAAATTTACTTACACTGCTGTTTACAGTTTGCAGTCACGCCAACATACTGTGGCAAAGCATTTACAGAAGACTATTTGAAGCCTGTCCCTTCACTTATAACTAAAGCAAGTAACTTTAGAGGTGCTGAACACTGATAGTACCTCTGACCATTAATTTACATTCTCCAACCTAAATGCAATAATATTTTGTAAAATCTCACAGAGCTCAGTCACAAGTTAATTAGGATCTTCCTATTATTTGCCTTATGTTAGCGAACAGCCTAGCTTTAGATGAGGTTAGCTATGGACAATTAAATCATCATTATATAATAAAAATTGAAAACTGAGGCTGCTAAACCCAAAAACTAGCTGCAAGCAAAGGTGAAAAAATTAACAGTTGTGGCTTACGTTTCTTGAGAGAAATTTCAGTCTTGTATGGCACAAGTTTAACATTTGCTACATATGCTTACGGTTCAAAAACATTAGATGATTAGGTTATAAAACAAAATTTTGAAAAAAAATCGCTACTTACCTAGCTATTATGTTTTTAGATTACATTCAAAAAGGGTCTTGTAGATCCAAAACCAACCCAAACCCTTCAAGTTCCTATGAGTATTCAGAGCAGAGTAGAGTAGTAGAGTAGTAGTAGTAGTAGTAGTAGTAGAAGAGTAGGCACTGCTGTAGGATGCTTTTTGAAGTATATGGACAAAAAAATGAAAAACATATTCAGAGCCAAGCACAGCGTGTTTGAAAAGATGGCCGTCTCTATTTCCTATACTATTGACTGCCACTGGCCAAAGAGCAATCTGCATCAGTGTGTTTTCTATTTTTTTTAAGTAGGTGAGGAGAGTGGAGACTGTGTGAATCAACAGTAAGCAGATCAAGACACATGATATGAAAACACACACACAAATGGCATGATGAGCCCATGACCTACAATCTTGGATGCAGATTTAATTGAGGGCAAATTGAAGCCAACTGAACTCAAGCCACAGGCTTTGTAAAACCTGAACACCCCTCCTCTCCTGACAACCATGAATGTACATATGGGATGTCATTTCTCTCTGCTGTCAGCCAGCCTTAGTTAATGGCCCAACATTGACTCTTTTACTGATTGTTGTGGCCAGATTGTTTAAAAAAAAAATGTGAACAAAAGATTTGTGCAATGAAGATTTGAGGAGACAGTTTTGATCAAAGGAGTGCCACCTTTTCCTTCTTTTAAGGACTTACATAGACTCTGGGCCCTTCTTGGAGCTCCTCAGCTGCCCATTCCTTTAGCATCTGCAGAGGAGTTGCTCATAATTATGATGGATTAGACTGCGGCTCTTCTTTGTGCCTGTGCACCGCAATTGTTTTGCAGATGCTGCGGATGTGACATGCATTAATAATTGAGGGTGGCAGACAGAAATCAATGGACTGCTGGAATCACTGGAATCTATTTGCTCCAGGCAGGAGGGGGCAGGGGAGGCAAAAAACTGAAAGCTTGCTGTACGCTCCTTTACTCTCTGTAGAAGGTCTTCTCTGCATCATAAAACCTTTATTGCTAGCCTACCTGTACTGCCCCCTGATGTTAGAAATGAAAAGCTAGCTTTTCAAGTTGGAATACAAGTTCTGTTAGCTACATTTGCCTTCTTTATAATTCCTAATGCACAAAAATAGACAGTGTTGATGGTTCCTAAGCTGATAATATGTAGTACAGTAAAATGTTAGATTTAATGCCCAGCTGAAAGCAAGCAGAGAAACTTACAACATGAACATGAAGCTTACAACATGAAAATATTCACTCACATATTATTATCAAACTCTGTTTGACAATAATATAAGCTTGTCCTTGCAAACAACTCCACCAACAAGTAACATTTACCCTAGAAAGAGTTAAACAGAGTTTGACCTAACGCCTAACGCAGTCCTAGCGCTATTGTGATGATTAATTAAGTCAGTGGTAAACTAGTGGTAGGGTTAATCTTAAATACCCATTATAACTCAATCATGTTAAGATCATAATGCTGATAACAAGAGCCTCACACTTTGGAGCTGAATTGTGTTTGCATATTTGACATTAAAATGGTATAGAAGGGGAGGAATGCCACCTCTGAACAGCTGACAAGCAGCCAACTCCTCCTCCCATCTACCATCTGGGACGTTAACCTTGCATTATCCCTCCTTCTCTCAGCCAGACTAATGTTTTGTTGATTATGTTCTGTTAATTCTTTTGATGTGACAACTAATTAACAATAATCAAATTCAGAAAAAAATAGCTATGCCATAATGAAAATAGGTTTTGCCTAAAATCTAGCTCATATAAAAGGAATGTCAAAACCTTAAAGTCAAATTTGCACCCCATTAGAAATTACAATGCAATTCATTTTACCCTGTGCTGCAAGTAAATCTGTACACCCCAGTTCAACCCAGTGAAATGGAATGAGGTCAGTGTCTAGCCAATGGATCTGAACACATGCCATTGTTTGATGTATATGTCTAAAAAGAAGCAAGGAGCTGTTGGTATGCATGTTGACAAAAGCCATGTGTCCTCTCTCTTCCCTACATGTGAAAGAAGAAAAGTGCCAAACACAGCTGCCTTATGGGTTGTGTGTGTTTTAAATATGCTGAGAACGCAAAGAATGCTGCCACTGCCCTCTTTTTTTTTTTTTTATTTAGAGCATGTTTCTAGTCTTAATATTTGAAATAGTTGCTAATGTCCTATTGATATTGGGGGAGCAAAGGGGAAAGCAAGGAGTGGGGAATGTGCATAACTTAGCCATGTTTTCCCTCAGTGTTTGCCTGAGAAAGAGTCTATTATAGTACTAAACTGGGCACCAATTGGTTGATGACAATTTGGCAGTCATAGGGTTTGCTTAAAAGGGCACAATCAGCATTTTCCTTGTTATTTTGTCACGTGCAAAATTGGGCATTTTGGGCATAGTAGGCAATTGCCCTGTTACTGCATTTTGTAGATTTTGTAGAGAAAGGCCCATGTTTCAATGTCACAATGCATATCAAAATTATATGCACTCATGGTACTGTAAGGTGGTACTGAAAAAAGTGACTACAAAATGACAAATGTCATGTTACTTCTGTCAGGATATCTAGCCCCTGTAATAGCACTGATCTACATTTATTTTGATGTCTTTGCCCAGTGCAAACATGGTAGAGCACACTAATTTCATGCCGTGTATATTAAATGCGAACACCCTACTGTCCGCTCACGTTGTCCTGGGATAACCTCTGGTCTGTGTTCTTATCTCCTCTCTCTCTTCCTACTTGCGACCCGGGCTGTGAGTGGGTGGGGGACGAGGTTGGGGTGAATCTAATTCTGTGACAGGATCATGTTGCCAGCTGATTCACATTCAGGCCCAAGTGTTAACACATTACTGTACTGACCCTTCCCACACTCACTTCTATGGCTCTAGTTAAAATTTCCCATCAGTGCAGCAGTTTGTATTACACTGTGCTTATTATTGTATTTGAAAATATAACGCTGCTGAGAGAATGCTATAACAAGTAGTCCTATTTTTGATATTTTTCAATTGAATGTATTAGGGATTACTTCTATTCCACAGCCAGTTTATGTGCATCCATCAAATGGCTCTCATCATGTTGGCTCTACTGTGAGATATCATCATGTTACAAAACATATTGTTTATTATAGGCCAAACGATGATATATTTAATAAACAGTAACCAAATAGTTCTCTCCCTCTTTCTGCTCTGCAGGACGGACAGAGGGCAGCCCTGTGGATGGACTCAGAGCAGGCCAGATGGAAACAGAAAAGGCCAGACATGAGACGGAAGAAAGTCTAATATTAGCACAATTTGGCACAGCTCACAACCCAAACAACCGGATTGCTGCCACCAAACTCCAGAATGGAAGCCAGTCTTCAGAGGGAGCTTCTCTGCAGATCACTGGGAACGAGAACTGGAACCATTACAAGCCCAGCGCAGGGGTCAACTCCATGAAGAGGCACAGGGAGAACTGCAACAGCCCTGCTTCAGTGCAAGGGCTGTTTGATCAAGGATCCTACATGATGAACGGGGAGATGAAGCATGCGCTCACTGACCAGTCCTTACTGGTTCACCAGCCCAAGAAACTCAGAGTGGATTCTGAGTTGAAAGGAAATGACGACATGAGCTCCAGTTTGGTAGACGACTTTCCTGAGCTGACAAAGGCAACAGAGTTTGACTGTGATGCCCCACAGAAAGAGATTAAACTAGACAAGAGGAACTGTAATTTCCCAAACGGGGATATCTTCTGTCTTTCAAGGAATAAACAAGTTTCAATTCCAAACGGTGCTGTAGAATCCCCCACAACCATGGAAGACACTCCAGGTGATCTTTTAGAGAAAACCTTGTCTCAGTATTACCCTGAGCAAGTGTCCATTGCACCACAAACATCTGGGTCACAGCCAGATGCTGTCAATGGTTCACTGGGAAATAAGCTGCCCAGTCAAGGTGCTCAACCCCCCTCTCTAACCTCAGGTTTGCCCACTTCAGCTCAGATGCCTGCCTCAGAGCAACAGCAGCCTGGGGCATCCCACAATACTGAAAGCAGCAACAGTTATAACTCTGCCCCCTATATGGTGAATGGATACTCCAACAATTATGGAGCAGACCACCAGCAGCAACAACAGCAGCAGCAGCAGCAGCAGCAGCAGCCATCTTACTCTGGTCAGGAGCGCGAGCTCTCTCTAGGTCAGCTGCCTGGCATGGCCCCATCTGCAAATACTGCCAACAGCTCACAGCAGCATCAAAATGGTCCAGAGTGTTATCCAGAAGACTCAAACTCCCAAGGCATGTACGGGAAACCCAACCAGGAGTTTAACCAGAACTCCTTCCTGGAGCACAATGCTCCTCTCCAGGCAGCAGAGGGAGGCGGGTTTGGACCCTTTCCCAACCCTGGGCTACAGAAGATGGGGCAAAGTGAGGAACCTGGGTCTGGTCAAAATCAGCACCACGGCACTGACAGGGCCCTCCAGTATGGGATTCAGCCCCAGCCCTTTCAACAACATACTGGGAACTCATGTGGAGCTGACAGTGTGGGCTCCATGGGACCTGCCTCTCTGACCCAGCATGGTGGAGCTGGTCTCCAACAGCCACATCATGCTGGGTTAGAGAACGGGATGGATAGCACGTCTCAGCAGAGAGCCAACTTACCGTGCTCTACTCCCCACCAGAGGGGCTGGATAGATCTGAACTCCCCCCATTCCCAGCAGCGGCCCCCCAGTGGCCCGTCGTCCCAGGCACAAGAGCAGGACATGTGGAGGGGCTTCCCTCCTAGACCTCAGTCAGAGCAGCAGACAGCTAACCCCCAGGCTCATGGCCAGATGTTGGAACCAAACCCAGTGCAAAGATTCCAGACACAGGGAGGTTTCACAGATAGCAGCCCACGGTCTAACGGCTTCCAGCAGCAACAGCAGGACTGTCTGCCAGCCCAATCACATTGCGCTTCAGCCCAGCACAACACTGCCCCTGAGTGGCAGCAATCGAATTCTAAAGCACCTCCAATGCAGCAGCCTGTACCCCAGAAAATGTCAGAGCAGTGCAACCTCCCCCAAAAGCAGCAGGCAGATAGCCGCTATCGCACCCACATACAGCCAGAGCACTTATGTGAAGGCGACCCAGACCTGGAGGAAATACTGTCACCTGGATTTTTACCACCACAGCAACAACAGCACTGTCAACCACATCATCAACAGCAGCAACAGCAGCAACAGCAGCAACATCAACTTCAAAAACAACGTCCACTGTCCCACCCACCACAGTTTGAAGTGCAGCAGCTGAAGTCTCCCAACTACAGACCCCACAGTCAGCCTCTGCCAGGTCAGCAGCAGCTCCAACCCAACCAGCCTATGAGAAACAACCCTGCTCAATCCAACAACCAACACGTCCAGCACAGTGACCATGCAACATTCAGTTACAATAACACAACAGAGATGCAACAGCAGCAACATCAGAGGCAGTATGCTCCGAACTCAGGCAGCAATAACCTCAAGCAATTTCCACCACAACAGCCTACCAACCACTGCCACCAGCCCAACCACATGGACTTCCCCCAGACCCCAACACAGTCACAACCTCACTTACCGCAAGGTGCGTTAAACCAACAGGTATCAGCACAGATGTATCTTAAAGGTGAACAGCAGCAGCAGGCATCGTGTGCCCAGTTCCAGAGGGGACCCCGACTACCTCTGGCACCCGCGGGTCCCCACGGAGACTATCAGAGGCATGCAGCCCTCCGGATGCATCTGTTACAAAGACAGGAGCGCCAAGGCCCCCCTCATCCTCCTCAGAGCCCGAGCGACTCCAAACATGGCCTGAGAGCCCTTAAAATGGAGAACGGAGCTGGATTTGAGCCACCTGGATTACAGCAGCAGGAGCAGCAGCAGTTACAGGGGCGAGAGATAGGCATGGGTGGAATGCAGGTCAAGCAGGAACAACTACCGTCTATATGTGAGCAAAGCAAGAGGCAGGGGAGCATCCTGGCCACTATGGAACAAAGCCTGAGGCAGTATCAGCTTTCGCCTGTGTTTGAGAAGAAGTCCCTTGCCATCAATTCTGCTCATAAAGTCAAGGTGGAGTCGTCAGGGCCTGTCACAATACTTTCAACCAACACTGACCTGGGTGGAGGGGAATCACTGGGGGCTGCCTCTGCTGCTGTAGCTCTTAAAAGACCTCCTGACTTCACCCCTAAGAAGGAACCTCTCCTCCAGAGCTTTATGGAGTCTCCTATGAAGCTATTGGATACCCCCATAAAGAACCTACTGGATACTCCCATCAAAACGCAGTATGACATCGCATCCTGCCACTGTGTTGGTGAGTCCCATGATGTTAGTTTTAGAATATGGCTGATATCTTGGTGCATGGATGTTTACGTGTTATTGTTTTGTGATATGTGCTATTTCTTTGTGATATTTAGAACAAATCAGTGAGAAGGATGAGGGCCCCTACTACACTCACCTGGGAGCTGCGCCTAATGTTGCTGGTATACGGGAAGGAATGGAGAAAAGGTAAACCACACATTTGACCCCTCAAAACCTCACTTTACATTACACAGGCACTGAGTTTCATAACCACTGTGTTTTATTTTACTTGCATTTACTTTATTGCCTCCATTCTGCCTTCAAAGGTCTGGTCTAACTGGTCGTGCCATCAGGATTGAAAAAGTAATATATACAGGCAAGGAAGGAAAAAGTACACAAGGCTGCCCTATAGCCAAATGGGTAAGAACCATTTTTGTATTTAATGTTTGAGGGAAATTGGCAAATCAGCTTCTACAGTGTATGTCTTGACTATCTGCATGCATGTCAAATCCTGCATCTGTGTATCTTGCAGGTGATCCGCCGTTCCAGCGTGGAGGAAAAGATACTGGTGCTGGTGCGGCAGCGTGCTGGTCACACATGTGAAACAGCCTGCATCATTGTGGTAATCCTGGTCTGGGAGGGCATCACGCCCAGCCTAGCTGACCGCCTCTACCTCGAGCTAAGTGAAACTCTAACAAAGCATGGAGCCCACACCCAGAGACGCTGTGCTCTCAATGAAGAGTAAGTGGCAAAACACCAAAGACCCAAATCTGGACATATTTTTCCATCAGCAACAGCAACAGCAACTCTACCCACACACAAACATGCAATACTGGGCTACAGTAGCTTTCACATCCAGAAAAAGTTCAGAATATTACTGAAATTGCTTGTATAATACAACCATGGTTTTGAATCAACTTTGACTCAAGGCCTAAGATAGAGAAATTAGACGATTCTTAATTATTTGCAGTGCTTGTCATTGTAATTTCTCTTTGGTCTAAAGATGGAACACATGAAACCAAAAGCCATAAGTTAGTCGATTAGCAAGGAATGGTGAATTATTCATCATAGGAGGCTATTCTAAAGCTATTTAGAGAGGAAAAACAACTTTACATCACACAAACAAACATTTAAAATACAGCCTTTTTTTTTTTTTACAAATACACTCATGCAGTACATGCAGCTGCGCTAATTCAATTTCCATGGCTCTATATATTCATGGCTATACTAACTCACAGGCTGAGGGACTTATTCTCTTTTCCAAATATTTGGAGCATGTTATGTTTTTAAGCATCTGTAATAATATATTTTAACATGATGTCTTTCTACAATTACAATTTCCCATTTGGCAGACGCTTTTATCCAAAGCACATTTAATTTAAATGTGCTTTAATTTTTTATACTAGACACACACCATGTGAGCCAAAGTCTACATTTAAATTTTATGCTGGTCTTTACATGTTTCTAGATGCTATCTTTTTTTCTCATTTGATATATATATATATATATATATACACATATATATGTATGTATATATATATATATATATATGTATATGTATATATATGTTATATCTATTGTTTTTTATCTTGTTTATAATCTGTTCCTTTGCGTCAAATCACAGGGCATTGGATCTTATTCATGGCAAACTGATCCATAGTCATAAATTGTGAATAACACTGAAAGAAAATGGGCAGCAGTGATACATTTAACTTTTTCTCCTCGTCGTTCAGGAGGACCTGTGCATGTCAGGGGTTAGATCCTGATGCTTGTGGAGCCTCGTTCTCATTTGGCTGCTCCTGGAGCATGTACTACAATGGCTGCAAGTTTGCCAGGAGCAAAATTCCAAGAAAATTCAAACTACTTGGGGATGATTCTAAAGAGGTATACCATGTACATCGACAATATTAGCCTAAATATTAGTCTAAATAAAATATTTGAATGAAGATAACTCTTAAATACTTTCAAATATTCTCTTCCAGGAGGAGAAACTGGAGCAGAACCTTCAGAATCTGGCAACCTTAGTGGGTCCATTGTATAAAACTTTGGCACCTGAAGCTTATGGTAACCAGGTGAGGATATCTGGGCATTGTAATATGAGACAGTCTGGGTCCATGGAGTTAATATCACTAACTATCACTATCACTGTCCATAATTATGCACAAAAATCAGCAATCTGACAATCCTTTAAAAATACCAAACAACCTGTGATAAATTGAAAGTGGGACTTGAAATATCCATATATATTTAAGTTTTCTGTATATTTACAATGATGTATATAGTTGTTTATTAACTGCTGATAGATTGGTGATTTACATCCTTTATTATGCATATAATACTCCTTGTGTTGCTCAGTTGCATTTATTGGATCAAATCTACACCAATCAATTGTTTTCAGTCAAATGTACATATTGTATTCCATGTGAATGATGCAACTTGTGTGCAAGTATTAAATCACCATCAGTAGGGATGACCTTACAGTCTGCATGAGTACATTTTTGAAAATCTGTCAAGGAAACAGCTCCTCTCACTGTGGACAACAACATTTGTATTTATTTATTTTTCTTAAACCATTAGAATGTTAACAAGAACACTTACTGGTTATCTAAAAGCTACAGTTGTTTTGTGAAGATTTCTTGTTTTCACTGTCTAGTGCCCTTCAGAGATCCATACTGTCTGATTAGGATTTATTCCCTGATGTTCTTTTACACAGGTGGAACATGAACACAGGGCACCGGATTGTCGTCTAGGGCTAAAGGAGGGCCGTCCCTTCTCTGGGGTCACTGCTTGTATGGATTTCTGCGCCCACGCTCACAGAGACCTCCACAACATGCAGGGAGGCAGCACTGTGGTAAGCAGGCACCTGAGAAACATACCATTATTTGTACGTTATATGATTAGCATAGAGTAAAAACAGTTGCATATGGTGATATGCATTAACATGTGCCATCTAAGCATGGCTTAAAAAGCAGATGTGTTTGTGAATGCAAAAAAGTGCAGACTTTGTTATGTAATGTCTGTAAGTGAGATACCCAAGACTCAATACTCAACTCACCCACTTTCCCAGGTGTGCACGTTAACCAGGGAGGATAACCGGGCGATTGGCAAGATCCCAGAGGATGAGCAACTCCACGTGCTGCCCCTTTATAAGGCTTCCAACACTGATGAATTTGGCAGTGAGGAGGGTCAGCAGGAGAAAATGAAGTCAGGCGCCATCCAAGTCCTCAGTGCCTTCCGCCGCCAGGTGCGCATGCTAGCAGAGCCCGCCAAGTCTTGCCGGCAGAAGAAGCTGGATGCTAAGAAGGCAGCTGCCAACAAGAACGCCATTCTGGACACCCCTAATGCTAAGGCAGAGAAGGCCCTTCAGGCCAAGTTAAAAGCTGGCACTTACGAGAGCACAGTGCAGAGCACTCCTGGGACAGGTAGGCTGAAGTCTATATTGACTTGGTATATAAATGGCATCTTGAATAGTTTAGCTCTGTTATATTGAGACATGCTGGGATTGTAATTGCAGGGACTAGGTGTCAATGTACTACATAAAAACAAAGGGATAACTTTAAAATAAAATAAAATTAAGCTGTTTATGTGCGACTTGGGTTTTTTTTTTTGCTGATGCATTTTTCTGTTGGCATTGTGTTTTCCAGGACATATCCCAGGCGCCATGGGAGCGACCCTACATTCAGGTCAGCCAACACACCCCCTCGGGGCCCACCCTCAGCAACTACAGCAACAGCAGCACCAGAACATCCTTCCCCACTTTCCTGGCTCCCCACACCCAGCCAGCTATCCCAGGTTCCCCAACCACCCTGGACCTTTTCCAAGCACTTCCAAGCCAGGTAGCATGTATCCCCCTCAGCCACCAACACCAGCCAGCCCTTACCCCTCCCCGCTCCATGTACCAAACTCTTACATTAATGGGTCAAATCGTCCGTATCCAGGTTATCAGTGTAACGGAGGAATGCCCCTTGATAATTACCACCCTTACTATGCGTCAAACCCAAAGAACCTTGACATGTATCGGCAACAGCGGCCAGCGCTTTACCCAGAGCAGCAGTACAGTGTGCATCAACGCTATGAGGTCAACTATCCACCAAGGTATGGTGAGCCAGGTTTACAGGTCAATGGTTACAGCGCCTGCAGCATGAGGCCTGTTCACCCCATGGGCCCTTACCCACCTTATGGCCCTAACGGAGCGTCAGACCCCCAGTTTATGGACGCCCTCTCAAGACCAACCTCAGCCCATCCAAGTCTGGACTACACAGCTGCTGTAAGCAAAGGCAATCAGTTTGGAGGATACCCGAATCCATACCTCTCTCAGAGCCCTCAAATGTTCCCCCCAGGCCAAGATCCTTTCCGTATGCAAATCAAGACAGAGATGGGCATACCTGGCCCACAGGTGCTTTCCGCTCCGCTAAGTGGTGAGTGTCTGACCCCTGGAACACAGTCAGGTTTCGGCCTGCCCAATGGGGGCCTAATGGGCCCCAGTATTAAGCAGGAGCCTGGAACTCCTCAGACACCCACAACACCCCAGAAACCTGAGATGTGGTCAGACAATGAGCACAACTTTTTGGACCCTGAGATTGGTGGCGTGGCAGTGGCACCCAGCCACGGCTCCATCCTCATTGAGTGCGCAAAACGGGAACTCCACGCCACAACCCCCCTAAAAAACCCAGACCGCAACCACCCAACGCGCATCTCTTTAGTCTTCTACCAGCACAAGAACATGAATGAGGCCAAGCATGGTTTGGCACTGTGGGAAGCCAAGATGGCGGAGAAGGCTCGAGAGAAGGAGGAAGATGCAGAGAGGAACGGGGGCGAGGGGACACCCAGCAAGGGCAGCAAGAAGGGGGTGAAGCGGGAGCATCCTGACCCGTCAGAACCAAGCGGGGAGCCTCCTTATAAGCGCTTCATCCAGACACTCATGGAGGGATCCTTGTCCTGCACAACCAACACCTATGTCAGTACATCTCCCTACGCCTTCACCAAGGTCACAGGGCCTTACAGTCGTTTTGTGTAGAAAACACTCATGAGGAAGAAGACTGAGAAAACTGAAGGTGCTATATTTATGATAAACTAAGACCTCAAGCACCACTGGCCTCGTTTAGAACACTCCTTCCTATCTGAAAGGTTAGCAGCCGTGTCAGTAGAAAAAGGAACTTGTGATCAGATGGGATAAAAATCACCTTCCACATCAGGTCTTTCACCTCTTTAACAATCAAGCTTTACTAGGTGACCCTACTAAGGACGTATTTATTTTTGTTTGGTTACTTTTGCAAGATACACACTGTCAAAATCTCTGGTGCTTTCAGTCTGATACATCAGGACTTGTTTTTACTGGAAACAAAGTTTCGTTTTTGGTGGCTTTATTTTTCTTATAAAATTTTAGAGATGTAATCTTGGCATAAAACACTGACTTTGTGAATTACAACATTCACGGTGCTAAAGTGTGTGCTTATTACCATTATTTTTATTCAAATGCCTTCACACTATAACCACATCACTCTCTATGAGTGACAAACTCTTGATGAATCATGTCAACAGAATGACACTGAAAATACTGTCTCATTGTCAAATCATCATCAGCATAATGGTTTTTAGCAAATCAGTGTTTCTTAGAGCACTTTTGATAAAGAGTTACATGTTTTGGTAATACCTTCAAATCATAAAATTTGTTTAAAGTCTATTGTTACAGCAAGAGAGTAATTAATTTCTAAACGTCCCTAATATGAAATTGATAATGAATTCATAACAAAGGGTTATAAGAGCAATCCGTGAAACTGTTGCAAGTTCATGCAAATTTTCTTTTTTTTTTTTTTACACTATCATTGTATCGGTGCTTCTTTCACTTTCCTATGTCCTTTATACTGTAAATTGAGCCGTTCTAATGGTGCATTTTTAATATTCTGAGGAAAAAAAAATCATTGTGCAGCACGTTTGTCTTGTTATTTTAGTTTTTCTAGGTTTAATTTGCTGTCAGCGACTGTTTCAAAGTTCCTGACTGCAGGTTCATTGAACAAACCTGGATTGTGAATATTACATGTAGTTGTGTGTCTGTGGTGTTTAGTAAACATGTGCTTTTCATACACTGAGGAACATGAAACAGGGTAAGCTCAGTGTCACTATCATGGTTTCAGAGGGCAGCTGGCTTGCTGTGGGGTCTTTAATAATTGTAATCTAATTGTAAGATAAAAAGGTGAGATTTGTACAGTAAATTAATTTTCCTTTTTGGAATTAATGCTTTAGGTTTTTGTGTTGTAAAGAATAGTAACAGCCTATTTCATTTTATTTCTTTGGGTTTCAACTGATTTTATTTCATACGGTGCTATTCGACCTGCTAGAAACATATAATGTGAGACTCTTGGGGCAGTGAGAAGGCTATTGAATGATGTACAGTACCTACCTGTCATATACCTCAAAACTAGTTTGGCAATAGGATTATAACACATACTTTTCTTTTTTCCTTTGTTTTCTATATTACTTTCAAAATGTTAACAACAGCGAAATCTTCAGGCCACCAAAAGGCAGAAAAGTTCATTGCTTACTTTCTTCATTATCAATCTGCTAGAAAGTATTACTTGAACTTGAAGCTTTGATGTTACTGTAAAATCAGGGACATTTTCAATTAATTTTGTGTACAACTTCATCGCCTGTATTCATCTTGTCTTTTTCTCATTCAGGGACTTGCCTTTGCATCCTGAATCCCAATATAATTCTTGTCTACTATACTTCACAAGACAAAACTAACTTTGTGAGGAAAAAAGATAATTTCCTGCAATTTTTGTACTTATGTTTTAGCTAGTAGAATGGTGGTAATCTTTTAAAAGTAATTTGAACATATAATATGCACTGAGTTGACTAAAGGGAAAGTATGACATTGACTAGGTAAGGAGCAATGTATTTGCTTTTGCTATGAGGCAAGACCAGGGCAGTTATTAACGTAGTTGCACATCTTTGTGCCTGTGTATAGTTAAATTTATTTATAACCACTAAGCAATTGTATAATGATTTTTCTCCCCCGTCTATCTGATTTAATTAATGTGATATATAATGGAATGACGGTTATGTTTGAGTGACAACTCACCCCCACTCTTTAACATATATTCATTTTCTGAAAGCACTTCATTTCTTTTTCAGGAAAAAATTTTTAATAAAGAATTACGAAACATTTTATTTAAAATAGATTGTAAATGTGTTAAAAAAAATAAATAAATTATGTCACATTGTACATACCAAGCATTTGTATTGCAGGAATACAGCTCATTCTTTGATGTTGATGTAGATTCTTCTAGTTCTGTCGAATAAACCCACGGCCCCTCGATCAGCAATCCTCATCATATCTTAAAATCCGCTTTGGCTTTTTCAGGTGAACAGAATGCTCATGGTTAGATTATCCAGGAAGTCTTTGTAAATACTACACTCACTGTCAAACACAGCAATGTTTACAGTTCTAGGATCCTGTTAGCTCAAACATTAGAAGTTATAGTTTTTGTAAACTATTCCAGTTTTGTAAAGAAAATATAAAAAATTGTTGAATTTCGTTGTACAGGACCCAGCTACAGTAGCAGGTTGTGGTTGAGAAAGCCGAGGTGTCTAAGATATAGCGGGTTAAAAGCATAGCCATACTTGAAGATGCTTCAGAGTGTTTCTGAGTGAGTCAACATTACTTGAATGACTTTCTGAGCTTAACTAATGCACAAAAGGTGCTCAGCTCAAATGTTAAGCTAGCAGTTGATACACACTTGGTCTTTTTGCAGTTAGACACTAAAGGTATAAAAAAAAAAAAGTGCAACTTTTGCCTGTCATTTTATTTTTAAGGCTTCCCTAGCTCTCCTGAAGTTTGGTATGCTACAAAAAAAATGGAATTAAGGATGGATATAAATACTGTAAGTATTGTAATGTACTGAATGCAGTTTATTTGAAAGCTGTTTATTATATCATTCCTGATATTGCTGAGATGTGGGTGTTTTTAATAAAATTTATATTTATTTAAAGCACTTTGATTTGTTACTCCAAGTTAATATCTAAATCTTGTGTATTAAATATTGTCTACATGTTGACGTTTTTAAATGTGTGATTATTGGTAAAACTAAAAGGAAATGAGTCGTTTTCACAACTTCAAATTTTTTATTTATCCCAATTAAGAAAAAAAAAATCTACTGGTTACATTAAAAAAGTGTCTTCTTTATGGCAGCAAGCACAAACTGAATACAGAGTTAGAGGCATCAGGGAATATCAGCGTGGCTTTCATACTTAAATAAGCTTGGACCTGTAGTTTTTGTAGCCAACAAAATAACATGAGTCACAAACATAATGCACTAAAACAAGGAGACCAGTTATTTGAGTTATTGAATTCTAAATCACAATTTATGTTACCAACAGAATATTCATTCTGGCATCCAACATGTTGACATTTTGAGAAAAAGACAAAAAAACAAAACTTCTCACTTGTGGTTCATACTCAAGATCACGAAAATACAGATTCCCTCATCTTCACCTGCTTCTCTTGTCAGCAAAGAAAACAAGTTGTGCACTGTAGTGTAGTGTACCAAATTTAAATGACCATTTTCCTTTTTTCCAAGTTATGTTACAGTAAAAGCAGGCGTCGCTTCCTTAAATTCCCTAGATTCTGTCTATAGCTTAGAATGAATCCTTATCAAAAATAAATCCAACTGCATACAAAAGACGCAGCAGTACTGGTAGAGCTTCATATGACGTTTTGTCATTGACCACTGTCCTGAGGACGTCGGAGTCACTTTCAGAGAAAATGCCACTTGTTCACTGTACAAGGGAAAAGATTTTGAATCATGTGACAATACAAAAGAAGGGAGATATAGTACCAAAATCATATATATATAATAAAAAGTTTAGAGTGGGCAAGTTATTGTGAACTTACCTTCTGGAGATACGGGAAGTGCTTTACCAAATGCAGGGGCCTGAGGATACAAGGATACAAGTACATTACAACTAAAGCTTACAGTAAAAGAGTTTGTTATCCCATTATTGTCTCTGCTGCCAGCACAAGGAAATAACAGTAGAGTAGCAACTGAATTTTAAGGACTACTCACCGATTGGACCACATCTCTGGCCTCATCTGCGCTGCATTTGAGAGGACTTTCACAGATGGAGATATTTTTGCTGTTATCAAACAAAAGGAGCATTAGCAAAAAAGATCAACGATGGTTTAATGAAAATGAAAAACATTACACTTTTTATTGTAATACAAGAGTCATTAATTCACCCAATGAGTTTCACATAAATCCATGAACCAAGAATATAGCACACATCCACACCCCAGTGGAATCCCTCCACCGACTCACCAGTCAATCTCCCCACTGTTATTGTGCTTCTGCACTAGTGCCCTCCAGTGCTCATGGGTGGACTTAATGATGTCAACTGCAAAGTCCTATAAAGAGGACAAATGGATGGCAACAGGGGAAAAACTCATCATTTGGCATCCTTAGGGAACAAACCATTTAAGCTCATTCAGTTTAGGTCAATAAAACTGTACTGGACTGCAACACAACCTGGAAAATAGGATATTACACTAACTGTCATGTCTCATCTATACAGTATTAAAAAAAAAAAGTCTTTGTACCTTGTCTTTGAATTGTCCGTCGAATGCAAATTGGTTTTCAGGCTTCCCATCTGGTACCTTATATTTCTTAAACCAGTCAACAGTGGCTTCCAAATGCCCGGGACGGCTCTTGCGGACATCTTCTATGCCTGAAGAAAACACAAACAAATTCAGACAGAGCCAAAGCAGACGACCCCTTTTCACCTTATACACGTCTTGTATCACACATGAATTAGACATGAATCTGCAATTCATTTCCAGCTGGCATTAAAAATGTATCTCAACACAAAAGGAAGAGCACAGATTGCACAGATTGCCCGCTCCCCTCGTAATATTTACATTCTTTACAAAGACAGCAAGTGCTCAGAAAACTGTGTTGTTATATGCAATTTTTCTTACTTTTCAAAACACAGGAACAAGTCATCTTAGACAATAATAAACGTTGGGCAATAGCTGAGTTTTAAGCAGCTGTTGTCAATACGAGTAATAGTAGCACTGAAACTATTTGATTAAAAGATCGACAGAAAATTCATTGATTATAATTTTGGTAATCGATTAATCGTTTTAGTCATTTGTCAAGTAAAATGCCAAACATTTGCTGTTCACAGCTTCATAAATGCTAAGATTTGTGCTCTGTTTCATATCTTTATAAAATGAATTTTTTGAATGTTCAATGAATTCTTTTGGCTGCTGGTCAGACTAAGTAAGCAATTCAAGACATCACTTTGGGCTCTGGTAACTAACAGCAGACACCTGGTCTCAATTGTTCCCCATCCATGAGAATCCTGGCTATCCATTTTGATAAGTTAGTGTTTTAATGTGGCCAAATAAATAACCCTAGCCCTGATCACTTTGGGAAATTGCATTTAAATTGCATTTATACCCGCTTTTTCTGGCTTAGCTTTGTTCGGATAAAAATCCTAATATCCATGTTAACGGCAGGCATTAAAGAGGTTAAATTTGTTTTGGGTTGTATATTAATCAGTGCTAGCCAATCTATTATTAAACATCATCTTGTTCCCGAAGTGATCTGGTGAAAAAGACTCACTATTTAGACTTTGGGCATCTGGATCCTCGGCATTGATGGCAATGACCTTCCAGTCCGTTTCTCCTTCATCAATCATGGCCAGGATGCCGAGGACCTTCACCTGGATCACCTGACCTGGCAAGCACACCTGCCAGGGGAAGAGAAAAAAATAAACTAATTTTAGAAGACTGTGTACAAAGTCGTCATAATATCCTTTAATAATATTATATAGAGGTCTAGCAGTCTTACCGGGGTGCCGATGTCGCACACATCAATGGGGTCGTTATCTCCGCAGCACTTTGTGTCTTTGTCTGTGTGGTCTGGGTCCTCCCATGTCTTCTCCAACAAACAGTTCAAAAATATATATAAAAAAAATACATTTTCTTGCAAATGTTCAAACCAAATATATCTACGCAAGTATGTCTGGAAACCCACTGAAAGACACAGTGTTTATTCAGTGTTTATTGTCCTTCCAGTGGGTAAAAAATGTAGATAGACAATTGCTGAATCTCTGCCAACCAACTGTCTACCTAATGCACTCATAAACAAAAGGGCGATGGGCTATTTGACACCTTTCAATAAACACAAAATTTAATTAAATGTTTTCAGTGCAGCCACAATATTACTCATTGACTAGGATCAAAATCAATACAGCATGAGGAAGACGTGTACACCAACCCACTGAAGTCGTAATGGTTTTAGTGTTTTCTTACCAAAAAATGAGAAAGTATAATAGGGTTAAATAAGGCAAAATGGAGGACATTTCATGGTTTTTACTATTGTTGATGTAAATCCCCTGATATTGTAGTTTTTCCTCACCTGTGGGAGTGCCCCATAGTTCCAAATGTAACCTTTGTGAGGAAATACGTTGGCCACATATCGGAGCTTGCCTTTCTTTATATCTTGTTTGATCGGGTTCAGTGGTTCCTTTGTTGCAATCTGTGGATTGAAGCAACTATGAAAAATCTGAAGTAAACAATAAAATGTACATTTCCTGGAGAAAATGTGTGTGCTAGCTGAAAGCAGCTGAAAGTACTGCTTAAGAAATGCATTTCCAAGCAGAAGAGTCACTTGATTATAAACACACTTAACATTAAGTCAGGAACGACACCTTTAAGAGCATGAGTAGTAAAAAATGTCAGTGGAATGCATCTTTAAAAGTAGCAGACTTTCATAAGCTTTGTAGGTTTATGAAGCACTTTGATCAGCATACAGGAAAACACAACACTATTGACACTTAAGGGCAGCAAATAACTGCCTAATTTCCTAAATCTAGTCACTAAGTTGTTGCTAGGTGGTTACTAGGAGGCACTGTATTGTGGCAGGAGTAGCTGAAGGAGTAGAAAGAGCAATAGGGGTAGGAGGAATATTTGGAGGACTAGCTGTAGGAATAATTAGATGTAGATAAGTAGATGTTGGATTAGAAACAGTAGTGCCAGTCAAAAATTGTTTAGAGAGAATAATAAAGAAATAAACATAAATAGTGGGAATGAGGTGCATCAATTTTACGTCATATCTAGACTCTAAACAACATCGGAAGTGTATTTTCAAATGCCAGTGATAAAAAGAAAAGTTTATGAATAGCCACCAACAGATCTAAATGCCAACTTGAAGCTGACTTGCCTGTCCATGCAGATCTGTACTCTGCCTGAAGTGCTTCAATAATGCTGATACTTTGCAAGGAAATATTACAAATGGAGAGATGTCCTAAGAACCTTTTCACTCAAATAACTTTATGAATAGGCCCTTCTTCACATTTCACACAGCTTCCACATTGAGAAACCAGTGTATTTGGGCAGGTTGTGGAACGATTTCGTGAAGGCCATAGCTGGCAACGGGAAGTTGTAATGCACCGGTTTCTCAATGCAGAAGCTGTTACCATGATATGATGATGTGAAAAGGGCCTATTGGAGAAAGATGTCTGCAGAAAGATACAGTGCTAGGGATATTGTAGCAGTATTGCTATACCAAAACTCTAAAATTAGGAATATACTACTGCAAATAATGACAGGTCTCCTGAATAGTCTACACTTACCTCCATTTTAGCATTTGACCATCGAGGAACCTCCACAATCATGTTAAACAGCACCTGAAATTACAGAAGAAAGCTACAGCATATATACATACTGGGGTAAATGTCTTCAGGTAGTAAAATATATCTGATGTAGAAAAAAAAAGGACTATTTGAATTTGACAATACCTCACTGTCAATCTTCTTAAGTTTTTTAGGTGGCACATCACTGTCCTATTGCAAGACAAAAATCAATCATTAAATGACAAAAACTTGAGTCAGACTGTAGGTTTAAATATTATGTTTATTTCATGTTCATTTAATTCCTTAAAGATAAAGCAGCCCTGAATTTCACTATCTGACATTTTATCAATCAAATAAGAACTATAAAACCCTAACTATCAAAACAGTTACCTGCTCCGTTCCTGCAAAAAGTGGAATGTCATGGAAGGGTGAAATGTATTTCCCTTCAGAGGTTTCTAGAAAAAAAAAAAAAAGAAAAAAATCAATAAATACAAATCTATACACATGTAAGGCTACATACAATAAAATCCCAGAAGGATTTTGTTAGAAAACTGCTTGATACTGATAAGGATTATAAAGCATACAGAAAGTGGGAACCGTTATTATGCAGCTCAAGCATTGTTTTGTGCAATGCAGGACAGATGTATTAGTTATTAATCCTGCAAATCCTAAAGATGACCCAAGACCCAGATCCAGAGTGACATGACCCATTTTTCATGTCATAGTGGAAGAAGTTGATTACATAAAAATCCCATAAAAATAAGAGTTGTGTAAAGAAATTGTTTTTTAAATAAAAACGTGTTATTGGGACTTCTAAGGGAGGAGAAAAACAAGATAAAATATGAGTACTTGGGTTTATTTTAGGCTAGCCAACTCAGCAACTGAGCAATAATCATACAATGTCACGCAACAACTGACACACACACACACACACAAATAAGCTGTTTATTGTCTTATTATTTGAAGAGTTTTGGACACTAATCTGACCATAGAATCTGATATCCTCTACATGAGATTTTGGCTAGATTTTGGCTAGTGTGGCTTCCAGTATCTTTTTAGGCCTGCTAAGAAAGCCAAACTGTCAAAGCCAAACAGACACAGCCAAATATGCAAACGCTTACATAGCTAATAACAGGCTAACAATTATGCAAATAAAAAAAATGTGTGCTTTGGATGGAAATCTAGGAGCACCAGAGAGAACTAAAGGGAGAAATCTTGAAATCAATCACTTCTGCTTTTGCTTAAATACATCCTATCTTATGCTGGCTAGAGCGTTTGTTTTTTTAACTAAGATTTGGTTCGCAACCTTTCTTGTTGTCACAGGCTTGTCATATAACAAGATTTAGTTTGCTGGTGCAGTAAGCTACAGATAGCATTATGCTGGTTACAACTGCCTTCAAAAAATAAATAAATAAATGCCCACTCCAACAGCTGCCTGCCAGAAATTAGAGTCTGGACATAAATGTGAACCAAATAACCTTCAGTTCGTCTCAGGAAGAAGTGAAAGGAATGTTAACTTTTTTGTAGGTAATGTCCAAGACTGGAGCCTTGTCTGCCAGAGACTACAGTGTCGACCTAGACCCAAACAAAACAACCCAATTTGGGTTCTTGACAGAAAAAGAGTTGAAACAATGCTAACTTTCCGTTGTACATAAACTTGAAATAAATAAAGAAATGCCTCATTGTAACATTTGACTTATAAAATAGTTGGTAGTTACCCATCAAAATGCCAAAAAGGTAATAAACTCCAAAAAACACTATCCAAATTTGAATTTACTTACTCCAACACTTGGACAGATGCATAAAGCCTGATACACATTGGTGAGACAATATTCTAAAAGAGTAATTTATTCAACGAATCATGCATAGCAAATATGCATTTTCTCTAATGAGCCAAATGTTTCGGTTGTCCTTTTGGCTTCAACTGAATGTTGTTCTTAACACTCAAAACTTTAGAGTGTCCTATTGTCTTACTTTTTAACTGCTTCAGTTTGTTTTTAAATTACATTGTTAGTGGTAGCATACATACTGGAGCCTGTAGCTGTTTCTGTTCTGCTGAGTTGACCTGAAAGACAAAAATCCACCCTATAACACTAACACTGTTAACACACACAGCTATTGACTGCCCATCTGGTGTGCTTTTCTTATTCCTACAGGTAACTGTCCAAATGTAGACAAAGTGACGTCCAACAGTAATCCATCATAGAAGAGTTAGAGAGACCAATTTCTCCTCTGACAGTAGCCTCAATAGACCAGAATGCAATGCAACCAAAAGATTTGATGCGTTGAGTCAGGTGCATGACTCTCACTTTTTCTTGACTGGAAAACCTCTCACTCTTTTGCTGTTATTGTACTATCACTACTGCTCTCTCCACCTACATGTATAAACCACAGCTGAATGTAACAAGCTGATGATATCTAACAGTGTAAGAGGATCTGAGGGTGGATTTTTGCTTTCATGGAGCCAGTAGCAATGCCTTTCCTTAATTATAGCAGATTAGTAATTAAAGTTTATTTTGCTCCTTTATCTTACAGTACTTTTAAACTTTAGAGTCACATTGAAAAAAATCCAAATTGTGTATTTTCTCATATTTTCATATCAAAATCCCATTACTTTTACTTGAAACGTACTTGGAAAACAGCATACTTTTAGTGATTACCTCACTGTGTACAAATAGAGGCGGAAATAAAAAATTCCATCCAATAAAACCATCTGATATTTTAACAATCCCGCCCCTCTCATCAAATAAAACTGCCTCTCTCTCCCTTACTGATATCCCATTGGTTTACACTTCTGAATGATCCCTCCCTGCGTCAAGTCCTGCCCCAACATCCTGTTTCAACAGGAAATACACCACGTTAGATGCTCTCAAAATGCCATATCATTGTAACTTTAAGTGCTATACACTTATCATCATCATTATTATTATGGCTGAATGATAATTCATTATCATTATTGTTGGGCTGAATGATCATTCATTATCATGAGGGCTGAATGCTAATTGATTACTTTACACAATAGTGATCATGACTTTTAATCTCGCTTTGGTGAACAAGATTGCTTTACTCAAACAACTTTAAGCTTTTAGTAGCTAGACACTGCCCACGTGACCGCGCAGCAGGAAGTGAAGTGACAACCACGCGTGAAAGGAAAGGATACAGTAACACTCTTCCTTGCCTTCTGACTCTTAACTGTTACAAGCCATTGATGATTAAACAAACTGCAAATGTCGGGCTTTGATGCCAGAGTTGAATGGTAAGAATGCAACCAAGCATTAAAGTCTGGCTTGCCATTCAAAGGTCAAACGTGTACCTTGACCTACAGGTCGACCTGCGGTTACCTGGCGGGCTCGTGATAGCCAGAACCAGGAACCAAACCCGTTACCGTGAAAATCAACACACACACATGGTTTTCTCGCACTGGCAGGGGTTATAACTTACTAAAATATATCCGGTAGTTAGGAGAATTCGGGTGTCCTCGCTCTTCCGTGTGATAATGCATCGTTTTTCTCAGATACAGAGGTAGACCTGCTGCTTGTGTCACGAGCTTGCTGTGGGAGCGGGCTGTGAACCCCAAAATGTCACCACGTAGCCGAGCGAGGAGCGCAGAAGCGGTCTCATCATCACCGCTTCTTCTTCTTCCCGTTCGGTTCCTGCTTCCCGTCCGCTTCCCGTTCTACAACACAGACACCATTGTTAAGCGCGAGATGATATAACCGAGACATCCGGTCAGTCTTTTTTCCAAAATAAAAGCCTTCAAGGGAAGCCCTGGTGGCTCGGATGTCAATTTCTTTCTTTTTTTTTTTTTTTTGGATGTCAAAGTTTTGAGTCTGGGCTGGTATTGTTGTTGCGTGCCATCTTCTCTTTCCCTCCCATCGTCTATCTTCACTGTAAACTGTCCAATAAAGCAGAAATAGCATACCCTAAAAATAGGCTAATCTTTTTTTATTTTTTTTTATTAAGGATTTCATGAACGAACATATACTATCGCAGGATTTTTAGTGTTACAAAGGGTCAAAGAGAATGTGTTTTTCTCAGTAGGAAGTTGATTAAATTGCATTTGTTTTTAATAATTAATAATAATTAAAAAAACGTATTTACAAAGTTTATTTCATAGACATAGCTTTGGCAGACAGACAGACTACAGACATATACAGCGAGGCAATGTAACCTATGTGTACCATACGATTGTTTTTGTTATGTAAACTCAAATACTTGGGTAAGTTTTTAGTGACAAAATCTGCACTTTTATTTTGTTGGTAAAATCGCTTAACCGGAGGTGTATTCTGCTTTTCCCCGCTAGTTTCATATCCCACCTCTGCGTGCTCGCATGTGTTCCTCTGTAGCTGTGTTTCACTGCCACCCAGAGCTCTGCTGCCACCTATCTGCAGGAGATCCCTCAACTGAAACAGGCAAAGGCAAAAATGGCTTTTGGCAAGATGGATAACTCATTATTACTTCCTGTAACCCGGAAAGACAGACAAAGCGGATCAGGAAATCTAAGGCTAAAGTAGAAAAGACTGATATTTAAAAGTAAGCAGGCCCGCTGCTCATTGACCCGAGGGACACACCACAACAAATGTGCAGCACCATCTTCGCTAAGTGTGTTTGAGCAAAAGGTGTATTTACAAAGCCAAGCTCACATCTAGCGATAGAACTGCTCCGTGTAGGTGAGCCTCTTCGCGAAGCTGCAACATCTTTGTTCAAATTATAGAAACAGGCGGAGACCTCGACCTACATGCCGAAAAGTCCCGAAAGATCATATTGTTTTTATCTTGTGCGCACAAGTTAATTATCTTGTTCCCACAAGATAATTAACACAAGATAAAAAAAAACTATCAGCTTTCGGGACTTTAGGGCCTCCATACTTTTCTTTAATTTTCTTCTCTTTTCTTTTCTTTTTTTCCTCAATTACACAGTCAGCAGACAATAAATCGTTTTTAAATAATAACAATTGTAATAGT